>NC_086321.1:366346657-366666934 GCF_036172605.1 Pelobates fuscus
ATCTATATATCTATATATCTATATATCTATATATCTATATATCTATATATCTATATATCTATATATCTATATATCTATATATCTATATATCTATATATCTATATATCTATATATCTATATATCTATATATCTATATATCTATATATCTATATATCTATATATCTATATATCTATATATCTATATATCTATATATCTATATATCTATATATCTATATATCTATATATCTATATATCTATATATCTATATATCTATATATCTATATATCTATATATCTATATATCTATATATCTATATATCTATATATCTATATATCTATATATCTATATATCTATATATCTATATATCTATATATCTATATATCTATATATCTATATATCTATATATCTATATATCTATATATCTATATATCTATATATCTATATATCTATATATCTATATATCTATATATCTATATATCTATATATCTATATATCTATATATCTATATATCTATATATCTATATATCTATATATCTATATATCTATATATCTATATATCTATATATCTATATATCTATATATCTATATATCTATATATCTATATATCTATATATCTATATATCTATATATCTATATATCTATATATCTATATATCTATATATCTATATATCTATATATCTATATATCTATATATCTATATATCTATATATCTATATATCTATATATCTATATATCTATATATCTATATATCTATATATCTATATATCTATATATCTATATATCTATATATCTATATATCTATATATCTATATATCTATATATCTATATATCTATATATCTATATATCTATATATCTATATATCTATATATCTATATATCTATATATCTATATATCTATATATCTATATATCTATATATCTATATATCTATATATCTATATATCTATATATCTATATATCTATATATCTATATATCTATATATCTATATATCTATATATCTATATATCTATATATCTATATATCTATATATCTATATATCTATATATCTATATATCTATATATCTATATATCTATATATCTATATATCTATATATCTATATATCTATATATCTATATATCTATATATCTATATATCTATATATCTATATATCTATATATCTATATATCTATATATCTATATATCTATATATCTATATATCTATATATCTATATATCTATATATCTATATATCTATATATCTATATATCTATATATCTATATATCTATATATCTATATATCTATATATCTATATATCTATATATCTATATATCTATATATCTATATATCTATATATCTATATATCTATATATCTATATATCTATATATCTATATATCTATATATCTATATATCTATATATCTATATATCTATATATCTATATATCTATATATCTATATATCTATATATCTATATATCTATATATCTATATATCTATATATCTATATATCTATATATCTATATATCTATATATCTATATATCTATATATCTATATATCTATATATCTATATATCTATATATCTATATATCTATATATCTATATATCTATATATCTATATATCTATATATCTATATATCTATATATCTATATATCTATATATCTATATATCTATATATCTATATATCTATATATCTATATATCTATATATCTATATATCTATATATCTATATATCTATATATCTATATATCTATATATCTATATATCTATATATCTATATATCTATATATCTATATATCTATATATCTATATATCTATATATCTATATATCTATATATCTATATATCTATATATCTATATATCTATATATCTATATATCTATATATCTATATATCTATATATCTATATATCTATATATCTATATATCTATATATCTATATATCTATATATCTATATATCTATATATCTATATATCTATATATCTATATATCTATATATCTATATATCTATATATCTATATATCTATATATCTATATATCTATATATCTATATATCTATATATCTATATATCTATATATCTATATATCTATATATCTATATATCTATATATCTATATATCTATATATCTATATATCTATATATCTATATATCTATATATCTATATATCTATATATCTATATATCTATATATCTATATATCTATATATCTATATATCTATATATCTATATATCTATATATCTATATATCTATATATCTATATATCTATATATCTATATATCTATATATCTATATATCTATATATCTATATATCTATATATCTATATATCTATATATCTATATATCTATATATCTATATATCTATATATCTATATATCTATATATCTATATATCTATATATCTATATATCTATATATCTATATATCTATATATCTATATATCTATATATCTATATATCTATATATCTATATATCTATATATCTATATATCTATATATCTATATATCTATATATCTATATATCTATATATCTATATATCTATATATCTATATATCTATATATCTATATATCTATATATCTATATATCTATATATCTATATATCTATATATCTATATATCTATATATCTATATATCTATATATCTATATATCTATATATCTATATATCTATATATCTATATATCTATATATCTATATATCTATATATCTATATATCTATATATCTATATATCTATATATCTATATATCTATATATCTATATATCTATATATCTATATATCTATATATCTATATATCTATATATCTATATATCTATATATCTATATATCTATATATCTATATATCTATATATCTATATATCTATATATCTATATATCTATATATCTATATATCTATATATCTATATATCTATATATCTATATATCTATATATCTATATATCTATATATCTATATATCTATATATCTATATATCTATATATCTATATATCTATATATCTATATATCTATATATCTATATATCTATATATCTATATATCTATATATCTATATATCTATATATCTATATATCTATATATCTATATATCTATATATCTATATATCTATATATCTATATATCTATATATCTATATATCTATATATCTATATATCTATATATCTATATATCTATATATCTATATATCTATATATCTATATATCTATATATCTATATATCTATATATCTATATATCTATATATCTATATATCTATATATCTATATATCTATATATCTATATATCTATATATCTATATATCTATATATCTATATATCTATATATCTATATATCTATATATCTATATATCTATATATCTATATATCTATATATCTATATATCTATATATCTATATATCTATATATCTATATATCTATATATCTATATATCTATATATCTATATATCTATATATCTATATATCTATATATCTATATATCTATATATCTATATATCTATATATCTATATATCTATATATCTATATATCTATATATCTATATATCTATATATCTATATATCTATATATCTATATATCTATATATCTATATATCTATATATCTATATATCTATATATCTATATATCTATATATCTATATATCTATATATCTATATATCTATATATCTATATATCTATATATCTATATATCTATATATCTATATATCTATATATCTATATATCTATATATCTATATATCTATATATCTATATATCTATATATCTATATATCTATATATCTATATATCTATATATCTATATATCTATATATCTATATATCTATATATCTATATATCTATATATCTATATATCTATATATCTATATATCTATATATCTATATATCTATATATCTATATATCTATATATCTATATATCTATATATCTATATATCTATATATCTATATATCTATATATCTGTTACACTTGGTTGTAAACCTTTTTTTACCACATTAAAATCACCGAAAAAGTCCTTTTGAGTGTTTATTCTGATATTTATCTTGGCTTTGTCTCTGACTCTAAATTTATCTTTAACCCTTTCCTGTCTTGTTTGCCTGTCAGATTGATTACCGTGTACCTGACTCTGGCTAGTTCTCGTTTTCGCTCTCTCTCTCTGTTACTTTGACCTCGGCTCATCTCTGATTACGCTTTTTCTCTGTCTAACGTTTAGTCTGGCCATTCTAAGGCCCGATAATACGGTATTTCCTAGTCTTGTCCCTGCTATCCTAACCTCTGCGTGTTGGGGTATTACACCGTATCAAAGACAGTGCAATATTTCAAAACACACCGTTTTAATGATTTCAATCTCACAAGAAGGACAATTTGGTAAAGCTCATCAGTAAAGTCCTGGAAGCCGTTAGTTCGTAGCTCCAGATGTAATGTTCTTATAAAACAGAAAAAAGTGGAAGGCTTTCTCAGAACTAAAACTAAAAAGGTGCTCTCAAATAACTAAAAAAAATAAAAAATAAAATGTATGCAATAAATACAAATCTATAACAAATAGGACACTAAGCACAACGCGTTTCGTCTGTGGGCCAGACTTTATTCGGGGAAACACGTTCTGTAAGCACCAAGAAAAGTAATGTAGCTCTCTTCACCATCTTCTGTGGTTCAAATACCTGCGGGATCTCGTGGCCAGAACACCTTCAGCCAATCCGGATTCCCGGAAAGCAGCTGTATTCAATCCGAGCTTTACTCATAAGTTGAATGAATGGGAGCATGAACTAATAAGAAAGACAAGGTTGAGGGCTGCGCTGTATGAATGCAAGATTTAGGTATAATGGAGAAAGTCTGACAACGTGCAAGACTTCCTCCAGCAGTGTTTGGCTGAACGGGAGCATATCTACAGGCAACGGGTCAACTTAGTGTGCCACTGTTGGGTGTAGGGGCAATCAAGAACAAATGATAAAAGCTGGTGATCTGAGAGAGGAAATGGAGTGTTATAGTGACTGATTAGAGACCGTGCATGCATTAGAATAAATAAGATCAAGGGTATTGCCAGCTATATGCGTGGGAGAAATAGTCAACTGTCATAGCCCAAGGGAGGAGGTAATACAAAGATAATAAGTAATAGATAGTTGAGTGCTATGGCCACATTATAGACAGAAGTAAGCATATTTGACAGCCCTTCCCACCTCATGTTCCTAAAAGACCAGTTTTACCTATTACATATACTAGTTTATCACGTCCAGCCATTGTACAAAGCTACAGATTGGTGCAGGTCATGGATTCATAACCATTTAGTTATTAAAGTTCTCCCAAAAGACTTTATAGCACGTGTGTGTGTACACACACTCTCTCTCTCTCTTTTGAAGGTGCAAGGTAATGGATCCTTGGTGCCATCCACTTATGCTTTTCTTTATATGGAAGAGAGAGATAAGTCAGATAGCATACAAGTAAGTACATCATGGGTTCTGTATATTATTACCAAACTGACTCCAAGTCGTCCTAAACTCCTGCAAGCCGAGAGTGTACACGCAGTGTAAGAATGTTAATGGATTAAAAAGTGATATTGAGTAAAAATTCACTAAACGTGAATAAATAAACAAAAAATAAAAGACTGCGCCAGTAGTTTTCAAGCACCATAACCACTGAAAGATGCTGTAGTGTATAGTTATTTTGTCTTAAGCCAGATTTTGTGAAACATGCTTAATGTGTGCACAGTAATGGGAAAAAGAAAGTACACCCTCTGTGAATTCTATGTTTTTACATATCAGGACATAATAACAATCATCTGTTCATTAGCAGGTCTTAACCCCTTCAGGACGGAGTCAATAGTGCACGTTCTGATCAAAACAAAACGTAAACAAAAACTGGAATTTGCGCTATATGTCTGTTCACCCGTAGTTCCCCTCTTTCATATTATATGCACCCACACTTATATATCATTTTGTTCAGGAGAAACAGGGCTTTCATTTATCATTAACTATTTATATATGGAATTTAATTCATTATGAATAAAATGTAAAAAAATGTGAGAAAATAAGATTTTTTTTCAAATTTGTATTTCCGTCTGACATTTTAGCTGTGAATGTCATAATACTGTTAGGTTTTACTGCAAAAAAATGCACATATTTGTAATCAGCGATGTCTCACGAGTACAGCAGTACCCCCATTAACAGGTTTTATGGTGTTTTGGAAAGTTACAGGGTCAAATATAGAACGTTCCATTTTCTTTTTTTTTTATCATTCTTTATTTTGTAAGATTTTGTTGTAGGGGGGAGGGGTACAGAAGAGAAGTGGGGGATCAACGTTTATCATACAACTTTCATCGTATAGGCATGAGGTGGTAATTTATCATATAATAGGCCTTAAACAGCGGCATAATAGTGTATATAGCAGGTCTCATGGCAGCATTGGGCAATTCAATTGAAGTATACATTTTTGCTGTGATCTACGGGTGCATACAGTATGTATTGAAGGCATTTCTCGCTGTGTGTAGCATTCCTGTAGTACAGGTAGCCTGCTGGGTGGGGCATGTGTTAGAAAGCCGCCTCTTGTCTCGGTTTCAGCGGTTTCTGAATTTGTTTGCGTTGTATTGGTCAAGTTAAGTCTTGGCAAGCCGAACCCTGTGGTTGGGGGATTTGCGGGCAGCAGGGAGGCACAGTCTTGGGGTCCCTGGTAGGTAGGTCTGTTCGAGGTCTAAGGGGTGGGGGGGTAGGGGGCCGTTTTCAAGTAGTAGGTGCGTAAAGTGGTCGAGGGGTATATCAGGTAGTCTTGTCCTGTGTGTGCGAGTTACACTGGGGTCTCGTCCTTGATAATCGCTTCCTTGGGATGTCTCTGGGTTTTGACCGTTTGGGTGTTGCGCATCAATGTGATGTCCCTTGGGAGTGTTACTTGTTTGTTTGGAGTCTGTCTAGACCGGTTTGGTGCTCTGGTTAGTATCGGGGGTGTCTCAGTCGGGCTGGCACTGCTCCGGGTTGTCAGGATTGGGTGGTGTCTGAAATTGTGGAATAGTGGTCCTGGGTATTGGGCGTTTGGGTAGTCTTGTTGAGGCGGTCCGTCTCATAATCGACATTTGTAGGTCCTGGGGGGTTTGTCGTGAGTGTTGTGTCGTGTAGTTGGTCTTATCAGTAAGGGGGGGGGGCCTCTATCTGAGTGGGCCAGCATGTTGGCGGTGGGTCCTTTGTTTTGGGGTGTGCTGTGAAGGAGGTGTGGTTGCAAGTTAGTGGGGTAAGGGTATTGCAGGTGTAGAGGAGGGTAGGCGTAGGCATAGAGGAGGGAGAGGGTGCGGAGGATCCGCAGGGGGGAGCGGTGTCCGGTCCCGGGCCCCCATCCCAGCCGTCCCCGGGACGCGGGGCAGCTCCTGCTCCTCGTGATCATCTTGGTTTGGTTTGGTTTGGTTGGGCGGACGGCCCGGCTCCTGCATTGTCGCCAGCTGGGTCCGCCAGGGCGTCAGCATCTTCCTCTATTGTCAGGTGTTGTGCAGCCCCCGCATTTGTTGCAGTGGAGGCGAGCCATTGGAGCCAGTGGTACCACGCTTCGTGGTATCGTTGTATGCGTCCCGTTGCAGAGTGGATTAGCTCTTCTATGCGCCTGATGTCCTCCACTCTGGTCATCCACTCTCTGATTGTCGGAGCCGTGCGTTGTTTCCAGTGTCCCGGGATGAGACTACGGGCTGCATTCAGTAAGTGTGGGATCGCCGTCTTTTTAAAGCTGTTGATGGGGATCGTGGTTAGTTGGAGTAGGTATGTTTCGGGCGTAGGTTGCAGGTTTGCATCTGTTATAGTTATGAGTATTTTGTGGACCTCTGTCCAGAAGGGCTGGATGAGGGGGCAGGACCACCGTATATGGAAGAGGGACCCTAGTTCCCTCCCGCATCTCCAGCATTCCGGTTCGTTTGTGACTTTCATCGTGGTTAGCTTTTCTGGCGTCCTGTACCAGTGCAAGAGCATCTTATATCCTGTTTCTTGGAATTTGGTGGAGATGGAGGCTTTGTGTGTGAGTGTGAACACCGTTGACCATTGTTCCGCTGAGAGCGTGTGTCCCAGGTCCCTTTCCCAGTACTTAGTGAAGTAAGGGGGGGGTGCGTTGGTGGGGGTGTTGGTTTGCATGCGATATAGGATCGAGATTGCGTGTGGGGGGGAGGGAGGATTTGTGCAGATGGTCTCAAATACGGAGGGTGTTCGCGATGCCGAATCTAGAGTCAGTATGCTTCTCAGGAACCTCGTGAGTTGGTGGTATCTGAAGCGTAGTAGCGTGGTGTGTGGGGTATTCGGGACCAGGGTATCCAGGGGCGTTATTGTGCCTTGGTTGTAGACGTCTTTCAGTCTGCAGGGGGTCGGCAGGCCCAGGGCAGGCATGTAGAGGGGGTCCAATGCTGGGGTAAATTTCGGGTTATGTGATATGGGGCACAGTGGTGATAGTTCCGGGGCTAAGTCCGCCCGGTGCGCCAGTCTCCTCCAGACTGCCATTGTGGCTTTTATGGTTGGGTGTATCCTTGGTAGCTCTCCAGCCATGGTTTTCGGCAGCCAGGGGAGCAGTGTTAGGGGTATTTGTGAGAAGCTGGCCTCTAGTTTGTCTTTCAGGCCATGTGTTCATTCGATCAGTCGCTGGAGGTGTACAGCATGCCTGTATTTTGTTATGTCGGGTAATCCCAGGCCGCCTTGCAGTTTGGGTTTGGTAAGGGTGGCGAAGTTTAGTCTTGCCTTTTTGCGGGCCCATACGTATTCCGTCAGAGTTTTACGGGTTTGTAAAAAGGAAGGTTTTGGGGATCTGGATTGGTAGGGTTTGTAGGAGGTACAGGAGTCGCGGGAGTATATTCATTTTAAGGACACTGATCCTCCCTAGCCACGTAATGTGTGGGAGCTGCCAGGAGTCGAGGTCCTTCTGTATCCGTTCCAGGAGGGGCGGAAAGTTGATACGGTAGATATTCGATAGGTCTGCCGACAGCCAGATCCCTAGGTATTTGATCATTTCCTTGCACCAGTGGAAGGGGAACTCTGTTTGCAGCACGGTTGCCAGTGCTGGGGGGCAGTTAACGTTGAGAATTTCAGATTTTGTGTAATTTATTTTTAGGTTGGACAGGGTGCCATATACGTCGAATTGGTGTGTGAGCTCCCTGAGGGAGGTTGCTGGGTTGGAGATTGTGAGCAGGAGGTCGTCTGCGTAGGCGGAGACGTTGCTGTCTCCCCAGCTGCCCCCAATTCCTGTTATGTGGGGTTGGGCTCGTATTGCATTGAGGAACGGTTCCAAGCTTATGACAAACAGTAGGGGCGATAGGGGGCATCCCTGTCTGGTGCCGTTCCTGATTTCAAACGGGTCAGAGAGAATCCCGTTGACTTGTACTCGGGCCGGCGTATAGGGCCAGGATTCGTGCCATCATATGGGGTCCCATTCCCAGGCGTTCTAGGGTGTATCTTAGGAAGGACCAATCGACCCTGTTGAACGCCTTCTCCGCGTCGGTCGAGACCAGCAGGGCGGGGGAGGTTCCTCTCCGGGCCGCGTGGAGAAGGTTGAGTGCCTTGGTTGTGTTGTCCCTGGCCTCCCGGCCCTCCACAAAGCCCACCTGATCAGGGTGGATGAGATTCGGCAGTAGGGGCTGCAGGCGCAGGGACAGTATTTTGGCAAACAGTTTGAGGTCGGCGTTCAACAGGGAGATCGGTCTGTAGTTGGCGCATGAGGAGGGGTCTTTTCCTTCTTTTGGGAGTTCCACAACATGTGCTAGGAGCATGTTGGGGTCCAGCGAGCCTCCGCATTGTGTTGTGTTAAAGAGAGTAAGTAGGTGTGGGGCGAGACTATCTGCAAACATTTTGTAGTACTTTGCCGTGTATCCGTCTGGTCCGGGGCTCTTTCCTTGTTTGGCTAGTTTGATGGCTCTATGTATCTCCGCTTCCGTTATATCATCTTCAAGTGCAGATATGTCCTGGGGTGTCATTGTGTTAGTGATATTCTGTTCAATGTACGATTTTTGCTGTGTTCTGAATGCCTCCTCTCCTTCTTGTGCATGTACATTGTTCGAGGGTAGACAGTATAGTGAGGCGTAGTATTGCCTGAAGCCCTCTGCTATGGCCTTCGGGGTCTGTAGCGTGGTCCCTGCCATGGATATCTTTGGGACATAGCTCTTCTGCCTCCGGGCCCTCAGTGCCCTAGCGAGCAATTTGCCGCTTTTGTTTCCGTATTCATAGAATGTCTTTTTCATGAGTTGGAATTGGAATTGCATTTTTGACGTTAAACAGGAGTTGAGTTTCGCTCTGGTCTCTAGGAGTTGTTTATAAGTTTCGTCCCGGAGGTCATGTTTGTGGAGCGTTTCGAGTTGCGCCAGTTGAGTGGAGAGGTGCGCAATTTCTTGTGTGCGCTGTCTTTTCAGGCAGGTGCCGTGTTTAATGAGTATCCCTCGAATAACGCAGTTGGTGGTGAGAAAGAAGTGGTCTAGGGTGTTTTTGATTTCCGTTTGTATCAGCGGGTCTTCTAAGAGTGATTCGTTGAGTTTCCATGTCCATTGTGATTGGAAGGGTCTTGGGTTTTCTATGGTGAGTATCACAGGTGCGTGATCCGACCAGGTCATGGGGGCGATACGGGCTGAACGCAGTATATCTAAGGCTCTGTGCTGGGTTAGGAAGTAATCTATCCTCGAATAGGATTTGTGTGGTGATGAGTAGTAAGTGTAGTCCTTCTCTGTAGGATGTGCCAGCAGTCTACGAGTTGGTGGTTTGTAAGGAGGGTCCTCAGTCCTCTGGTGACGTGTTCCGGGATTGTGGAGTACCCTTTAGATGTGTCCATCTTGGGGTCCAAGGGGGCGTTGAGGTCTCCTCCTATTATTACTGTTCCCGCGCTGAACGCGTCCAGACTTCGCAGAGCCGAGGCTAGAAATGGTTTTTGGCCTTTGTTTGGGAGGTAGAGGTTCGCGAGTGTGACTTTGGTGTCTCCTATATGCCCTCTGAGAAAGAGGTATCTTCCTTCCCGGTCCTTCTGCTCCGCTTCCACGCGGAACTGGGTGTCCGCCGAGAACAGTATGGCCACTCCCTTGGATTTGGTGGAGGGGTTATGCGCGTAATAGCCAGTTGGGAAGTATTTATCTGAGAATTTGGGGGCCTGTGTTGCTAGGAAGTGTGTCTCCTGAAAGAAAGCTATTGATATCTTGAGTGCTCGGATTTCTCTTAGTGCTCTTGCTCGTTTTTGTGGAGAGTTCAATCCCTTTGCGTTGATTGTGTAGAGCTTAATGCCCTCTCCCGCATGCCCGGAGGCGTGGGGGGCAGGGGGCGGGGGGCCCATCACACGGAGACGGCTCCGGTACGGAGTTAGTGGGCGAGGGGGCGGGGTGTTGGAGGCAAGAGGAGGGAGGGTGATGGTACCCAGAAAGAGAGGGGGTGGGGGTTAGGGAGAGGTTAGGTAGGTTTGGAAAGGTAGTCGGTGTGGTGTAATGTGCGTCGGTGTTGTTGAGTCGCGTGGGCGACTGGTATTAGGGGTAATGTGCCACTGATAGGTGGGTGTCCGGGGACAGTGTCCGTCGTAGCCACCTCGCAGTCTGTTGGCATTGAACCCGTGGGGCAGGTGGCGTCGATAGTTCGGTAGGTCACCTACTGTAAGTTGTTGTCCGGTGATGTATCACTATCTATCCGCGCCCGTCTCCTGCTGCCCAGTAGCTGTGGTATCTGGCACCCAGAGGGGTCAGGGCTGTTCTAGCGGTCCAGTGTGTGGTGAGGTGAGTGGCCACCTTAGTAGCCATACGGTGCGTGCCGTGCAGCGTTCAGTCTGTAAGTGCGTTAAGAGCGTACGTATGAATAACATTCGTGAGAACATCATGAGAACAACAGAAGAATAACATGAGAACAACATAAGAACTACATATTTAACATGGTTACATAGGTTATGTCTCCGTCGTCCGGGAGAATAGTAGTACTTTTCATAAACATTTAGAAACATTCTGACCATACCCGCGCTTCACGGGGGGCCCATCCCGAGATAGCTCGAGGTGTGCGCCCCGCGGTGCGCTTCTACCCTACAAGTTGTAGTGAGCAGGGTAGGGGAAGTACAGAGGGCTAAGAGAGAGGGGGTGGGGGGGAAGACGGGGGTGAGGGGGGGAGAAAAGGTGGGAGGAGGGGGTAATTCAGTTTGGAGGAGAGATGCGGGGGGGTGAATAGGAGAGGGGTTGCGAAGTCAGCAAACAATCACTTAGTAGTAAACAATACATTTGTTAGAGCCAGCAAGTGGAGGTGCTACCAGTACCCTCTGCGGGCCATTCAAACACATCCCAAGAGGGAGACAAAGCGTGAGGTTTGGATTCCCTCGCCCTCTATTCCGAGTAGACAAAGAGCAGCATTTGATCTGTGGTGTGCAATAGTAGGTGGGTGGTGAATCCCTGCCCTCTAGTGTATGCGTGGTGTATTCGTTTGTGTGGGCCTCGTAGGGGTGTGTGTTGCGGATATGTTCTGGGTGTGTGTATCCAGATTGGTTAGGTGGTGTGGGTGTCTATGGTTGTTTTGGGTCTGTGTATGAGTTCTTCTTTCGATTGTATTGAGCGTGTGTGTGTGTGTATAGGATGGTGTACAGGTGTATAAGTGGTGTGAACCCCAGCGTAATACTTGCTCTTTCGAGTCAGTCTTCGGCATTCAAGTCCTTTACAAGCAGTCCAGTGCAATACCGAGGTGCCAGGTATCGCGTCAGCGGGTGTCCCTGTGCAGGGATTGGGGTGTTACAGGTGAGACTCCTTGTCTCGTGCTGTGTGGTAACAGGAGCTTGCATGGCTCCAGTCCGGTAGTAGGCGTGCTGGTGGGCTCTGCTGAGTTGTCCCCGTTGAGGTAGCGGTGGTCCTGAGCGGATTGTGGGCTCCGGGGTTGTGGGGGTCGACTCCGTGAGTTGGTGGGGCCAGGTAGTTTGTGGGTAGTGATAAGTCTATAGGCCGGTGAGGTGTGGATGTAGCTCCAACGTGAGGGCAGTTATAGTGCCATGGGGATGTCCGCTTCTGACGGTTTGCCTTTGGGATGGGTTTCAGTTTCTTATCTCTGGTTGTTAGGGAGGTATGAGGGGGGGGGGTCAAGTAAGATGCAGGTTAGTCGGGCCTTTGGCTCCGGGGTCGCCCTACCCCTCCCGCACCTCCTCGTTTGGATATGGGTAGTGGAGCTCTTTGGATTCAGGCTGGAGTCACTGGGTAGGTGGCGGGGGGGGGGTCTAATTCTCCATCTCTCTATTCTTCGGGGTCGATTAGTCGGTGATGAGTGTGTAGGGCATCTCTGTCGGATCCCTGGTGGGTACGGCGTGTTGGCCGCCCTGTGAGGCGTTCGTTAAGCGGGCATGTAGTCCAGTCCGGGATAGGAATGCGGGGGAGGCCTAGGGCTTCCTGGAAGGCCAAGACATCTTGCGGCGTTCTTATTATGGCTTCCGTGGTGCCCTGTCTAGCTGAAAGGGCAAAAGGGAACTGCCACCTGTATCTTATCTGGGCATCTTGCATAGCGGCGGTGAGGGGCCGCAGGGCTCTCCGGGCCTGCAGGGTGAGGTGGGAGAGGTCATTGTAGATCTCTATTGCCTGCCCCTCAATCCTCCATGTTCTCTCCGTGCGGGCTTTTCTTATAATTTCTTCCTTAATTGGAAGTCTTGTATGTGGCAGATTAGATCCCTGGGGGGTGCGCCTGGGGGGGGCTTGGGTCTCAGTGCCCTATGTGCCCTATCCATTTGGATGCGGGCGTCCCTTGGCCTGCCCAGTATGCGGTTGAAAATCGGGGTCAGTGTGGCCCTGGCGTCCTCTGGAGCCTCAGATTCTCTGCAGCCCCTTACCCTGACATTATGCCTGCGGCTGCGGTTGTCAAGATCCTCTATGTGGAGGCGCAGGTCTTGTATGTGTCTGGTGTGGGCCTCTGTGGCTTGTATTGCAGGGCAGTGTGGATTGGGGCCTTGTGTTTCTAGGGCCTGTACCCTTGTCTCTAGTGCTGTGAGTGAGGTGCCCAGGGCCGAGATCTCTGTGCGCAGGGTGGTCTTTACCTCTTCTAGCAGTGCCTGGAAGTCCTCTTTTTTTGGCAGGGAGGCAAATAGTGCGTACCAGTCTGGAGACTGTGGGGCCGGTCGGCCATTTTCCGTGTTCGGGTGTTCCCCTGACAGCGTGGAGCTCGGGGAGGAGGGCGCCATGTTGGAAGCCTCCTCTTGGGAAAGAAAGTCTCCCGGCGTGTTCAGGTAGCTGTGGATGGATGGGTGCGAGCTGTTCCCTTGTGTTCTCGGCGTGGAGGGGGTCATTTGGGCTCTTTTAGTGCGTCCCATGGGTGCCGGATTGTGCTTGTTTATCGTGCGTGGTTGCAGCTTGGAGCGGAGCTCGGGGATTAGGCGGCCATTCCTGTTCGGCGCCAAGCCACGCCCCCAGAACGTTCCATTTTCAAATAGAAATTTGCCAGATTGGTAATGTTACCTTTGAGACGGTGTGGTAGCCCAGGAATGAAAATTACCCCCATAATGGCATACCATTTGAAAAAGTAGACAACCAAAGGTATTGAAAGTGGGGTATGTTTAGTCTTTTTTAGTAGCCACTTAGTCACAAACACAAACCTGTACATGGGGGGGGGGGGGTACAGTTATTCTCGGGAGACTTCACTAAACACAAATAGAGACTTCACTAAACACAAATATTAGTGTTTTAAAACACTAAAACATATTACAACAATAATATAGTCCATAAAAGTGCAGTTCGTTTGTAAAAAATGCAAAAAACTTAACTTTTACTTAAAATATCATCGTTGTAATACAATTTACCAGTTTGAAACACTAATATTTGAGTTCAGCGAAGTCTCCCGAGTAAAACAGTACCCCACATGTACAGGTTTTATGGTGTCTTGGAGAGTTACAGGGTCAAATATAGTGCTTGCAAATTAAATTCTCTGCACTTTCTCCCTGTGTTGTCAGGCATGTCAATCGAATTTTAATTAATCAAATCACCTAATTATGTTAAAAGATTACTTAAATATACATGTAGAATTTTAATATATATGCATTTATAGGTATTTAAATTCTACGTGTATACTAATGTATACTAATGTAATCTTTTATGTAATTATATGTATTTATCTATATATATATATATATATTTGCGGTTATTTGCATTTTATATATAGATAGATATATATAGAATGTCATTCTAAGTGTATTTTGTTACCAATATATATATATATTAATAACAAAATACAGTTAGAATGAAATTACATATGAATATATATTTTATATTAAATTTTGTTTAAATATTTTATTTATTAATTTTATTATTTTATTTATTTATTATTGTAATTATACGTATTTATATATATATATATAATATATGTGTATATATCTATTATATATATAATATATGAATATTATATATATGTAACGTCATTCTAAGTGTATTTTAATACTAATATATGTACTTATATTAGTATTAAAATACACTATGTATGACGTTAAATATATATAATATGTATATATATTATATATATACATATGTTTAATTTTTTTTTTTTTTACAGATCCCACCAACAGGGGGACTGTCTGATATTTTAGACAGTCCCCCTGCTGGCAGATCCACAGCCAGCTATAGGGGGCCATGTGATCGCTCTTTGAGAGCGATCACATGGCCCCCGGGGCCTGATTTGCCGTGGGAGGGCTGCCTGGGCTGTGAGGCAGTCCTCCCGAAGCGGAGCGCCGGTAAGGTAAGTATACCAGGCGCTCCAGGGCTCAAAGCCGTTACGGCGTTCTATGCCGCCGCAACGGCTTTAAAGCCCACTTAAAGCGGGCCGGCATAGAACGCCGTAACGGCGGGAAGTGGTTAAAATTCGGTAAACACGACCTCAGATGAACAGCAAAACATGGCATATTAAACCACTCCATGATTTATTCAACAAAAATGAAATAAAGCCAAAATGGAGAAGCCATTTGTTAAAAACGAATTACACCCTTACTGCTTCCATAGGAATTAAGAGGCTAAGTAGCAGACAGGTGCTACTAATCAAATGAATGAATTGATTGTCAACAAGTGTGACCATCTCTAAAAAACCTGACGTTTTATCTGTTGGCTGGTCTGGAACATTCAGATGTGTGTTAACTCAATGCCAAGGAGGAAAGACATCAGCAATGATCTTAGAGAAGCAATTGTTGCTGCCCATCAAAATGGGAAAGATAATAAGGCCATTTCAAAAAAGTTTAAAGTCCATTTTTTTTTTTGTGATAAAGATTATTCAAAAGTAGAAATGCAAGACAGTTGCCAAGCTTCCCAGAAGTGTACGTCCAAACAAATTCACCCTAAGGTCAGACCGTGCAATGCTGAGAGAAATTCTACAGACCTCAGTTAGCGTGTTAAACGTTAAAATTCATGAAAGTACAATTAGAAAAAGTCTGAACACGTGTTTTTGTGTGGAAGGGTTCCCAGGAGAAAGCCTCTTCTCTCTAAAGATAATATGACAGCATGTCTTAGATTTGCAAAGTTGCATCTGAGCAAACCACAAGACTTCTGGAACAATGTCCTTTGGATAGACAAGAGCATGCAGGTGTCTGGCAATAATGCACAGTGGCATGTTTGGTGAAAACCAAAGAATATACCAGCAGAACACCTAATACCAACTGTTAAGCATGGTGGTGGAGGCGTGATGATTTGAGCTTGTATTGCAGCCACAGGGCCTGGGTACCTTGCAGTCATTGAGTCGACCATGAACTCCTCTGTATAGCAAAGTATTCTAGGGTAAAATATGAAGTCATCTGTCAGATTAAACTTGTCTGAAACTGTGTCATGCAACAGGACAATGATACCAAACACACCGGCCAATCTACAACAGAATGGCTGAAAAAGAAAGGAATCAAGGTGTTGCAAGCCAAAGTCCAGACCACAACCCAACTGAAATACTGTGACGGTACCTTAAGAAAGCCGTGTCCATAAACAAATGCCAGCAAACCTCAATGAACTGAAGCAACTTTGTAAACAGGAGTGGTCCAAAATTCTTCCACAGCGATGTGAGACACTGATAAGGTCATACAGAAAACTATTTTGAGTTATTGATGCTAAAGGTGGTTCTACAAGCTATTGAATCATAAGATGTACTAAGAGTTTCACACATGGCTTCTCCATTTTGGATGTATTTTTGTTAAATAAATCATGGTGTGGTGTAACATGCCATGTGTTGTTGTTCATCTGAGGTTGTATTTACCTCATTTTAAGACCTGCTAATGAACAGATGGTTGTTATAATGTCCTGATATGTAAAAACATAGAAGAGAGAGAGAGAGAGAGAGAGAGAGTGTGTGTGTGTGTGTGTGTGTGTGTGTGTGTGTGTGTGTGTGTGTGTGTGTGTGTGTGTGTGTGTGTGTGTGTGTGTGTGTGTGTGTGTGTGTGTGTGTGTGTGTGTGTGTGTGTGTGTGTGTGTGTGTGTGTGTGTGTGTGTGTGTGTGTGTGTGTGTGTGTGTGTGTGTGTGTGTGTGTGTGTGTGTGTGTGTGTGTGTGTCCTTTCCAGCTTTTTAAACAATTTCACTGAAATAGCTTTCTATTGTTTTTTTTATATTTCAGTTTTTTTTTAATATCACTTCAGACAGTAAAAACACATTTTGTCTTGATGCAGGTTAATGTTTTTGCTTGCCTCCTTCCCTGAATTCTGGCTGTACATTTAAACAAAGAACAATTGTCTAATGTTACGTAAAATAGTCCAGGAATGTATTAAGCTTTAGTGGATTTTCAGTTTTTTTTTCTAATGCTAAATGCATACATACTATATAGATCATATTCAATTTTCCATTAAAGTATGTTAAATCGTTACAAAAATAAATACCAACACGTTACAAGCATCTATTTTATGTGAATTACATTCACTAATTCCTAAGATGGCACTTTGAACTTGTTCAACAATTTCTGACCATTTTTTTTTCTTTCAAACACACACTAAACCCAGTACAAAAAAGTATTTGTTAAAGAAATCAAGATTTTCTGATTTAATTAATGAAGCAATGGAATAATTTGTACAAATCGTACAGTCTGA
Organism: Pelobates fuscus; assembly: GCF_036172605.1. Taxonomy (NCBI): domain Eukaryota; kingdom Metazoa; phylum Chordata; class Amphibia; order Anura; family Pelobatidae; genus Pelobates; species Pelobates fuscus. The sequence goes on from NC_086321.1 coordinate 366,364,544, forward strand.
ATTAGAGGGCTATTTATTCTTTCTTTTTTTTTTTTTCTTTTATAAGTCCATTAATCCATTCAGTTCGGCCCAGACCGTATAATTGACAGTCTACAGAGTGGTTTCTGGTTAAAGTCTATCAAAACGTTGGGTTTGATCTACTGTGCTTTATTCTAAGACATTCTGAAATGTTGACCTTTTTCTATACAGGGATGTGGACCTTGGCCAAAGTAACCACCGTTCTCCTCCTGTCTGGGATACCTTTACAAAGTCACGCCGTGCCCCAGATACGCTACTCTCATGCAGGCATTTGCCCGAACGATATGAATCCAAACCTTTGGGTGGACGCACAGAGCACCTGTAAGAGGGAATGTGAATCTGACCAGGTGAGTGCCACTTTATTTCTCGTTATGGTATCCAAATCCAAGAGGGGGGGAGACATGCTCAAAAATACAAATTGAAGAAAATAAATATGCAGGCACACTCAAGGTTTCTTCAAAAAGGCAGTCTTTTCATTTGAAACAAGGAAGTGGAGACAACGTTTCGGCTCCTTTCTGAACCTTTATCAAATCTGAGATGTTAAAAAATACAATCACCTAAGGTGCAACCAGATCAGGTTGGCGAGATCTAAACGCTAAGCTTCAGTATAGAGAAAGAAAGATGTCTAAACATATAAAGAGCTGTTAGTAAAGGCTCCAGCAGAGAGCCAAGACATTTCTTTACGTTAACAAAGACTGCTAACAGCTCTTTATGCTCCCAGACACCCTTCTTCCTTTATTTTCCGTTATGTCTTGAGAGCATCCCAGATGGATTCTAAAATGTCTATATCAAGAGGAAATTGTCTCTTAAAAATTGCAAATAGCCTGTGTTTGCGAGGTACATCATAGAATCATAGAAAGCTAATCAAAATATTTCATTTGTTCAGTGTTAGCCAATAGACCACTTCCATGGACCCGAGCAGATAATAATACTATTATAATATATATGATGTATTACTCTGTATTACAATGTCATTATATATATATATATTTTTTTTTTTTTTTTAATTCTTTATTTTTTTAGTGCGTACGTTTTTAACAAATGCTTAAGAGGTACCCCAAAGGCATTCCTCTAGCGTAATTTACACATTTAAAACATAAGGGTAAACAGTAGAACTTGCACATTTTTTTGGTAAGGAAATATACAGTATTGGTTTACGTTGTTTAGGTTCAAAAAGCAGATTATAGTGTGATAAGCTGTTTTAACATTATAGCTTTAACATTATAGCTTCATCTGTACGTGTACAACTATGCTGTATACATGCTTGGTCAGAGTGTGGGTTATGTTAGTATCACACGTTTTATAAGGATTTACAGTGTTAGGCTGATAGACAGGCTGATGCTGTGGATGTCTATATCAGTATCATGAAGTGAGGCGCTTACGCATTTCTTCGCTGGTGATCTGGCTTATACTTCCACGTTTGTAAAAAACAGTAGACTATGCAGGCGTGTAACCTTAACGAAGGAGTTTTATGCTGGTGAAGTGTCTGTGTGAGTTCCTGAGCTATCTGTAGTGCGAGTTATGCTAGGCTTACAGGTGTTACACAACATTGCTAACAGGTGTATTCATAGTGGGTATGAAATTCAACATGGCATTTCAACATGGATATAGGCTAGAGTGTGAGCTCGCTCGGCCAAAGTTGTCAATTACGCTTCGTACAGGGAGGCGATGCTGAATAATAGCACGTCCCCCAGGCCAAGATAGTCCCGCTCTCATTAAGTCGGCAGGTATGAGTGTATGCCCCCAAGGTCGTGAGTTCCTGCTATAGCTTTGGGCATTGTTTTAGTGTCAATTATTGTCGGGTCGTCCCTTGATGCGGCAGGTTGTCGGTATCCAGTAGGCATGCTGTTCCCCACTCGGGGATTGTTCACCCTACTCCCTGTTTGGGCATTGCGTCAAAGCGGCTAATAAGTCCTCCATGGGGAGATCTGTATTGTCTCGTGCATGAGGTGCCCCTTGGCTCACCAGTCGCCGCTCGATGTCCTGTAAGCGGTTGCTTCCATCCTCTTAGAGTTGTGGTCACCCGTGGAGGTATATTGTGCCCAGGTGCTGTTCCCAGTTGGGTTAGTGAGTTAGGGCTGTTGCTGGTTTGGTGCAGCCTGGTAATCCCGTATGCTGTTGCACGGCGCTCGGCGGTTAGCCGGTCAGGCTTGCTGTGCTCTGGGATGCTGCTGGGGCTTTGGGGTTGGCCGGCGTTCTCCTTGCTGCTTGTGTGGGTGCAGGACTGTGCGTCTGGGTTGGCGCGGTCAGCGTCCCGCTCAGTCACTCGCCGGTGCTTGCGTGGGTGGGTGCCCGCCTGGAATACCTGTAGTGGGGTACTATAGTGGCGTCTGCGGGTCGTCGGTCGGATCCACCTGGCCACTGCCCGTGCTGCATACCCCTGCTGCACTGCAGTTCGTACATGGCTGAGCATAGCCGGTCGAGGGCCTCTAGGGAGAAAGGCTGCATGTGGCTTCTCGTGGCTCCCCTCTGTGTGCTGCGACGGGCGGCCATCTTGGACACTCTCCGCCTGACTCGTGAGTCTTTTGCGTTTCTTTGCTGGTTGGTGCCAGGGTATAGTTTAAGGAGGACCGGGATAACCCCCGCCGGTCCAGAGGGGGGGGAACAGGGCTGTGTTGCAAGCTTGGGAGGGCACTAGGTCGCACAGAGCGGGGGATCAGCCGCCTCACCCGTCCGGCGATACTGCTAGGCCGCACTCCCAACACCCTCGATGAACGCTCCTCGTATCCGCGGGCGGCAGACCCGGGGCACTTCGGCTGGCTCCCAAGGTGGGTAAGTCCTCGTTTAGGTGCGTGTGTGGGTCCTGGCTGGCTGGCGTGCAATTTGTCAGGCGATTTGGGTAAATTGAGCTCGGAGCTCACACAAGGCACGTCCAGCCGCCATGGAATCCAGGCCCTGCCCCCAATGTCATTATATTTGAATTCTTTTTTTTTTTTTACTATTTAAACTATTCTGCTAGCAAACATTCCAGATTCAGAATCTTCGGCAAACTTGGTTCAAACTTTGATCTCTTAACCGTTCTACATAGCTTTCCATTGAATTTAAAAAATGTTTTTTAAATGTCCTTTTTTTTTGACATGTTAAACTAATCCGAGAGATTTTTCTGGCTCAACAAGAAGGACACATGTTTTATAAATGACTCACTGCCTGATAGTTTCTAAATTTATAACTGGTCATGATGTGAAATCTGAAAAATATTCCATTGCACAGGGGTTGCTGGCAAGATCTAATAAGGCTGATCTTTTATGAATACAGGTATGACATTCCCCTGTTATTTTAATTAGATGTCTCTCCTATGATACCCCTCATGCAATTCTCTGTTTTTCAATTACACAGGTCATTCATTACATATGAAATATATATTTTTGGGCCGCAAGGTACATTGCATGTTTTGTGTGTGACTTTTTACAACATGACAGTTCCATTATTCAGTTTCATATCAAAGACAAATTGCAAGTAAAATTATGTTAAACAAATTGAAAAAATTCTTTGGTAGTCAATAGTTGGTCTTGTGTTTCGATGTGTGTGTGTGTCTGTGTGTGTGTATCCCTGCTGTTTTGGGCTAAAATGAAGTGTTTTATCATCTGCCCACAATTCACATTTTAGTCAAATTGATCGTAACCAAGCAACATCGCAATTTATTTTTGTAGAATTTAAATCAGGATGGGTCTTCTTTTATGCACCCCGGTGAGCAGTGGAGTGAGTGTTTTTGTATTGTAAGAGGTAAACTAAAATGGATTTTGGTACAGTAAGCCTGACGATAGTTTGATTTGTAATTTAATACATTTGTCTAAATAATACATTGTTTATTTTTAATTTTTTGTTAGGAATGTGAAAGCTATGAAAAGTGTTGCCCCAATGTTTGTGGAACGAGGAGCTGTGTGGCTGCAAGATACATGGATATTAAAGGAAAAAAAGGTCCTGTTGGCATGCCAAAGGAGGCTACGTGTGACTACTACATGTGTACCCAGCAGGGTTCTGAATGTGAGATTTGGGACGGGAATCCCATCTGTAAATGCAAAGACCGATGTGAGAAGGAGCCCAGTTTTACGTGTGCTTCAGATGGACTTACCTATTACAACAAATGTTTTATGTATGCTGAGGCTTGCACTAAAGGTATTTCATTAGCTGTTGTCACATGTAAATATCATCTCAGTTGGCCCAACACCAGTCCCATTCCTTCTGAGACCACCCCAAACCCAACAATTTCATATTTGGAAGCTGTAATCACAAATATCATTCCTCCAACAATCGTAAGCAACCCCACTCATAAAACTGTTCATGTGGGCGACACGGTGAGCTTTCACTGCGATGTAACTGGCAAACCTAAACCAGACATAGCATGGGAAAAACAGGCTGAAGGCAAGGAAACACTGATTATGAAACCAAACCATGTCATAGCCAACATTGTGATCACCAACATCGGCCAACTTGTTATCTACAATACTCAACTTCAGGATGCAGGGACATACACCTGCACAGCCACAAACGTGGGTGGTCTTATCAAGATCAACTTTCCCTTGACTGTGAAGGAACAACATAGTAAAGAAAAGGGTCACAGCAAAACCTTCTACCCAACCGATGAGTGTCTTAAACCACCGGACAGCAAGGATTGCGGAGAAGAACAATCAAGATGGTATTTTGATGCAAAGAAAAATAACTGCTTTATATTCATCTACGGTAATTGCAATAGCAACTTAAACCACTTTGAAACCTACGAGGCGTGCATGTTAACATGTATGAACGGCCCAGTCAGCATCTGTAGCTTACCAGCTTTGCAAGGACCATGTAAAGCATATGAACCCAGGTGGGCTTATAACAAACTCATTAACCAGTGCCAATCTTTCATTTATGGAGGATGCGGTGGGAATGAAAACAATTTTGAAAGCAAAGATGTTTGCGAGGACATGTGCCCCTTTCCAAAGAACCATAAGTGCAAAGTATGCAAGACTCGCCAGAAGCTGGTGACTAGTTTCTGTAAAAGCCACTTTGTGATCTTGGGGCGAGTAACAGAGTTGACAGAAGATCAGGACTCAGGACAAGCTTTGGTCTCTATTGAGGAAATTCTGAAAGATGAAAAAATGGGACTTAAGTTTCTAGGAAAGCAACCACTGGAGCTCACCTTACTCAATATGGACTGGAGCTGTCCTTGTCCCAACATCACGTCAATTAACAGTCAACTCATCATTATGGGCGATGTTCACAATGGCATGGCTGTGTTGCAACCTCATAGCTACATTGGGGCAAGCAGTGCCCGACGTATCAGAAAGCTACGTGAAGTCATTCACAATAAGACATGTGATCTTCTCAAAGAGATTTTAGGGCAACCATAGCATTTTGCATTAACAAATCATCATACGCAAAATACTAAAATTAAATTAAACAGTACTTGTAGAGTATACATTTAACTGCTAATACATACATATACCTATGACACAGAGGAACGTTTTTTGTATTTTTTTTTTTTACTTCTGCACTGGTCAAGAGCCATACATTTTTGCCCGCTGTCCATCCGAGAGAAGTGGAGAGGAATGACAGAGGCAACAGAACATTCAAGTAACCAAAAGATCATCAGCTCCTGGGGCAAGTTTAAAAAAGTACAACAAAGCTTTAAATTTGTATCTGATTTCACAGTCTACTTCAAAGTGCGCCCTATCATTTCATAGGGTAGCATGCAACTAGACTTGTGCACAAATGCTCTTCACCTACGATGAACTAATCAAAATTCTGTTAACCTCCACCTGAAATGATTGATTTTTCACGTAAATCCCGTAAAGATCGATTATTTTGGGCATAGATTAACAGGAATTTGATTAATTCATCACAGGTGAAATTGATTTGTGCACAATTCAACATGCAAAATGTAATTATTCTGCACATGTTTATTAACATGACCGTAAAAATTATTTGCCAATACCATTCACGAGTCTGCTGAAACAGAAATGCAAAGTGTGGAAACTATGCAGATATTGTTTTACAGATTACAACTATCAAAAATTTCACAAACGTTTGATTGTTAATACTAACTATGCTATCTGGTCATAGTCAGATGGCTATAACTCTGGAGCACTTATTTGTATATTTTTATATCTCATCGTAGCATCTGGGCCTCACTGTGTAAAAATAGGCAAATGCGGAGGTCAAAATAGTTTACATAACATAAGCTTGATAATTAATTAAAACACAACCAGTTTACCTACAAACAATCTAAACATCTTAAAATCACAGTGTAGTTTGCCATATTGTAGCCCCTCGTCAGTCTCTAAACCACAACGTCTGTAATAATTAGCTCCTAGTAGTTATAGATCTGTTTGGATTACAAATCAGAAGTCCAATAGTGGAATTTTGCGTTTTTTGGTTGTTGTTTTTTTTACAATCTGATTCCTGCAAGTAAACAGTTTTTTCTTTGAGAATTGATCCACACATCCAATCAGTTGCTGCATGATTGTGGTTCTCGTATATTTCAATGGATATGTTTCTTACCTGTAATCAACTATTTTTCTGCCAGTATTACTTTGTTACAGTTTGTCATCCAGGAATCCAATTTAATTAAAAGAATCTAACAAATCCCATGTTTTCCTGTCACTTTAAAACACAAAACATGTTCACATTGTTTTATAATAATCTGTAAAAAGTGCTTTTTTTTTTTTACATTTAAATTGAGACTCAAAAAAAAAAATACAAATGTGACTGATTACTTTCTAAAACAGATGTTTAACGTACAGTCAAGGATAACAGAGGACCAGCACTACAGAGGTTAAATCAATTATAAAATCAATGTATATTTATATAGAACGGATGGCCAAGTCAATAACAGTGGAGGTAAAGTAACAATAAATATAAAAAAAAAGTATATAATTTATTTGCCAACATTTCTCTCTTTCAAATCCATTCACAAAAAACTTGCACAAAAAAAAGACAATAAACAGACTTTCTTACCAGTAATGCACATATTTAGCTTTTTTTTTTTTAAGAAAGAAAAAAAAATATGACAATTTTTTTAAATATAAATGATTATGATTTCAATACAGAATAATGTAAATGTAAAAAATAAATTTGTTTTGGAAATTTTATTTACATCGACAAAAAAATAAAAATAAAATTAAAAAAAATTTCAAATAAAAGAACTTGTAACATAATCCAATTATAAAATTCAAGCTAATCCAGCGTCCTTCACCATTCCATAAAAAATTCCTTTTGAAGCTATAAGATTTGCCGGCGTATCAAATTCTGCAATTTTCCCTTTGTCTAAAACAAGGACTCTGCAACCGAATAACAAAAAAAAAATAATAATTATAAAACCTACAGTATTGTACAATGTCAACTGAAAATATATATACATGTTATGGAATTAATGTACTGCGTATTTACAACTAAAACAATGTTACATTTATATAGTTTAATGTAGATATTTGCTTATTGGAAATGTTTAATATAAAATTTAACCTCATAGTAAACTAAATTCAGTTTAGGTATATAAAACACTGGAACAGGCGTTAAAATATTTTTAGCTCTTTAACAGATTAACGTGTTTATTAACTAATTTGCGTCTTAATTTTCAGGCTCACGCTATTAAATCATTCATTTCCAGTGCGTATCTGAACTTCTCGTCCTGACTGTCTGCTCAGTCACCATGAGTTTATATTTTGCAACTGGAGCAGGACTCACAACAGAGAAATACATTTATTTCAGTGTCTAATAACCTTTGACAGTCTGCATTCGATATTCGGTAGACATTATTCTATCAATGCATAAGTAGTAAAAAATAAGTTGCTTTTTTTTTTCATAATTTTTTTTATACCCAGTATATTGACCACTGAGATAGCTGAGTGGTTAATACTTCAACTGCAAAATTTAAGAGTCAATAGTCTATCAAGACCAACTTAACCTGAATCTTACTAAAGGCAATGAAATATGAATAATTAAAGGATACATTTAAATAATTTTTAATAAATTGGATCCTGCCACTGGCTCTTTTGAAAATGTGCCTGGTTGTGTACAGCATCCATATGAACCATACAGAAACGGCTGTATGTTATCTACCTTCTCGTTCCCTTCCTACTGGATGTCGGTGACGAGTGTGGAGCTAAGGTGGAATTTGTTGTATTCTTTTTTTTCCCGTAAACCATGAATCTCGGATAGTTCATGATTTCCTGTTTGCTGCTTTGCCAGTGCAGTTTTGCACCTTAGGTAAATGGGGTGTCCCTTTAGTTAATTAGCCATTTAAAAATGTTTTGCAAACTCCATAATTTCAAGGAGGCCCAAATGTTTGCTGTGTGTAAGTCATCAACAGACCTTAACACATCATTATAACTAGTGATGTCCCGGACGGTTCGCTGGCGAATAAGTCCCGGCGAACATAGCGTGTTCGCGTTCGCGGCGGCGGGCGAACATATGCGATGTTCGGTCCGCCCCCTATTCGTCATCATTGAGTAAACTTTGACCCTGTGCCTCACAGTCAGCAGACACATTCCAGCCATAAAAATAATGAGGGGGGGGACCTACTGTCCTTCCCCCCCGGCCCCCACCCGTGCGCGGTGGGTGGGGGCCATAAATCACAATGGGGGGGACCTAGTGTCCTCCCACCCCGGCCCGCACCCCTGGGGACCCTAAATAAAAATCCCCCCCAATCAAAGGTGACTAGGGGTCCCCAAGCCCCTAGTCACCCACGCCCCCACCCCAAAAGAGGCTACCCCCTACCTACCCCCCTCACCCTAAAAAATAGTGAGGGGGGAATAAAATAACTAACCTGTAAAGAAAAAATCAACTGACCATTTGACGTCTTCTTTTTTCTAAAATCTTCTTTTTCCAGCCCCAAAAAAGGCTGAATAAAAAGCCATAAGAACCGACGCAATTTAAAAAAATATAATCCATCTTCACCCATGGAGGGCTCCGCGCAGACTGAGCTCTGCAGGGCGGGGGAAGGCTTATAAAGCCTTGCCACGCCCTGCAATTAGGCTAAGAACACTCTGATTGGCTGGTTTAAGCCAATCAGAGTGCTCTTTGTCATTTTACACAGCGTGGGAAAATTCGAAAGAACTTTCCCACGCTGTGTAAAATGACACAGAGCACTCTGATTGGTTAGATTCCAAGCCCACCAATCAGAGTGCTCTTTGTCATTTTACACAGCGTGGGAAAATTCCAAAGAACTTTCCCACGCTGTGTAAAATGACACAGAGCACTCTGATTGGTTAGATTCCAAGCCCACCAATCACAGTGCTCTGTGTCATTTTACACAGCGTGGGAAAGTTCTTTGGAATTTTCCCACGCTGTGTAAAATGACAAAGAGCACTCTGATTGGTTAGATTCCAAGCCCACCAATCAGAGTGCTCTTTGTCATTTTACACAGCGTGGGAAAATTCAAAAGAACTTCCCACGCTGTGTAAAATGACAGCATTCTACAACTACCAGAGTTAAAAAAATAGCAATCATTCTACTAGGGCATTCTTGTGCTAAAATGCATCACGTCAGTTCATGCTTTACTGTATGTCTGCATTATTTGTAAGTTCTCCTTAAAGTAAAATATGATCACTAAATGCACTTTGTAGTGTTTGAGCAGAGATTAAAGCCTTTTATGTTCATGTGCAGATTTTGGGACTGACTTATGACTTACGGTCCCCCCCATTGTGATTTATGGCCCCCACCCACCGCGTAGGGGTGGGGGCCGGGGGGAGGACAGTAGGTCCCCCCCTCATTATTTTTATGGCCCCCACCCACCACGCAGGGGTGGGAACTGGGGGGAGGACAGTAGGTCCCCCCCTCATTATTTTTATGGCCCCCACCCACCGCGCAGGGGTGGGGGCCGGGGGGAGGACAGTAGGTCCCCCCCTCATTATTTTTATGGCCTCCACCCACGGCGCAGGGGTGGGGGCAGGGGGAGGACAGTAGGTCCCCCCCCATTGTGATTTATGGCCCCCACCCACCGCGCAGGGGTGGGGACCGGGGGGGAGGATAGTAGGTCCCCCCTCATTATTTTTATGGCCCCCACCCTCCGCGCAGGGGTGGGGGCAGGGGGAGGACAGTAGCCCCCCCCAGTGTGTATCAGCGTCCCTGAGGACAGGTGTCAATCCATATCTGCCAAGTGACCCTATGTAGGGGGAACAGTCCCTATTCTGCTCTGTGTCGGTGTGTATCAGGGATCCTTAGGATAGGTGTCAATCCATATCTGCCAAGTGACCTTATGTAGGGGGAACAGTCCCTATTCTGCTCTGTGTCGGTGTGTATCAGGGATCCTTAGGATAGGTGTCAATCCATATCTGCCAAGTGATCCTATGTAGGGGGAACAGTCCCTATTCTGCTCTGTGTCAGTGTGTATCAGGGATCCTTAGGATAGGTGTCAATCCATATCTGCCAAGTGACCCTATGTAGGGGGAACAGTCCCTATTCTGCTCTGTGTCGGTGTGTATCAGGGATCCTTAGGATAGGTGTCAATCTATATCTGCCAAGTGACCCTATGTAGGGGGAACAATCCCTATTCTGCTCTGTGTCAGTGTGTATCAGGGATCCTTAGGATAGGTGTCAATCCATATCTGCCAAGTGACCCTATGTAGGGGGAACAGTCCCTATTCTGCTCTGTGTCAGTGTGTATCAGGGATCCTTAGGATAGGTGTCAATCCATATCTGCCAAGTGACCCTATGTAGGGGGAACAGTCCCTATTCTGCTCTGTGTCAGTGTGTATCAGGGTCTCTGAGGACAGGTGTCAATCCATATCTGCCAAGTGACCCTATGTAGGGGGAACAGTCCCTATTCTGCTCTGTGTCAGTGTGTATCAGGGTCTCTGAGGACAGGTGTCAATCCATATGTCAATGTGTCAATATGTCATATGTCAGGTGTCAATCAATATCCATTGTGATTTAGGAATGTTAGGTGATTTATGCCCTTTATGGATTAAAACCAGACTCTGCATCAACTGTGTAATTTTCCATGGGAGTTTTGTCATGGATCCCCCTCCGGCATGCCACAGTCCAGGTGTTAGTCCCCTTGAAACAACTTTTCCATCACTATTGTGGCCAGAAAGAGTCCCTGTGGGTTTTAAAATTCACCTGCCCATTGAAGTCTATGGCGGTTCGCCGGTTCGCGAACGTTTGCGGAAGTTCACGTTCGCCGTTCGAAATCAGTAAGCCACAATTTCTCATTAAATGTCCTGGAACATCTACACATCCCTAAAAAGGACACGTGCCACTTTGGCCATTTAAAATATTGAGAAGTATGTACTTATTGCTAGCAGTATAACCGTGTTCACTTGTGAGTTAGCTAATTTTCTGTTCTCCACGACTACCACCACCCTTTTTTATCATTACTTGGTTTGGCCCAGTGTAAGACATTATTCATTCACCTGGTATAATCCATTATGGTATTTAGCCTGTGAGCAATTGTTAGCACCGTGCAGTCTTCAAACTGAGTCCTTATGGTCGTTTGGATAAGATCATCTGTTTCCAAGTCAATCGCGGCAGTAGCTTCATCCAGAACGAGAATTCGAGTTTTGCGGAGTAGTGCTCTGGCCAGACAGACAAGTTGCCTTTGTCCAACACTGGGTGGGTTAAAATAAAAAAAACAAATAAAAAAAAAACAAACATAACAAAAATCCAACAAAATTTATGTTTGTAGCATAAAAACTATACAACACAAAACATCACAAAAATATTTTTTTTCAAGATTTGTAAAAGGTGTATCATACAATGCTTCTTAACAAAGCTCATTTAAAGGCAGACTACTTCGTTTTGAACTCTTCGCGGTGAGCAGAATTGAACAGATTTGGATTAGGAACCAGTGTGCTGGTTTCGGAAGGTTCAGTAATTACAAATGATAACGGAGATTTTCCATATTGGGATGAGTAGCGAAATCCCTGTAAGAACACCTATGCACATACCGTACTGGCATTATGGCCAGTTAAGAGATTATAAGCCGTTGCCTAGTGCCTTCCAGCAGGCAATAAGGATAATGCTGGTTTTCCATTGCTTGAGAGTATTGTTGGCTATCCTTGGCACTGCTGATATGTCATGGTGATGCATACTTATAATGTCCAGCAAAGCACAGGTAATTTTCCTACAATATACTTCTATTAATGGTGTACTATACCTTAGGTTTTCGCCTCCTTCAGAACATTCATATTCCAGTTTATTTGACTGACTGGTAACAAATTTCTTCAAATTGGACAGTTCCAGTGCTTTCCATATTTCTTCTTCTGAGTATTTATCAAAAGGATCAAGGTTCATTCTTAAAGTGCCAGAAAAAAGTACTGGGTCCTGGTAAAGGAGATAAAATGTATCGAAATAAGGTTCTTTAGTGGAGAACAAACTGCATACCTAATAACAGTCAATAGGTATTCAAAATCTGTTTGTAAATCCAGAGCTACCGGACAATCAGGGCCGGATTAAGAGCCCAGTGGGCCTGGTGCTGATAATTATGATGGGCCTAATTACAAAATCTTATTGACCAAAAACACTAAAACAGTCCTACCTCCTAAGCGTCATGTATCTGATGGAGATGATGCTGTAGGGAAACTCATAGGATGCAACTATGAGAAAACACATACCCTTTGCTAATCTCATGCTTTCATCTTTCAAGTAAACCCATACCCCCTAACAGCAGTGTCCAGTAAAGCAGGAAGTCTATGGATGCGGTAAAAGGGTGGGCTACTGACACAAATCACATAACCAGAACGTCCGAAAGGGCGTACATACACAAAAAGGGGGAATGTCTGTGTCCCTATGTCTCCCAGTCCCTTAGTGTTTGTGTCCTCATGTCTCCCAGTGTCCCCATGTCACTAGGGGACATTGAGAGACATTGGGACACTGGGAGACATGGGGACACAGATACTAGGGAACACTGGGAGACCTGGGAAATCTGAGTCTCTTGGGGACACTGGGTGACAGACACGAGGGGACACAGGGAGACATGGGGCACTGAAATACTGTGATATATAGGGGACACTGGAGACTTGATAAAAACCTGGGTACAGGTCAAAATGTTGTGGTGTCCAATAAACCTGCTTAAAGCTATCACAGTGAGTGCCTGAGATTTTTTTCTTTTATACTAGGGGACACTGAGACACTACGGGCACAGAGACACTACGGGCACAGAGACACTACGGGCACAGAGACACTATGGGCACTGAGAGACATGGGGCACTGAGACACTGATACATAGGGGACACTGATACATAGGGGACATTGGAGACTTGATAAAGACCTGGGTACAGGTCGAAACGTTGCGGTGTCCAATAAACCTGCCTAAATCTATCACATTGAGTGCCTGAGATTTTTTCTTTTATACTAGGGGACACTGAGACACTAGGAGACATGGGGACACAGAGACATTGGGAGACTAGGGGACTTTGGGAGTCTAGGGAACACTGAGACACTAGGGACACTGGCACACTACAGACACTGAGAGACACCAGGGACACATGGCGATACTGAGATACTAGGGACACTGGCTGGGAGACATGGGAACACTGCCATGTCTCCTATGTCTCAGTCGCCCAGTGTCCCCATGTCTCCCTGTGTCTCCATGCCTCTCAGTGTCCCCATGTCGCCCAGTGTCCCCTAGTGTTTGTATCCCCATGTCTCCCAGTGTCCCTTTGAGTCTGTGTCCTCATGTCTCCATGTGTCCTGATGTCACTAGGACACTAGGGGACACTTAGAGACATGGGGACACTGGGAGACATGGGGACACTGAGACACTAGGGACAGTGGCTGGGAGACATGGGGACACAGACTAGGGGCCACTGGGAGACATGGGGCCACTGTGTCCCTAGTGTCTCAGGGTCATGGGCATCCGAATGGGGGGGTAAAGGGGGTACTTGGCCCCCCCGGATTTTTCAGCTTGTGCTGCTATTTTTCGTTTTAGTGTGAGAATACAGTGCAATACCAGCGCTGGAGAAAGGCAGGAAGCTACAGCTTATCCCTGCCTCTCTCTCATGACTGAAACCGCAGGGGAGCAGCACAGAGGCAGCCTACAGAGCAGGTAAGTGAGGGATGGGGGGTGGGGGAGACCGCATAGAGGAAGGTAAAGTAGAAGGAGCAGAAAGGTTCTGCAAGGGGCAGGAGGGGCCAGCAAGGAATAGAAAGGGGCAGCAAGAAGCAGGAAGGGGTCGAAAGGTTTTCAAGGAACAGGAGGGTAAAGTAGAAGGAGCAGCAAGGAGCAGGAGGGGTCAGCAAGGAGCAGAAAGGGTCTGCAAGAGGCAGGAGGGGTCAGCAAGGAATAGGAAGGGGCAGCAGGAAGGGGTAGGGACGGTCTGCAAGGAGTAGGAAGGGTCTGCAAGGAGCAAGAGGGGTCAGCAAGGAGTAGGAAGAGGCAGCAAGGAGTAGGAAGAGGCAGCAAGGAGCAGGAAGGGGCAGCAAGGAGCAGGAAGGGGCAGCAAGGAGCAGGAAGGGGCAGCAAGGAGCAGGAAGGGACAGCAAGGAGCAGGAAGGGGCAGCAAGGAGCAGGAAGGGGCAGCAAGGAGCAGGAAGGGGCAGCAAGGAGTAGGAAGAGGCAGCAAGGAGTAGGAAGAGGGAGCAGGGAGGGTCTGCAAGGAGCAGGAAGGGGCAGCAAGGAACAGGAAGGGGCAGGAAGAATCAGAAGGAACAGAAAGGATCAGCAAGGGGCTGCAAGAAGCTGGAAGGGGCAGAAAGAAGCAGGAAGGGCAGTAAGAAGCAGGAAGGGTATGCAAGAAGCAGGAAGGGCCATCAAGAAGCAGGAAGGGCCATCAAGGAGCAGAAAGGGATCAGAAAGAGAGCAGAAGGGCGCAAAATAAGCAGAAAGTAGCAGAAAGGTAAAGGAGCAGAAGGAGCCTCAGAAGGCAAAGAAGACTGTGTCAAATGAAGGAGAAGAAAATGAGATTGGAGCACTTCATTCTGGACACCACATCATTAGGCGTTGGTACCTGGGTCTGGCAGGGAAACTTTGGACCTTCTCATCTCCCCAGGTAAAAACAAACAATATCAGTGTTAATGTGTTCACTTTTATTTACTGAGTGTCAGGAAACACAGAGGGCCGCTGGGTAGGGGTGCCGCTGATTGGCTAGATGGGTCAGCTAGCACTCTAAGCCAATCAGTAGCTCCCCATTCATAAAAACGTAAAACATTTTTATGAATCGGGACCTAGCGATTGGCTTAGAGGGTCAGCAGCAGCTGACCACTCTAGCCAATCTGCAGCACCCATGCCTGACGTCAATCTGCACTTCCTGACACTCTGTTTCAGAAGTTGAATACCACTGAGCGACCTGGAGATCTGGAGCTGAAGGAAGCCTTTGGGGGTAAACCATTTGAGAGCGGTTTAACCCCTTCAAAGAAAGAGCACCCAGGGGCCTCCTTGCATCACATCATTTTCATTTAGATAAAGTTGTTATGGTGACCAGAATGTTCCTGTAATTTGATGAAAGGAACACTATAGTGTAAGGAATACAAACATATATTCCTGACACCATAGTTGTGAAAACGCTATTCACCCTGGCTTTATGTGAAAATGACTATGCTCCTTCCCTTTCATGACACTGTCAAAAAGGGGCCAAGCATGGATGTCATTACAATTATGTCCCCCCTCCCCCCCGGAAAAATTCCTGCGGACGTCCATGCTCAGGGTCCCCATGTTACCCAGTGTCCCAATGTCTCAGCGTCCCCATGTCTCGGAGCTGCTGTCTGGACTCTCTGTGCAGAACTGGTCCCCGCGGATCAGTGAGTAGAGAGATGCAGGGAGGGAGATGCCGTAACTTCTTATCACTGCCTCTCTCCACACAAACAAAAAAATACCGGCGCTGGTATTGCAGAATAAACTATGTTTATACTGAGACAGACATTTGTATTGCCGGTATTACTGCAATACCGGCACCGGCTAGGCAGCCTCAAATACCTGAGAAATACTTCTGAGAAATACCTGGCAACCCTAAGAAATACATGAGAAATACCTGGCAACCCTAAGAAATACATGAGAAATACCTGGCAACCCTAAGAGTAGTGTGTAAAAAAAAAAAAAAAAAATGTAAAAAAAAAAAATTTTTTTTTTTTTTTTTTTTTAAACCAATGGGCCTATTCCATGGGCCTGGGCCTGGAGCTGCAGCTCCATCAGCCCCTATGTTAATCCGGCCCTGCGGACAATATAGAGGTAAATGGAATATGGTTCTCTAAATTTCGGATCTCTGCAGTTACTCTGGCCTAGGCTGCTATTACGAGAAAACAGCAGCAATGAAACAAATGATTTACCTGAGGAATGATAGTCAGCATGGACCTTAGATCGTGAAGACCTATTTCTGAGATATTTACACCATCTATCGTGATGATTCCTTCTGCGGCTTCCAAAATTCTAAAAAGGCAAAGGGTCATCGATGATTTCCCCGCTCCAGTTCTTCCAACAATGCCAACCTGTGCAATTAAAATGAAACCACAAAAATCATTATCTTTTATATTTGTTTAATAATTGTAATTTTTTTTTATTGTTTTTTTTTTTTTAATGCAGGGTCTGGTTTGTATATATTTATTTTGCCTGTACACTATACATTATCAACAGCTAAAGCATATAATGAGGTTTATTCAGTAAAAGAGGAATTTTGTGGAATTGTCAAAGGAAACACATTTGAAGGTCCTAAACAGCTGAGTGGAAAACTCTACTATTTAGCTGAATCTCCTGTTATTTTGGCCTGATGTGTTCAGTTCCTTTGTCGGTTTCCCTATTCCAACCAGGTTTAAATAAACCTCAATGCCATGAAGACTATGTTGCCAAATAGATGTATTCCCAGAATCTAATCCTCACTTTGTCCCTGCTGCAATTTTGTGCACATACAAGAATACAAGGACCTCTGTGAAAGATTCCGCAAGAATTTACCTTTTCTCCCCCCTTCACTTGGAGATTTAGGCTTCTCAACACTAAATCTAAGCCAGATCGATAACGAACAGAATAGTTTGATAACGTTACTTCTCCTTTACTTGGCCAGTCCTCTGGAGGTCGTTTCTCCTCGATTATCCATGGTGCCTGTGGAATATAAGTAATACTTCCTTTGTTAAATAATGTTTTGTAATCGTAAATATTATACAATAGCATCAGGTCTGCCCTTTAGGTGGCTCTAGTGGGCCTCCAACTCCAGAATCTTGGGGGCTTACTCCTCGCTGTGCAGTCACAACACTGACTCAGATGTTAGGATGTTTGTGCAATCTAGGCCAGGGGTAGGCAACCTTTGGCACTCCAGATGTTGTGGACTACATTTCTAATAATGCTCTCACATCCATAGTGCTTTAGAGTAGATGTAGTCCACACCATCTGGAGTGCTGAAGGTTACCTACCCCTGATCTAGGCTTGCACACCCACAAACCATTATCTGTAAATCTATTTATAAACAGGGCTATACATAGGACACAAGGTCACGCATTTAGGCTGGAAGAAAGGAGATTTCATCTAAGGCAAAGAAAAGTTTTTTTTACAGTAAGAGCAATAATGATATGGAATTCTCTGCCTGAAGAGGTGTTTTTTGTTTAAACTGCAATTGAATAAATACTTCCAAAAGCATAACATACAGGGATATAATTTCTAATTAGTGGGGTAATAGCTGCTTGATCCAAGGAGACATCTGACTGCCATTTTGGGGTCAAGAAGGAATTTTTTCCTAGTTTGTTGCAAAATTGGAAGCGCTCAGACTAGGTTTTTTGCCTTCTTTTGGATCAACAGCAAAAACATATGTGAGGAAGGCTGAACGTGATGGACGCAAGTCTCTTTTCAGCTATGTAACTATGGAACCCTTTCTGCCTGGGTACTCCTCATATTGTTTTGTCTGACCTCACAGGTTCAAATGATAATTTGGCAAATAAGGGTAATGATTAGTAGTGCAAACTAAGCTCAGCACTGAATATATGTGGACACATCCTTCTATGTTAATGGGCTGAAATCTTTCTAAACAAGACTAGGCGCAACATTCCCATATAATATATTGAAAATCATAATCGGGAATTTAATTTATGTTTTTATTAATTAATTCAATTTATTTAGAAATAGGTTAAGTGCTCCTTTAAGGTGGATCATGCAGATGTTTGAAAACGAACCTCTGTCTCGGTTTCTGAGTATTCCTTCACTCTTTCAACAGCCACAATATTTGTCTCCAGATCAGAAGTCATTCGCACCATCCAGTTTAAGGACATTGTTACCTGGAAATAAATTGGTTATTTTTATTTACCAAACACCAACATATTTTGATTTATATATAAAGAACACCCAAAACTAGCATTTAAAAACGGATCAGGCACAAAATTAAAACCAACTGCCTAATATCATGTAGGTCCACCGTGTGCTGTCAAAACAGCTCTGATGCTTCATGGCATGGACTCCACAATACCTCTGAACATATCCTGTGGTATCTGGCACCAAGACATTAGCAGAATATCCTCCAAGTCCTGCAAGTTGCGGGGTGGGACCTCCTTGGATCAGATTTGTAGTTCCAGCACATCCCACAGATGCTCAATCGGCTTGAGATCTTGGGAATTTGGAGGCATGGCAAACATCTTTGTTATGTGCCTCAAACAATTCCTGAAGATACTTTGCAGTGTGGCAGGGTGCATTATCATTCTGAAAGAAGCTACTGCCATCAGGGAACACCATTGCCATGAAAAGGTGTATGTCATCTTCAACAATCTCCAGGTAGGTGGCACGTGTCAAAGTAACATCCACATGAATGCCCGGACCCATGGTTTCACAGAGCATAACACTGCCTCTGCCGGCCTGCCTTCTTCTGAATCCTGCTTTCATCTCTTGCTAGGTAAACAACACACAAGGCCATCCACCTTATCTAAAGGAAAACGTGATTCATCAGACCAGGCAGCCTTCTTCCATTGCTCCATGGCCTTATTCTGATGCTCACGGCCCCATTGAAGGAAGTTTCGCTGATAGCCAGTGGTCATCACGGTCACTCTGACTTGTCTGCACCTACGCAGCCATATACTCAGCAAACTGTGATGTACTGTGTGTTCTTACACCTTTCTATCTTTCTTAAAGCTACAGTAGGCAGCATTAAGGTAATTTGAGCTACAGTAGCTCTTCTGTGGGATCAGACCAAACAGGCTAACCTACGCTCGCCACGATCATCAATTAAACCTTGGACAACCATAACCCTGATGGCAGTTTTCCTCAGCATACCTGGAGCACCCCACAAGACTTGCCGTTCTGGCGATGCTCAGACCCAGTCGTTTAGCCATCTCTATTTGGCCCTTGTCAAAGTCACTCAGTTCTTTTCACTTGCCCATTTTCCAACACGTGAAGTTCAATTGCAAAAATTCAAGAACTGACTGTTCACTTGCCATCTAATAAAACTCCCTCCATGACAGGTGCCATTATAACGATATAATCAATGTTATTCACTTAATCAGGCAGTGGTTCTAATGTTGCGGCCGACCTCTGTATAACTGGATATCCAGTGATTTAGTAATCGATGCATTAAACAAATATTTCTCAATGTTACATCTTTAATATATCCCTAGTTAAACCAAAAGAAAAAACAAACACATTTCCCATATAGAAGTGATATCCAGCAATAAAGGAAAAAATACACTTTGTATCAACAAGGTATCCTAATTATTAATATTTATATTAATTATTGTAACACTACATTCTCTGATTTGCTAAAAAAAAAAATAGTTTAGCTCCCCGTTTTGCTATCATTGGTGAAGTAACTTTCGACATGCTCGAAGAAATACCTTGCCATTGACCTCTCTAGAAGGGGCCTAAAAAGTCTATTCATGAGAGATGATTGATTCTAAGTATTGGCTCACAAATGATCACAAGGAAGAATTCGTTTACATCAGCTTGGAAGAAAAGTAAAAATTATTGTGGTGATTAAAAATACCTGTAATGCGTAGGACACGGAGAGTCCCACCAGCCCAGGACTAAGAGTATCGCGGCCAATCACAGCAAACAAGGCAGCGAAAAGGACTACACAGTTCCCAACGAACTCCACGCGGATTCCCAGCCATCTGTAGGGGGGGCAGAATAATTAAATGAATTTACTCCTGGTGCACAAATCACATCTAATGTTTCCAAGTGAAACTTTTATACAATAAATGGAACAAAGGAACACGTTCACCTTTTATCTATAGAGGCAGCAGATGTGGTTATGGCTCTTAAAGTATCTTTTTAAAGAGACACTATAGGCACCCAGACCACTTCAGTTCATTCTTTTCTGGGTGCAGTGTCCCTGTCTCACTTAATCCTGTAATGTAAATCATTGCAGTTTTTGAGAAACTACAATCATTACATTGCAAGGTTAAGACTGCCTCTAGTGGATGTTAAGCAGAGAGCCACTAGAGACACTTCCTGTCTAACTGACACTCGACGTCCTTACGCTCTGCGTGAGGACATCCAGCATCAGTTAAATTCCCACAGGAAAGCATTGAAGCAACACTTTCCTAATGTGTTTGCCGCGCATGGTCATTAGCCCCCTCCCGTCGGGTGATGTCGGAGGAGGCGGAGCACCGACCCAGCATCGGTGCTAGAATCGGGTAAGTGCTACTAGGTTTTTTTTTAACCCTTGCAGCGCTGGGGTGGTGGTTTCTAAACAGCGTTGTATTTTTACACTATAGAATCCCTTTAAGACAAATTTAAGCAAAACTGTGACCTCAGCATGTTAGAAAATTTCTATCCAATTCTAGTTCCTTTGGTGCATGGAATCACAGACAGATTATGCTTGTTAGAAATATGCATAATTTTGTATACCCCAGGGGAACCTAAGATAAAGTAAGTCACGTTGCTTTTTTTAACACGTTGAGGACGGTTGTATAGATTTATATAGTTTGTTTCTGCATTGTAAACAAGGAGAGAAATTGACAGTAAAACGAAATAATTCCCTCAGCTGGGAACGTAACATGTTCAGTTTATATACATTAAGTTCTGTTAGGAAATAGAAACTTTTACACATAGATCTCAGATTATAAAATGCTCATTCATGGCATGTAAATTGTGTTTTTCCTGTAGTTTAACATTAACAGCAGAGTCAGGAACACAGGTATATTATGGGATAATGATGACTAAACGTGGCACTACGTTTCCCAAAATGCTTAGGAATATGAAAATAAAATGGTATTAAAGATTATGGCTTATTAACAAAACAAAACCAAAAAAACAGGATTGCACCAAAACCAGAAGAAACAATTCTTTACCTTTTAAAGAACTTCAAACAATGAAATTCCCAGAAAGAATATAATTGCCGTTCAGATAAAGGGACAGTTGTAGAAATAAAGAAGATGAAATATTTCTTTAATCCAGAGAGCGAGAGATAAGAAAAAATCTAAACAGCGAGAAACAGAAAAGAGTATAAAGTCAGCAAGAGGGGGGGAGAGAGAAAACTGAAGTATACTAGCTTTAATTAATAATGTGCAATATATGGATAATAATATGAAAAGATATTCTAGCTATTTAGGAAGGGGTGCAATCCCACAAAGCCAGTTCAAGATAGATAAATATACCTCTCCCATTTTTTATGTTACAGTCTTTCGCTCCAATTTATTTAATTCTTTTTTTTTTCCACATTAATTTTTTCATGACTTTAATAAATGTGCAAATTGAAAAAAAAAAAATGAAAAATTGGATAGGCATTCAGACCCTTTGCTATGATATTTGGAATTTAGCTCAGATGCAGCCCGTTTCTCTGGATCAATTTTGAGATGTTTCTACACTAGGAGCCCAACGGTGGCAATTTCAATTGATTGGGCTTAATTGGAAAATGCACAAACCTGTCTATATAAAGTATCACACCTGTAAATACATATCAGAGCAAAAACCAATCCACGAGGTCAAAGGAACTGTTCACAGAGCTCAGAGACTGGCTGCATTGAAGGTTCCCAAGAGCAAAGTGGTCTCCAGAATTCTTAAATGGAAGAAGGATGGAACAACCAGGACTCCTAGAGCCAAACAATTGGCGGAGAATGACCATGGTACAAGAAGTGACCAAAAACCAAATGGTCACCCTGGTTATGCTCCAGAAATCATGTATGTAGATGGAAAAAACTTGTGGAAGGTCAACAAGCAATGCAATGCTTAACCAATTGGTTTTTTTTCTGGGAAATGGAAACCTTCACTCACTGCAAAACACAAGAAATCCATCTTGGAATCTACAATATAAAGGACTCTCAGACTGTGAGAAACAAGATTCTCTGGTCTGATGAAATGAAGATTGAACTGTCTGGCCTCTGTTTAAAGTGTCTGTGGTCTGGGTGCAGTGGCCCTGTTCTCTTAACTCTGCAATGTAAAACATTGTCATGTTTGAGAAACTGTAAAATTTACATCAAAGCGTTAAGACTGTCTCTAGTGGCTGTCCAGCAGAGTGTATTAAAAATCCCCGTACGAAAGCATTGAGACAATGCTTTCCTATGGAAAAATGCCTAATGCATGCACGTCATGTGCCGTACATGCGCATTAGCCTACCCCATTGGCTGACTTTGATGGAAGAGGAGAGCGGCCCAGAGTCGAGGGACATCAGTGCTGGAATTGGGTAAGAGTATACATGTTTTTTTTTTTAACCCTTTATTTGCCAATGGAGAGGGCAAGGAGGGGCGGGGGAGTAGACACGGTAGTACAACGTTAAAAATACAGTTTTGTATTTCCTTTAATGAAAACCTGGTCCAGTGCGCTCAGGACCTCAGACTGGGCCAAAGGTTCCCTTTCCAACAGTACAATGACCGTAAGCTCACAGCTATGACAACGCATGTGTGGCTTAGGGACAACTCTGTAAATATCCTCAACTCAATCGAACATTCCTGGAGAGCCCTGGAAATGGCTGTCCATCCACGCTCCCCACCCAACATGATAGAGAGTATCTGTAGAGATGAATGGCAGAAACTATCCAAATCCGAGTTTTGGGTGTGACATAATACCCAAAGAGACTGTAATCGCTGCCAAAGGTCCTTCAACCAAGTACTGCCTTACGGGTCATATCAACGTGCTGTTTCAGATCTTTTTCTGTTTAATATATTTGCAATTGTATAAGAAAATCTGGTTGTTGCTTTGTCATTATGGGTATTGAATATTGATTGATGTGACACACAATTTATTTTCAAACTATTGTAGAATAAAGGTGTAATTTAATATTTTTTTGAGTCTGAATAATTTCTGACTGCACTGAACATATGTATTAAGGCCTTTTGGCCTGTAATTGTGGGAGGGGCGTATGACACCCCACCTTCCCTACTTAAGGGACACCTCTTACCTGGCTCCATACCGTTCGAGGTCAGCGCTGCATCACCCTCCCACCACTCCTCATTATTACCTCCCTTTTCTTTTACATTTCTTCTGGGTGGGCCCTCTTTATTTACAAACCTACCTCACCGTCGGTTCTGGCACACCACAACCGACTTGCTCTTTCAATACCATCCTACACTTATCAGTGTTTTGTTTCCTCTGTACTATCATGAGCCCTTAACATAAATATATATATACACGCCTGTTTTGTTATAAGCTGATATCTTGAGGCTTTTGGAAGATGGAAAAAGGGGAGTTAAAAGTTGCCACACACCTTATCTATAATGTGCTTTTGCTACATATTTTAAATAAAACTGCAGTGTTTAATTATTATTAAAGATGTGTTTTTTTTTCCAACAAACGTCAAAGCACTAAGATGTTACTGTTATGCAACTCAACGGTATTCTCTTTAGTGACTTTAACCCCTTAAGGACACATGACATGTGTGACACGTCATGATTCCCTTTCATTCCAGAAGTTTGGTCCTTACGGGGTTAAAAGGATAAATAACTGAGTTATCCCAGAAAAATACCTTGTGACCATGAGGTTTGAACAAGTTCAACAGTTGGTGTACTAAACAACTGAGCTATCTCATCAATGTAATTATTAGTTTGTCACGATTCTCTATATTTGTAGTTTAAAGTAAGATTATAGCTAATTACAAATTTCTCCAACAGAAAAGAGCTTTTTGTTGCTTTTAAATCAATATATCAGAAAATTTCTGTTCTCCCACAGAACTTAAGGTACTGGAAATTCCACAGGCCTTTCATTGTGAGTGAAAGAAAGCAATTCTCTTGTCCACCTGCTGCCGGGAAACTGCTGTAAAGTTCGATGAGAATAATTAGAGAGGATAATTTCAAAAGAGGTTCGGTGTCGAACATTACCTTTTTTCTCCTGTAGGGTAAAATTGCACGTATTAATTATCCCCGGGGTCATTGAATGCCAACTTCTAGATATGCGGAAAAGTAGCACATGAAAAAACTGGACTGCACGACTTGTGCCATTAAAGGGGAACCATTGCTTCTTTAGCAATAAAATCACGAAATAAGATATTGAAAATAATGTACAACAGTGTGTCTAATTCTCCACCTCCACATTGTATTTTCATTTGCAGAAAGGGGCAGAGCTTATAACAGTGATTGGCAAGGAGACAAGATTAAGGCGATCAGTTCTAGAAGGGCAAATATCCGATTGGATTTGCACATTTAATTTAATTTTTTAGACTTCACAACCACATGTTTGTTGAATATAGAGGATGATTATAAATATCGTGGGAAGTGATAATTCACCTTTAAACACTCCTTCAATGTAACATTTAAGGGGACACTATAGGCACTAAAACTACTTAATAAAGCAGTTTTGGTGTATAGATCATGCACCTACAGTGTCACTGCTCAATTCTCTGCCATTTAGGAGTTAAATCACTTTGTTTATGCAGCTCTTGTCACACCTCCCTGCATGTGATTTGCACAGCCTTCCTAGACACTTCCTGTAAAGAGAGAGCTAATGTTTAAACTTCCTGTATTGCACATTCTGTTTAATTTAGAATTTCTTATCTCCTGCACGTCTTAAAGCCTTCTTGACCATGCAGGAGTCTCCTGTGTGTGACCATGCAGCGGCGGGGCTGTTATCCAACTAAAATGTAATTAAGATCAAGGAAAATATCTCATTTACTCAGACGTATTTCTAAAAACATTGCTGAGAGCTCTGTTATATACTCAGATACACCAGCGGTATGGAGCTCCTAGAAAAGAGGTAAATTAGGATAAAAAAAGAATTTGGACCCAAAATATGTACTGTATCTCCTACGTTGGGACATATGTGTATTCTACTATTACTGGTATGTAAATGTGTTTTTGTGTGTATAGCTGGTGGGGTGTTTAGATTGGGGAGGGGAAGGATATGCTAGTGAAATGCTTGACAATGTATCACAAATTGTGTCAATAGGTGAATGGTTTTCTCTTGAGATGAAAGGGAGGTATAAACCAGAAAGTAAAAATCAAACCTAATCAGCGGAATATAAGAATTTTCACCCTCCCCTTTCCGTTCTATAGCCACAGAAATGCTCGTTGCCATACCTGTTTGATACAATTCCAGGGTAGTAACTTTTTTGGTTTTCATCCACCTTGCTATCGCTTAATAGCACAAAGCTGTTTTGCCTTCCGTACGCTCGGATAATGCTTGTACCAGTGATGGTTTCAGAAAAATGGGAATAGATGGGGGACCTGCTGACCGACTCGAGACGTTTCAGTTGTCGAGAGGTAGCAACGTAAAATCTCTGATATAATAAAGACAAACAAGAAGAGTTATCAATGTGATAAAGTGACAAAATATCTACATGAAAATCATGATCATTTATCTTTACATAGCTTTGTTGAGCTTCCCTTTTCCTGTACTTTTTGGGGTACAGCAAAGGTTTCTGGGAATTGAAGTTCAATTGTAGTAAAGCTAAACTACAATACATCCCCCCTCCCCCCACCCACCCCCCAAAAAAACAGCATAACTATGACTTCTAACATCTTCATTACCATTAAAAACCCAAAGTTAAACAAACGTACTTGCACAAAGAAATATACAAATGCAAGTGGTATTATGACCACAGCAAACAGTGGCGTGCTGGAGATGATGACAATCGTGGTTGACAGAGATGTAAAGAAAGTGGCCAGGAACATTAAGATGGTCGGTGGGATCACTTCGTCAATGACATAGATATCTTTGGAGAATCGGTTGATGATTCGACCGATTGGCGTAGTGTCATAGAAAGCTTGTGGCGTGTGCATTTTATTATCCAGTAGCCCGGCGTGAAGCTTTCTGGCGGCTCCAATCCCGGCCATAGCAAGTGTAAAAGAAGAAACCATTACGAAAAACCCTGTTGGAAGGAAAACCAGGCAGAGTGGTCAAGCTTGGGAGGTGAACATTGCGTATTTCAGAGTGACATTAATTTAAATGTCTATGCTTGCATCTACTTGAAAATCATACAAACATTATTAGATATATACATGACATAACCTTCCTGTTATTTCCAATAATGCAGATCACAATTCTGGATCCCGTACAACACAGATGGTGACATCACCTGTGCAACTATTTCCTGTAATGAACGGACTGTAATGTACAGATCACCTCTGTGCAATGTAGGGGGCCTAATCTCAGGCAGAAATGGAACATGCATGTTCTGGTCTGCCCAAAATTAGTGGGAGATACACTTCGAAAGGCCACCAGTAATCACAGCTAAAATAGCTGGCACCTTGGACTGTAACTCCCACTAATCTCAGGCAGCGCAGGTATATAGATATATATATACACACTATATTATCACAAAATGTTACCTCTATATTAACTTAATACACTACACAATTACGTAAACATTATTCCTAGACTACCCTAAAAAACTACACTATCACTAAAGCATTAACCCCTATACTACCCTAACACGCTATATTACCACTTAAACATTAACCACTAAATTGCCCTGACTCATCACACTGTAACATTAACTCTTACACTACCCTAACACACTACATTATCACTTAGACATTAACCCCTAAACTGCCCTAACTCAGCACACTGTCAATTAAATATTAACCCCTACACTAACCTAACATGCTACATTAGCACGTAAACATTAACCCCTAAATTGCCCTAACTCAGCACACTGTCAATTAAACATTATCCCCTACACTACCCTAACACGCTACATTATCACTTAAACGTTAACCCCTGAACTGCCCTGACTCATCACACTGTAACATTAACTCTTACACTACCCTAACACACCACATTCTTATTAAACGTAACCGCTACATTACCTTAACACACTAGACAATCACTGAACATTAACCCCTCCACTACAGTAACAGTAATACTAGCCCTAACCTACACATTTGGTGCTATCAGCAGGTATCTGCAGAACTCATCAATGCAAAATAATGCCATTGAGCAGTTCTGCAGATATCTGACAATAGCATGAGGAACATTCTAAGTACCAAACAACTTAAGCTTAATGACGTGGTTCTGATGTATAGTTCGTGCCCCTGCAGTCTCACTGCTTGATTTTCTGATATTAAGGAGTTAAAGCACTTTATTTAAGCAGCCCTCGCTTCACCTCCCTTGGCTGTTGCTCACCCAACCTCCCTACACACAACCTGAAAAAGAGTCGTTTTTTTTTTAAGCTTTTCTATAGCACAGTGTGTTTAATTTAGAATTTCTTATTCTTTAATTCCTAAATGGCAGAGAATAGAAAAAACTGCATGGTCTATACACCAACACTGCTTCACTAAGCTAAAGTTGTTGCGGTGCTCAAAATGTCCCTTTAACACCAGGAGATCGTGCAGTGGCAGCTTTTGGAAAAGATATACTCCCTCAGACTTTAATCCCTCCTGTATTTTACTCTACTTCCCATCATTCAAATACCAGTTTAAACCTCTCCTAAAAGTGTAAATATCTGCTTCTCATCAGCCAACCATCACCCAACCCAAAAAGCATCAGGGGAGAGGATGTTTATTTGTGTCTAATGTACCAGATGATAACACTGACCCATACTGCTAATATTCTCCCTCCTTACCTTGCAGTAATCCCAAGGCAGCATATACTCCAACTCGCCATTGTGTGTTTTGTTGCGTTCCATTGATAACTGGTTCGTTGGTCCAGTCGCTGAGCCACACGTTGGCACCAATAGCAGATGCATTTTGGCAACAGTATAAGAAACATATGAAAAATGAAACCGCTAGACCAACTGCCTTAATATATTGCCAAAACACGGTCATTTTTACCTAAAAAGGCAAAGAAATTAATTTTTTTAATTGAAATATACAAACACATTATAAAACGCTGCTGTTGTCAAATGAGGCGGACAAAAATAATATAACACATTTATTTTACATTTCCTCTTAGCACATAAATGTCAGTATTTGTGGGTTTTACTCATTAAATACCAAACTTTATTGAACTGAAAAACAAATAGCAAAACTTAAAAATTATATTTGTGCCTACATTTCGAAAAAATATTTCTTCTTTTTGAATGTACTACATTTTAGTTTTAGTAAATAAACCCAGCTGACTCCAATTGAGCTTTGAAAATTAACTTTCCCCTGGGAATGAAGAACTCCTAATAGCTACCTATGAGTAAGCGCTAAGCTATTCTTAAAAGGAAAAAATAATTGCACTTGTATCCAAAGCAAGGCTGTTTTATCTCATCCTGGCATGCAGCCTGGCACGCAATGAAAATTAGAACTGTCCCATGAGCCCCTGTGTGCCAATAGGCATAGTGGGAAGAAGATGGCTTGTGCACCTGCTTACTCAATGCATTATGGGAAGATTGCTGAACCACACACGGTACAAGGAATGTCTGTGTTTCTACTTCCAATGAACACCTCCTAACCCTCTTTAATAGATTTTTTGGGACCGTGGTAAAATAGAAACAGTACATTTTTCATCAGCTTGCTTTAGTTATTCACAATTTAATTTTCTCATCCATCTTTACTAATGGTATCATTATCAGGATACTCTCAATTTTGAGTGGTTTTGACTGTGGGAGAGACTGTTTATTCTCCCTTATAAAAAATAAATAAATTGTTCATATTAAAAGATATAGACTGGAGAAGGAATGCGTATTAAGTAAATATACTTTAGAATTACAGAAACCAGAGTACTGTAGGGGGAGGGAATTAAAAAATAAATAAATCATACACAGGCATTACACAATAACTAATTTAATAAAAAAACATATTGCCAGATCTTTCTCGAGGGCAACCAGCTGGCCACAATGGGAAGATTTAAAGAAGGCACAAAATACGGATGGGCTGCAAGCATAGCAGAAGTTTTACAGTTTGGCTATATTGTACTTAAAGGGACTCTATAGTCACCTGAACAACTACAGCTTATTGAATTTGTTCTGGTGAGTAGAATCATTCCCTTCAGGCTTTTTGCAGTAAACACTGTCTTTTCAGAGAAAATGTAGTGTTTACATTACAGCCTAGTGAGAACTCCACTGGTCACTCCTCAGATGGTTGCTATAGGTGCTTCCTGGGGAAGTGCTGCACAGTGTGACTGACATTCAGTTTCTCCGCCCTCTGCATGCAGACACTGAACTTTCCTCATAGAGATGCATTGATTCAATGCATTTATATGAGGACATGCTGATTGGACAGGGCTGTGTTCGGCTTGTGCTGTCGTTGCCCCTAATCTGCCTCCTTGACAAGCTTAGCCAATCCAATGCTTTCCTATTTGAAAGCATTGTGATTGGCTGGGATAACCACTTCTGATGATGTCAGCCAAACAGGCAGATCAGGGGCAGAGCCAGCAGCAGCAGACTGGAACAAAAGTAAGATTTTACTATATTTTGAGGAGGTCAAGGGGGCTAGATAGTGGTTTTAACACTATATGGTCTGGGGATGCATGTTTGTGTTCCTGACCCTATAGTGTTCCT
Organism: Pelobates fuscus; assembly: GCF_036172605.1. NCBI lineage: Eukaryota > Metazoa > Chordata > Amphibia > Anura > Pelobatidae > Pelobates > Pelobates fuscus. Next base: position 366,394,180 of record NC_086321.1, read on the forward strand.
TTAAATTTGAAAGTCACTTTCATTTCTCACTTTAGTGAACAACCCTGTTTTGATTATTTTGATTTTAATCAAGATGATCTTAGATCTATAATAAACCATTCAGAAATGCATCTTACCCTTCCAGTCTCCGCTGTCTCTGTCTGGATTAACTTGTCTACTGGAGGTTTTATGACGGAAACCGAGTCTGAAATTTTTCTTTCACAGATTTTCCTCCTTGTTGATGCCTTGTGACCAGATTCCCCATCTGAGGATAGGACACTAATTTGCCTGGGAATAAAATAAGATTTATTCTAAAAGAGTTCATGTTCAGACCGGTCTCGTTGTACTTTGCATAATAGTGAAATAAAGTGTTTTTTCCCCAGTTTAGGATCAGTAGTGTTCTCCATGTTTGGGAAGGCATGTTGGTATGAAATATAACGTTGTTCCATTTATATTTATTTATATGTCGATCAATTAATTAGTCCTTCATGCGCAAGGTTAAGAGATCTTCCAACCTCACATGTGTAAATCTGTCAGGCATGCTCACTGCACTTTTCCTGCATTCCTAGGGATAGGACACTGATTGGTTAGATCAGGGTTCCCCCCGAAGTAGATGTGGAAAGAAAAAAGAAGCAGGTAAGCACGAAAAACAAGATATCTTATTTACCTGCTTTCTCAGCCTGCAGAGTGAGGCAGCAATCTCATTCAAAGGTAAAGCTTTTGAATGAGACAGTTATCTCAAAGTGGTGCATGTCCCTTTAATATTCAAAATTCTGATGCCTATTATGCAGGTAAGATGTCTGAGAGTAGATTTTAAATCAATGTCTGCTTGCGTTAAATACAACCATATACTGCATTAGTATCAACTGGTATTAAAGAATACGGAAAACTCTAAGCAGGCAGGGAACAGTTAGCAGTCAATGGTCACCTAATGAATTTCTTGCGTGCTTCGTTAGCAACAGGCTCGTTATCTGGTAAATCAGTGTGGTTACTGAGTGACTCCTCTGCCAGCAAGACTTGTTCTTCATCTACTAGAGGAAGACAAGGAATATAACACATATAATTATATCTACACATCTCTTATTAAATATGAATAAATCTTTTAACAAAATATTATGGTATTCGACGTTTGCAGTTTACATTCGTTTTATTCGGTCATATCATAGAAAATTTTATCTTTTTTTTTAATATTCTTTATTTAAGATACTTTTTGCACAAGCAAGTATAGTAGTTGTTATAACACGTCTCAAGGTGATAAGGTGTATGAAGAACATACAAAGAACATAATATACATTAAAGGAAAAGAACAGACAATTTAATCTTTTTTAATGTAAAAAAAAATGCACTTTAGTATCGTAATGGCTAAATACGAAAGAAAATCTTTAAAAAGGGTCCAGATTGTAATGATGGTAAAATTTTATATTTGGTACACAGGAGGTTAAAAAAAATTATATTAAGATGAAATTCAATCAGGAATTACTGAATATTACAGGTGTCTACATTTCTAATAAAGGAAAATTATTTACTTGTTATGTCGTCTTCTTCCACAGAATCCTCAAAAGCGTAATTTCGTAAGAATTCTGCGAATGCTCCGTTTTGCTTCAAAAGGTCTTGGTAAGATCCGGTTTCTGAGACTTTGCCGTCCACTATAACAACAATATGATCAACTTGGGGGAGGAAGCTCACTCCATGAGTAACAAGCAGTCTCGTCTAAAAAAGAGAGATAAGTTAGTAATAATTAATATAATGTATCGGGTATCTAGGAAATTCACACCTCTGGTACTTGGACAACGTAGAAGTTTCATCAAACCCTAAGTGGAATATCTTACCTGGTTTAATATGTGGATTCAAGCACAGAATTAGAATAATGGAAACATCTGGGGACATTCAGAGTGAATTATCTTCCCCACCCCCCTGACATGCAGCCCTTGTTGAGTCTCTTAAATTCTCCTTAGTGGGATAGTTTAGGAGACTTTTCTGAATAGCAACGACTGGCTCTATGTGAACAAAATATGGAACACCCGTGGAAGTGTTTTTATTATTATTTAATATTATTTTTGATTTTCATGATTTGCACACACATTTTGTAATCTATATTTTACATCTATTAAACACCAACCATATTCGTGTTCTATTCTATATAGAACCCCGTAATGGTGGGTTCTATGCTGAATACCGGCAGAATTATTCAGTGAATTGTGGTTTATTGTAAATATGAATCTATACATATTTGAGATGTAATGCAATTTGCACGTAACATTTTCTTGCATTAATTTGAGCATCTGTTTTTCTTCTCCGGGGAACTGGCTTGCAATTTTATAGGTCAACTTCAGGTTCACGTCCATGAAAGCAGAATCATGGAGATTGCCAACTAACCACGCTAAAATCAGCCCCGATTTAACATTTCTCGATAAGCGTTTCAAATGATTTAATATTTTTGGATAAACTTTTACAATTATGTTATATTTTGAAAAGTACTTTAATATTTTTTTATATATTTCTTTGTATATGATATATTTTTTGATATCTTGAAAAATAAATATAAATAGATAAATAAAAGTTTATCCAAAAATATTAAATCGAGGCTACAATCAGTAGTTGTGTGAGGATATAATCAGTAGATGCGTACCTTAGAATTAACAGGTTGCAAAAGTGACTGTTTTTTTTATAGGTCCCGACCTTACAATATTGTTTGTTTTTTTTATCCACAAACTGCGGACCAAACCAAACCAAACTGAGGACCAAACCAAAACGTAGGTTTTCAAAACAGTAGCAAAATGTAGGCTTGATCTTAATTCTGAAACTTGATTGTAAACCCATCATTGAGTGAATCAGACCAAAAGATAAGCTATAAGCTTCCGGGAGAGAATGCGTTTGGTAATGGTGGGAATATGGAAAGAGCTCTATAATAAAAACGTGTGTGACAGTTCAGATTGTAGTATCAAATTTGTCTTTAAACATGTCAATTATACGATCACACATATCAAAGAAAGAATGTTTTTACTGAGGGGATTGGGCCTGACTGCCAACCGATGCAGATGCATGTAGCTGGTGGTCCTCATAGAAAGCTTAAACTTAAACATTTTAAACCAGTGAAATTATTTATTTTCCACTGGAATCCTGCTATACCTATCGGGGAATAACAAGCCTGAAGTTTGATACACTTTGGTTAGCCATGCTAAACGTTGCCAGGGTCGATTGTATCAGCGGCGAAGTGGCCAATCCTCTGCCCCAAGTGGTTTTTGCCTGTCTTTGGGCCCTGTTCCACCGCCATTTGGACTGGTGTGGATATCCCGGTTCCTGCTGGTGTGCTGACCTGATCTCTGCTGAGAGATGTTTCTGACCTTGTGGGGCCGATTGTCTGAAGCATACTCATTAATATTGCCGCCGCTCATAGGCCTACATCACTACGTCACTAATCTTCCACGAGGAGCAGCTCACACGGTCCTTTGATTGCCTGTGGTCGCAATTTTGTGACACACTAAGCCAACAAGTAAAGTGGCTTATACTGACCCGGCCTTCACCTCCTCGGCGACGCTACAAAGCACAGCCTGTGCTGAATGGGCCTAACACGACATCGTTAGGGCAGAAACAGAAGAAGACACCATGCAGCTGGAACTATGAGAATAGTGTGGTGGATCGAAATAGAGTCTGGGGTCGGTGGTGGGACCTTTTGGGGACTATGGGACTCATACCTCCCCTAGTAAATTCAGAATGTTTTTAGTTGGATAAAAGAAAATTGAATTGAACCTAGCAGCAACGTGCTTTATCCCAGCAAAGTTTTAGTTACTTAAAGTTCAGCTGTTAATTAGTCATAGTTAAGTATAAATATTTTCTACATAACAATGCTATTGTCAATTTGTTTAATGTATAAAATGAGAGAACACTATAGGTGCCAGGATTGCTTTCCCTATGTATGATCCTAACTCTGTTGAAATTGCATTCTGGTACTTTCCTGCTGTTTGTACTAAGTTATCAACTTAACAAAAACTATAATTAGAAAAAAAAAACTAAACTATAAGAATGTTTTCATCACTGTAGTCTCATTACTAAGTACATGTTGTAATAAAATGTATTAGTGACTCACTTTTCCTCTAAGTAAACCATCAGGTCCAATCACGTTGTCAAATATGTGTTTCGCCACATGTGCGTCCACCGCGGAAAGAGGATCGTCCAGAAGGTAAACATCTGAATTACTAAAGACGGCTCGGGCAAGACTCACTCTCTGCTTCTGACCTCCAGACAGATTGATACCCTGTGAGCCAAACAGAAGATAAAACAATGTGAAGTGGGTTTAATACCAGATAGATAGGTACAGGCTGTTTGCTGTCTTAAAGGTACACTTCAGGTTCCATAAGCACAATAACCTTGGAGAGGTTATGGTACAAGGAGGTCCCCTGACCCTGTCTTAAGGCCTCTTAAAATTATTTGCACATATTGACACACTGTGACACCACATGTACGGGCTGTCTCATATGTTATGAGAGAGCCTTGGAACTGAGCTATAGGAGTCAATTCAAGGTACTAACTCACACCTATAAAGCACTGAACAACTCTAGCCCCTCTTATATGTCCTCACAGATCCATGAGTGTCTGTTTGGTTAACAGTCGTAAAAACTGCAAGGGATTTTGAGATTCCCTTCTATGTCTACAGCAAGACATGATAAAGAAGAGACAGAATAATATTGGTTTATCAGTAAGTGTATTATGCCTCCAGTGTCTCGAACTACGGAACTACTTTAGAATGTGTCCAAACTCGTCAGTGTCCAGTCTTCGACCCCCGAACACTGTGTTCTAATTAAGCGTTTTTGGTTTTCAGCCGATCGAATTCCAGCTGAAATTCACATGCAAGCCACTGACTCTAAAATGCACAGTTGAGAATCAAATGGAAACAAATAAAACAGAACTCATGGCATTTTTAAAGCAACTTATTCTTCCTTTACTGTATGAGCCAACGTTTTGATCTCCCATTTGATCATTCTCACATAGTTTCACTCTGACTTCACAATTTTCCATCTCACGATATATACATATAAAGTTAATCCTTGGAAAACCAATGCAAATTTCCTGAACAAATCCCTCATCGTTCTCCGTCAATCAATACGAATTCAAAGTCCGAAGTTAACGTAGGTTTCAGGAACAGGATGGACCGTGAGAACATAAGCAGCTAGGTAAAGAGTGGAAGCCTCTTCATATTAATTATTACCCCAAATCAGTCCCAATCACGCAACATTCGCCGAAATTCTATTTCTAGAACAGGAAGGTTCATGGGAAGTCAAGCAGGTTTATAAAAATTAAGGGAGGGGAAATTGAAATATAGACTATTCAATATGTTGATGCCTATGAGGCAGTTAAGCTGGCTGAGAGTAGACTTTAAATATATATTTGTGCTTGCGGTCTGACAAAACCATGTGGAAAAAAATATAAATTACCTTTTCGCCAATTTCGGTTTGATCACCACCAGGAAGGACTTCAAGGTCGGTCAACAAAGCACATGCTTCCAAAACCTTTTTATAGTTCTTGTCGTTATTGGTTCGCCCAAATATTATATTTTCCTTTAATGTTGAATTCTGTATCCAAGCTTGTTGAGACACATATGCAACGGAACCCTTAGATATAGGAGAACATTTGCGAGTTAAACAAACGAGAATACAGGAAAAGTACACTTTTAATTGAATTAACGTAATTATTTAATGGCGTTAACTGTATGAATGGTAAGCAATGAGATTGCCCTCCCTGGAATAAAATTGTAAAAAAATAATTTAAAGACAGATTCAAATATCGTACTCATTTTGAATTGTCTCACCCTCAATGTTCTTCAATGATTGCACTTCCCAAATATTTTTTTTTACAAATGGAAAGAAAAATAGAAAAGAGAATTTTGCTGCGAGTCTGAGAATGTTCCTCTTCGGACATTTTTTTTGACAGCTTTAAGACAATTTTTTAACAACTGTGAACAATACCTTGATACTAAAATGGCAAAGTCTATGCTTCAATACAAAACACTGTAAAAAAAATGCCTCTACTTTATGTTTTTAATCTGGTATTTATTTATTTATTTTTATAAACATGATAAAAGATTTTTATTTAACTTTTTATTTTTCTTTGGCAAGTTTGGCACACAGATTCTGCAGAAGACGAATTTCCTGTTTCCTTCACAGTGGAGATCTATGAGTTACTCTGCAATCAGAATCGGATTGTCTATTGGCATCATATGTTCTCCGAAGCCTTGCATTTTTTGATCAGTTAGTGTTACTGTGGGTTTGAAAATTATTACAATTCTCAAGACGGTTGCCTCCACATAGAAAAACTGTTAGATGTTCCCTGATATTTACTGCTAATTTTAATACTTGGTTCAAAGAAAAAAAAAAAAAATACAAATCTGGTTTTTATTATAATTAGTTTTTTTAAATAACAGTGCCACATTAAATAAGACCGAGTTATTGTAAGTATCCCCAAATGTGTATTCACAAATATCTGTATTTGTATATAATGTATCATGGCATCATACCAACCCTCACGGAGACGTCCCCGTCAACTCTTTCCATTTCGCCCAGAAGTGCTGACACAAGAGAAGATTTTCCACATCCTACATGGCCAACGATGGCAACCAGAGAGCCGGATGGGACTAATAAATTAATACTAAAGTGAAAGAAAACAGACTCATTAAAAACAGGCTCTCAGTCTAAATTTAAACACATTACACACTGTGTATTCCTCTCTCAGTGTAACAACGTATAAACAATCTATGGGATAACACTGGATTTTCAGATACAATGGCTAGAACATTGAAGCAATACAGGGGCTAGAGGGATAGTGAAAGCCATTACAGCATTGGTTCAAATCAAGGGCCTAAACACATTGTTTCGCTATTTCGTTTGTTGTTGCGGTTCTTTTTCTTGTTAATCTTTATTTTTGCAGTGCAGTGTCAAATACACAAGTCAGTAACGACATATGACATGACAGATAACGTATATGATAAAATCAGAAATCAAGAGAAGTAGTCTGTTCATATTATTTGTATGAGGGGAGCGTTATTCTGGATTTCTGTGTATATCTAGCAATGTGGCTGGCTTCCCTGGGTTCCAGTGGGGACCAGGCCGGCCAGATTCCCATTCACAAGTGCTGGAAGGAAGTGATCCGAGATCACTTCCTCTACGTGCTGCAATACATGAATTAAGGATGGCCCTTTACCACCTTTTCGTATTAGCAGATATCTGAAGTTTCACTGGGGCTCCTGATAGCCAGAGCCTGTTTGGCTGTAGCAGCCTTGAGTGCCGTGCAAAGATACCTCGAGTGCCGTACATGGCACACGTGCCATAGGTTGCCTACCCCTGTAATACAGTATAATATGCATTGCAAAAAGCATGGTATATTTAAGTTATAGGGTGGAACAGGAAAAGGGATCTAACACATGCTAGTTATAACAGTGGTTGCGTTTATTTTTTAAGCTCATGTTAAGGCAATATTCAACTCATATCGAGTTCTGCCTCCATGATTGGAGTTTCATGGGTGTTACACCATTATAAAACCAATTCCATGTTTCTCCTTTCTCTGCTCCCCACTAGGCTCTCGACCCACTTCCCCGATTAGGGCAACCTTTCTCTAAGATGCTTTTGATGGATTCATAGTGTCCTAAACATCCCATAATAAACTATTCATCTAACTTAATTAGTACGAAAGTCAAATCGGCCAACCTGTTATAAAAGCAAATGCAGTGCCAACTTAAATAACCTATATGTGAGTGAATGTATTGACAGTGCCATGTGTTGTTTCAGAATCTAACTTAGAATGTATCCTTACTCTTGTAGAACTGGTTCGCTGTCCTTGGCCCAGCTGAATGTTCCGTCCCGTATGGTTATAGAGATACCTGTCAATAATAAGTTGATACGTATGAGTCGAGTTAGGCCAGTCTATACCTCACAGTCTTTTTTTTTTTTTTTTAAATCATCAAGAACTATTATGAGGTAGTTAAAATAAGATAATATTCTGTTTTTGGAAAATCAGGCATTGTTATTCTCCAACCAACAGAAAATTCAATGGAACCTTTTGCTACAAAATGGCGGCTTCCTGTTGATTATGTTCAAAACAAATATGGAATCTTTACAGCAGTGTGACACACACAGTCTGTGAAATTCCCCATAAAAATGAAATATATGTGTGAAAAATGCAAAAAAGGAAATATAACCAGCACATTTAGCAAAGGTTGGTCATAAAAATAGCAGCAATGGAATGTACAGTGAAACAAAAATATACCAAAGGTGCAGAGAAGGCCTCAGAATTTCTGAAAAACACGCATTCACTAAGGAGTTAATTCATAATTCACATTAATAGTTCTGTTATTTCATACCAGGTACAGTTTTCTCTCTATTCACCGCATTTTCGTCCAGTTCATCACTGGCCAAGAAATTCTGGATTCTTTTAACTGACACACTTGCCTAAAGAAAAAAAATGAATTATGGAAGTAGCAAAATGTCATTTGAGATTAACTTTTATTTCTTAATATACACTGTATACCTAGTGGATATACTTATACCTCCCTCTACTGTAATGTAACCTGTAAAGTGCTGAGTACACCTGTTGGCGCTATATAAATAAAATATGCATACACTGTATACTTACTGCACTTACTGTACCTCCCTCTACTGTAATGTAACCTGTAAAGTGCTGAGTACACCTGTTAGCACTATATAAATAAAATATACATACACTGTATACCTACTGCACTTACTGTACCTCCCTCTACTGTAATGTAACTTGTAAAGTGCTGAGTACACCTGTTAGCGCTATATAAATAAAATATACATACACTGTATACCTACTGCACTTACTGTACTCTACTGTAATGTAAGCTGTAAAGTGCTGAGTACATCTGTTAGTGCTATATAAATAAAATATACATACACTGTATACCTACTGCACTTACTGTACCTCCCTATACTGTAATGTAACCTGTAAAGTGCTGAGTACACCTGTTAGTGCTATATAAATAAAATATACATACACTGTATACCTACTGCACTTACTGTACCTCCCTCTACTGTAATGTAACTTGTAAAGTGCTGAGTACACCTGTTAGCTCTATATAAATAAAATATGCATATACTGTATACCTACTGCACTTACTGTACCTCCCTCTACTGTAATGTAACCTGTAAAGTGCTGAGTACACCTGTTAGCGCTATATAAATATAATATACATACACTGTATACATACTGCACTTACTGTACCTCCCTCTACTGTAATGTAACCTGTAAAGTGCTGAGTACACCTGTTAGTGCTATATAAATGAAATATACATACACTGTATACCTACTGCACTTACTGTACCTCCCTCTACTGTAATGTAACCTGTAAAGTGCTGAGTACACCTGTTAGCACTATATAAATAAAATATACATACACTGTATACATACTGCACTTACTGTACCTCCCTCTACTGTAATGTAACCTGTAAAGTGCTGAGTACACCTGTTAGTGCTATATAAATATAATATACATACACTGTATACCTACTGCACTTACTGTACCTCCCTCTACTGTAATGTAACCTGTAAAGTGCTGAGTACACCTGTTAGTGCTATATAAATATAATATACATACACTGTATACCTACTGCACTTACTGTACCTCCCTCTGTTGTAATGTAATCTCTAAAGTGCTGAGTACACCTGTTAGTGCTATATAAATATAATATACATACACTGTATACCTACTGTACCTCCCTCTACCGTAATGTAAGCTGTAAAGTGCTGAGTACACCTGTTACACCTAAGTACACCTGTATAGATAAAATATACATACACTGTATACTAGTAATGTGAGACCTCTACTCCATTGTAATGTAACATGTAAAGTGCTAGGTACACCTGCAGTATTATATAAATGCAAAATTTACAAAACCAAGAATGTAAAACTCTGTATCTATAATCACACCGTGTCACGTCAATACGGAACGGAAGAATGTTTCTTTCCTCTTACCTGTGCAAGGTTACTGATAACTTGCGGCAGCATGTTCAGAGGAAATCGTAAGATATTAAATAGAGAGAGAGACACGAACGCCTTCTCCGCGTCGAGGATATTCTTGTCATCCGAAGTCACAAACACCGCAAACGTTGTCAGAGCGACCTAAAATAGTTTGAGATAGGAGAAATGAATCACAAGATACTTTAAATACAGAAATGTAACAGAATATGGTCTATTTACAAAGACGGTGTGCTTTATTAGAAAATATCAGATATATCGTACAATAGAGTCTTTACTTTATGGTTTTTAATTAAACATGGGTATCACTAAATATTTTTTTTTTGTTTTTTACTAACAAACTGTATTGTGAGCTATAGCTGTAACTTAGTCATGTTTAGAAATGCCTTTAAAGGACCACTATAGGGGTTTTAACCTCTTCAGCCCAGCGGGAGGGGGGCTATGAGGGGGGGGGGGGGGGTTGGGACAGGACCTAATGACCCTATAGTGCCAGGAAAATGAGTTTGTTCGTGCTCCTTTAACCCATTAATGACACAACTTCTGGAATAAAAGGGAATCATGACGGAATATATCCGTCGTCTGTCCTTAAGGGGTTAAGACTGTTATCCTAGGATTAATATAAATGCAGAGCATGCTGTAACACAAGCAAATTCAGACTTCCTAGAAAAGGTGGTGGCCATATAGATTATAGGTTCATGGGTTGTTTTTTATTTATTCTTTGTAGGTGACTGTCAGGATTGTATCCTGACAACTATGTTTATCTTCATTTATTTATGTTCCTTTAAAAGAAGTTACAGCTCTCCACCACTAGTGGCCTCCCTAGCCACTAGTCACCTCAGTCCTTACCTGCCTAGGACTAATTACTTCAGCTACAAAAGGCTAGACCCAACTAACCTCATGGCCTTTACATTAAAGTTAATGTTTTTACTAAAACACTTCATTTCCTGGCTCCTGTGAACCTGCTTCAGACTTACCTTCAAACCTGCTCCATACCAACCTGCTCCAGACTTACCTTCAAACCTGCTCCTAACAATAACCTGCCCCACCCTTATGTATACTTCAAACCAGCCTGCCACTATTACCAGCCTTCCACTGTTACCAACCTTCCTATGTTACCAACCTTCCTCTGTTACCAGCCTTCCTCTGTTACCAGCCTTACACTGTTACCAGCCTGCCTTTGATATCAACATGCCTTTGTTACAACCCTACCTGTAAATTACAGACTGTCTTTATTATTTGCAAGTAACCTATTCTGTGGCATATTGCCTAAAGCCTGTTTTCCCTCAAGTTTCATAATATGTCTAAAAACACTAATAAAGTACCTGAAGTCAACCCTGGCATTAGTCTCCTATCTGACCTGCACAAGATCATGACAGTAACGTTCCGTCTTATATTTCAATATGTTTAAGACGTATACATTACCAAAAAGGGTGCGCTGGTCCAGGCAAAGGTGGATAAGGCGTTAAGGTAGGCAGACTTTTTTAGTACGCTGAGTTCTTTACTTCGGATTTCCAGAACTTTTTGTGCAAAAGACGGCTCCCAGGCGTACAGTTTTAGAACTTTAATTCCATTTAAGATTTCATTCATCAGTTTAATTCTGGAATCCTTGTATTGCATTTGCTCCACCTACAATAATCATAAAAACAAACAAACCAAGAAATAGTAACTTTTTGAAAACTTACATATTTTTACCGCTGATCACAGAGCAAAGTGATCACAGAAAAGCTACGTAAATTATGTTTTACCACAATGCAACATGGATATAAACTTTATTGATGGCTGGAAAGAGACTGGTTGAGTTACTGTTTAATGTTTCCTGTCCGCCAGCCTAGTATCTTCTACACAACAAGTAATTATTCCATAATCAGCCAATTACCTAATGGCTACATCCATCTCACAACTACAACCCTCTGTTTGAGTCTTATGAGATAGAGATTATTGCTATATAATTACAGCAAGGGCAGTAAAGATAAGTATTTCACTGCCTAGAGAACTTGGTTTGCAAATGCAATAGATGCATTCAAGGAAGGACCCGATGTCTTTTTGCCAAAGCAGAATACATAGACTTTTAATAATTGACATATGCTACAAACTGTTCAACAGGGGAGAAATTGGAATGTAATTTAAGAATCGATAACGAGTTTTTGCTTCGATATATGTTTTTCTGGTTTTATATCAAATTGATTGTAAAAATCGATGGGGAAGTGGGTAATGTATATTTTATAGAAGCGGTTCTTCATTTCTGTGTCTAGTCAAAAAAATTTAACCTTCATGCTATTTTAGTGGATCTCTTTTGGATGGAACCGGCACGTTATACTGATGTGAACCCAGGCGACTAACTACAGTGAGTTACTGGAGACTCAGTTCTTTCCTTAGTGTGAATAAAACCAATTTCACAATTGGAAGATTGTGTCTAATTCATTTTAGAACGCATCATAATAAAATGGAAGAAAAATTCTCCAAACTAATTTTCCCAACAAAGAATGGGTCACTGACCGAATGGCGTGTACATATAATGGGTCTCTACTGAAAAAGGTTAAGAGCCACTATTTTATAGCGTTGAAGAGTTGCAAATACTTACTTGAAATGCTCTTGTTTTCATAGCTATGAATGCATTGATGGGGATGAGCAGAACCATTACAGCTACTCCGGCTAATACAGAAGGACCAAGTGCCTGTGTAAAATAAACACAATGGAATAATGTCATATAAACTAGTCATATTTATTCAATGCCCAAGTCTTAAAGAAATAATACAAAATAATTTATAATTGTATTGTATATAGAGCACTCATACATTCTGCAGTGGTGGATACTGTGGGTAACATTGATATATAATATTAGTTGATTTGAGACGTTACGGTATTTCTCACTTTCCGTCTTGAGCTGTCTGCCATTTTTAGATCTTCTAAATAGGGACACTTTGGTGGAATGCTAAGTGGTCTTTCTACTTCCTGCCCCTTACCTCGAGTACAATTGGCCCTGCTACGGAATAAGTCTCTACACAGAACAATCCTTCCTCAAGACATCAGCATGCTGGTTTTAATGTCAGCGCATAAAGGAGTGGAAAATGTTACCCAGTTCTTATTCTCTTCTACCAGCTATGAGATGTGCTTGCTAGAAGAGTAATCACAGCAACAACAGTGCACATGCTGTAGTTGCTGTGCCAGAGAGCACCAGAACTGACTGCAGGACTGTTCTGCTTCCCCTTGACACTCAACTGTCGGCATAGCTCTTTGCTGACTCTATGTTAAAAGTCATATGACATTTCGATGTTCTCTAACAACTGTGTGCATGGTGGTATAGGGATCTCTTTCCTCTTCCTTTCTGTACCACGACCTTCTTTGCTTGGAGAAACAATAAAAATCTTATAAAATCAAAGCATTGCTAACACCTGAATGTTACCTGCCACAAGAAGAACAACGCCAAGAAGATTTGCAGAGGAGCGGACCACAGCATATTCAAGAAAGTGGTCAAATCTTGGAACCGCTGGGCATCTACAGACATCAAATTGACTACTTCTCCGACAGTAGACGTTTTTTTCGCTGCATTTGTGATTACCAAAGACTGAAAAAAGAATAATTAAAAAGTAACCAAATTAGCTTAGTGTGAAAGGCGCTTTTTAGATATTATCCAGGTGGAGCACTTACAAGTAAATTAAGTTGTTATGGTGCCAGGAAGTCCCTGGCTTTACTTTAGGGGTGAAACCATACACGAACGGTTCAACCCTAAAGTCTCATCTTCAGCGCCGGATCATTCTATCCTCTCCACAGGCAGGGGCTCTGCTGATGCTCTCAGCCAATCAATGGAGAGCCTCAACTGACCACTTTAACCCCTTAAGGACCAAACTTCTGGAATAAAAAGGGGACCATGACATGTCACACATGTCATGTGTCCTTAAGGGGTTAAGCCAATCGGTGGTGCCCTTGCCCACGGCACTCCTATTTCGCAAACGGATGTTGGATGGGGAAGAGATCTGGCACTGGAGAGGAGATTTGGGGGATAAACTGTTTGTGAATGGTTTAACCCTTAAAAGTAAGCCTGGAAAAGCCAATAAGATAAGCCATTTCCAGAAACTTCCTAGCACCATAACAACTTCATTTTGATTAAAAAACATATTTTTTTTTTCTGGTAATTAAGTGTATTTCCTTTAAAACAAAAACATCAAGCAGAAATCATTGAGTTTGTTTTGATTACACTCAATAGACATTCTTCGTCCTGACGTTAAAGGGATATTATAGTCACCAAAACAACTTTAGCAAGTTTTGGTTTATAGATCCTGCCCCTGCAGTCTCACTGCTCAATTCTCTGCCATTTAGGAGTTAAATCACTTTGTTTATACAGCTCTAGTCACACCTCCCTGCATGTGACTTACACAGCCTTCCTAAACACTTCCTGTATAGAGAGCTCTAAGGTTTACACTTCTGTTATTACAAAGTCTGCTTAATTTAGATTTTTTTTGTCTCCTGCAGTGTTAATAGCTTGCTAGACCTTGCAGGGGCCTTCTGTAAGTGATTAAAGTTCAATTTATAATGCAGGAGATAAAAATTTCTAAAGTAAGTTACATCTGATTGAAAATGAAACTATTGTGTTTTAATGCAGGCTGTGTGAGTCATAGGTGAGGTGAGGTGAGGTGATAGGGCTAGGGCTGCATAAACAGAAACAGAAGGACAGTGAATTGAACAGTGAAAATTCAGATGCATGATCTATACATCAATACTGCTTAATTAAGCTAAAGTAGTTTTGGTGACTATAGTGCCCCTTTAACTTGATTGGAGAGTGAAAGTAATGGGAGAAGATACCTTTCTGTAGATTATACCAGTGATGGAACTCCTCAGCCTCATGCCAGTTACAAAGCAGTATTGGAAATGTTGATGAAGAATTAAAGTTTGAGCCAAAGACGAGAGGAACATCAATACAGCTATACAGAAACCCCACCATGGGGGCGAATTCCTGTCCTTTATAAACGTTATCAGGATGCTGGGGAAAAAAAAAATGGCGAAGATGTCACAATATACATGAAATGACAAAATTGAAAGTGGTTTATATTGTGTGTCACCCAAACAACTACAGCTTATTGTATTTGTTCTGGGGAGCATAATCATTCCCTTCAGGATTTTGGCAGTAAACACAGTTTTTTTTCCAGAGAAAATGAAGTGCTTACATTACATCCTAGGTATACCTCCACTGGCCACTCCTCAGATGGCTGCTAGAGGTGCTTCCTGGGGCAGTGCTGCACAGTGTGACTGACATTTAGTGTCTCCACCCTCAGCATGGAGACACTGAACTTTCCTCTTAGAAATGCATTGATTCAATGAATCTCTTTGAGGAGACGTCGATTGGCCAGAGCTGTGTTTGGCTTGCGCTGGCTCTGCCCCTGATCTTTCTCCTTGGCAGTCAATCTTATGGGAAAGTATTGTGATTGGCTTTGAATAACACTTCTGATGATGTCAGATAAGCAGGCAGATCAGGGCAGAGCCAGCAATAGCAGACTTGTTCAAAAGTAAGATTTTACTATATTTAGTAGGAGCCAGCGGGGCTAGATGGTGTTTTAACACTATATTTAACATGTTTGTATTCCTGACCCTATAGTGTTTCTTTAAATATTTTGTTATATTTCTGGAACTGGTATGCCAGAGAAAGGATATGATTTGAACTTCAACTAAGCAACCGATCAATATATAAACAGCGGACTATTTGCAAGTGTACCCAAGACAGGCTGTAGCAGAAGCATTACATAGTAAAATAGTGCGTGTGTGATTTACCTTAGTAACTGGGGGTTAACAAAAGACAGAAGATCCTGGAAAAGCTTAAAAACTGAGCCAATTAAAAAGTAAGGTCCGAATGACTTGAGCAGTACTTTTATAAATGATGGCCCTTTCGACTTCTTGTTGTTGACTATTAAAACTTCAGATTCGTGTGCCTTGTCATCTGTGTGATTAAGTACGGCGTCCTGATTTTTGCTGTACGTCACCGGCATTTCGCTGAAATTAAAAAAAAAAAAAAAAACGCACTATATTACACACTGTATAAACATATCCAAATATGAAAATGTTATAATTCAATATCAAGGTGAGGGAGGCCTCATTGGTCTGGACTGGTAGGGCATTTCCTATTTTTATGACATGCATTTCCAGTTGTGACCACATGGGGATGTAGGATAAAGTGCAGCCTGATGGACTCACGTGTACTTTGTACTTTCTTGAGTATGTGTTAATACAAAACACATTGTTGATTCCTGTCCTGCAAGAATCCTATATATCACATATCAAACCTGCCCCAAACCTACTCCTCCTATCTCTTTCCTTCCTTGTTGCATTCGGACAGAACACATGGTGGAAAAGGCCACCTATTGTCCACTTGAACATCTGTCAACGATGTCCTTCTTGGATCCAACCCCCCCCCTTTTTATGCTAGCATTTCATCCCATTAGATATGCTGCCAAACCTTAAATTGCCCATGGCTAATTTGGAAAATCCTGGTGGGTGGCAGCGCACAGTCATGGTACCCCCTATAAAATATCTTAAATTTGCGGGGTATCCACAATGTTATATTACCCCCCATCCCCCACCTTCATAGCTATTGGGGTAGTGTCCAAAGATTATTTATTTATTTATTTATAAAATATTTTACCAGGAAGGATACATTGAGATTTCTCTCATTTTCAGTTATGTATTGGGTATATTTAACCATGGCAGGTGCATTCTGTAATGATGTATATTGCCAGAGATCGCTTAAAATATTTTATATTGAATGAAGATTTGATTATCTCTATAATCAGTTTAAACCTCCTTTCACTATTCATTGCTTCCCTTAGTTCTCCATTATCTATGACTTATTGGTTTACAAAATCATAAAAAACAAAAAACAAAATACACCTTTGGAAAAATGGAAACTGTAAATTTGGTCTAAAATCACAGGTGTTGATCCTCTGCCAGGAAATGATGGGACTTGCAGTCCCCCAAACTCTAGGAGGGTCAGCGCAGGTGTAATGTGAGCCATAACATACCGTAACTT
Source organism: Pelobates fuscus (assembly GCF_036172605.1). Classification (NCBI taxonomy): domain Eukaryota; kingdom Metazoa; phylum Chordata; class Amphibia; order Anura; family Pelobatidae; genus Pelobates; species Pelobates fuscus. Next base: position 366,411,159 of record NC_086321.1, read on the forward strand.
GGTTTTCTCGATTTCCCATTCTTTAATTAGTTTATCCACAACCACGGCAGATGTGTCTTGTTCATTTAAAGCCCAGAGATCTTTATCTTCAAGAGGTCTTTTGTAGCCTAGAGAAGCCATTCTGAAAGGAAACAAAATGAAAGGTGTTATTTTAAGACCTAAAACAGTAACCATAGGGGTAGGGGTTGCATTGGTAAAGCCATGGAAGTGCATCTTTCAAGGCTGTAATCAATAAGGTGGTTACCCTGCGGTTTTTGTCTTTTTTTCCCCCTTTTCCTCACTTGTGACCACAGACGTAATCTATGATAAGGACTGGCCTCAGCTTACATTGCCAGCAGTCAATCTCAACATAATAAAAACTACTTCTTCTCATGTAGGACCTGATTTTGTTAGTTGACCTTCCATGACACATCCTTACATTTACCATCAGCTGGCTTGTGATGGCTACATGTATCTTCATGCATGTGCAAGATGCCTATAAAATCTTACAACGCTTGTGCAAGAATAGCTATGGAAGGTCTCGTGCTGTTGTTGGAACTGCTGTAGAACCCAGTTTTGTGTTATCCTGAATGAGCAAGAGTGTATGGCTGGCACAACTCTTGGTATGTGTAAAGTCCCGGTGCCAAGAAATACTGTGCTGATAATATGGCAATGTTAAGAAAGGACTCTCCCCCAAGTGCCACCATACAAGTAGACAAAAAAAAACTGGGAATTTGGGGGAAAACACAAAGTGAAAACTGAAGGTCTGTGGCCAGTCCAACTTTACAACATGTTCAAACTTGCAACCTCATACATCTTGTTGTCCTCCGTATGTATCACTCCCAGTGAAAATTCTATATCAGTAGTGACCATTATTCAGTAGTCCTGGGATAACTAGAACTCATACTTACTTGGTAAACCACCAGAAAGTTAGTCTTGACAAAAAACTAGCTTCGGATTCCGGACATGGATTCTGGAAGAACCAAATGCACAATATTGGTGAAATATTAAACGCTGCAAACTTATACTTATTCATTTCCTGTGAATACCCTGTATCCTTTTGCACCATAGTTCTTAGAAAGTTCTAGCTGGCCAACTGTATATCTGGTTTACCAGACAGAAGGGTAATTTAATGACCCATCAAAGAACCATCACACAATTTGCACCTTTGTTATTGTATGCGCTCAGTATATACAATTCCTTTTATATTCTTTTTGGAGAAATTGTCAGCTGTACTGTGTGTAAAAACTATCCAATCAATCTATTGCACAGGCTGCGAGTTATACTGTATCCATTATTATAACTATCCAATCAATCGACTGCATGGACCATGAATTGTATGGTGTCCACTGTGATAACTGGCCAATCAGCTGTTAGCCATCAATGACCGTCCTCTCATACTAATTAAGAAAAGTGTTGTTGGTATCTTCATTCTTTCTCTCTCCCACAAACCCCCACCAAGCATTTACATGCTGAATGTTGCCCCTCTAGTGATGCGGTGCACATGCATGCATGTCATAGGTCTAAAGATCATCTTGGGATTATGGTGATTTACATCATATGCCAGGTAGTGCCTTTACAGCTTTGCTAACAATGTATAGCTACATAAACTACCCCCCCTCACAAAAGAAAAACAGTTCAATTTAAAAAAAAAAAAATCACAACATTAAGCTACCTAATTCCCAAACTCAAACGTGTACTTACTGATTCACTGCTAACAGGGGAGAAGAATGGTCGAGCCTCTTTGAAACACGACAGAAAAAATTCCACAACAAGAAGTGAAAAATAAATATAAAACGTAGTAAATCTGAATTTATCACTGATATGTCCCTGGGGAGAAACAGACATTTTTGGTCATATGGTATATCAATTACTAGAGATCAAGTAAGTAACCTATGAATTATTGGTCTACAAATCTTCATAAACCTGATCAGACTTCTATGGAACATGCCATTCAGTTACAAGAGATAAGATTATACATCACAGTTAATCAAAGGATAGATCAGCATGAAAGCTTAGTAAATTGTATACGATTAAATATCTATAATAATAGTAATAGTGATAATAATAATAATAATAATAATAATGGAACTCAAGTAAATTGAAGTGAAATGATGGCCTGTCTGATCATGATTTTTATTTGATTGCTTGTGACCAAATGTAACAGAAATGTAATAAAAAAAAAAAATTATATTTACCTCTTTTACAGTAACTATTATCTTGGAGCGGAAAGGGATTATTGCACATATTATTGATAAAAACCAGAAGATGATCAGAACACCCGAGGATTGAACGCCTCGAAGCCTTTCGTATTGCATAAGAATCGCTGCCATGATCTACAAAGATAATGTGTTATTCTGGGATAGATTTAAAACATGGATACCTATTAGAAGGTAACTTTGTGCATGTTATTCACAAACGTGCAACGCATTCTAAAAAAAAGGAGGTTGTGACAAAACCGCAGCTCTGCCACTGTGCAGATGCATTCACACCAATTTCTTAGTTAAGAGCTGAAGTCACACTTCCTGGTTTTCCCGCTGTCCTTCACCTGGCACATCCCCAAAGAGCGCCCTCACTCGAACCCACCCAGTGACCGAGCCTCAAAGGAAAAGCCACAAGTCTCCTATTGGCAAAGACTTTTACCAGGTAGTGGATCAACATCATGAGTGTGACAATAGCCTAGGTGGCAGAGGTTGAGAGCTAACCCGAGATATAAGACATGTGGAGGTTATATGTGTAATTTAGTCTGTTTTGGGGTGTTTTGGGGTGTAATGGTGCCCTGATGACTGGCAATAACGAATTTAGCAGTTACTGATCTAGTTATCGTCAAGACTCAGGCGCTGGGGTAGGATTTACATTGTTCAAGCCATTGACCCCCTGTTTGGTTTATGTGTATAAAAGTGTGCCTTGTTCTCAATAAACAAGCTCTTATTCACCCTTCTCTAAGTCTTGGCTAGTGTTTGGGTAATAAAAAGAGGGACCCTTGGCGGAGACACTCAAGCTGAGTGCTGAGCTCTGTCAAAAAGGTGAAAAAGGGCACAAGGGTTTGTTTATGTGACTTTTCATATACAGCATGTGCAAGGGGAATCTGACACATTGGGATCCATATTTGGAACCAAAATAGATTTGGGGTTCTGTAAACCTTGGCAAAGTTCCTGAGCTGGAGGAACAAAAAAGAGCAGAGTGGGCCACTAGAAGCTTGATACCCTTTCAAACAACTCTCTAGTTTTGATATCACTTCCCTTGAGAAGACGACTCAGGAGAAATAGTCAGGAGCTGTGAATGTAAAAGGTCAATATTTGGCTCTAGTCAGGAAGGGATGTGTATGATTGGACCTGTGAGAAGGTCTCAAGTTCTGACAATATGGACCATTGAGCTAGATAAGTGGGGCTCACTTTTTATTTGTCCTATAGAGCCCTGAGCCAGACTGAAACTGCAGAGGACCATCAGTTACGAAATGACCCTTGTACGGTAAGAACAGAAGATAGACACTCACCATAGTGATACCAACTAAAAGAGGTGTTACAAAGTAGACTGGCGGTGGACTATCATTTTGAACAAGTTCATGAAACGAGTAAAACATGTCCGCCCAACATATTATCCAGAGGAGAAAGCCAATAAACTGAAAGAAAAAAAATAAAGCAATAAAAATACACTAAACCATAACGTCTGGTACAAACAAACAAACAAACAAACAAACAAACAAACGAAAGAAGACATCTAACCACCGAGTTAGTAAGCAAATTATTAATTATTTTTTAAGTACCAACTAGCAATGGAAGAATTATACCATCTAAAAGAAACAAGCTATTAACTAGATTGTGAATGTGGAAAAAAATATATATGTTTATCCAATTTGGTAAAAATTAAAAACTGTTTTGGACACAACACCTTTTGTTACTAAAACACATTTCATATTTCTCACCAAGTAGGCTGTAGGATAAAAGTTTGCTTAAATTTGGGAGGTGGATGGACCTGGTGAAATTTCCATTCTTTAACATTAGAACAGAGAGGCCTGCGTGGCCCCTTACTCCTTCCTCACCATTTGGCTGTCAGATAAAATCCCCCTTCTCACAACCAGGAGATGGCCAGGAACAAGAGGTCACGCAGTGGTAGCCTAATTCACACCCACCTTGTTACATAAACTAATTTATATGAATGTAAACATTTAGCACACCATCAACGCCTTAAAACTTACCGACTTGAACTTGCTTAAGAAGGACAGCACAATGTAACCTCTCTTATTATATTTTAAATAAATTAGATAGAATGGCAAAGCAGTCCAGAGGTAGATGCAAGGGATCCAAGCGACTACAGTATTCTGAAAGCATGGTGTCAAATCTGGATTATCCGTATACAGTGAGAGGTTGGCATCCTGTAGAAAGAAATTAAACTATGAGTTATATATATATATATATATATATACACACACGCACACACACACGCACACACACACACACACACACAATAATGTTAACAATGACAAACAAACTTAACTAGAGTTTATGATAAGAGTTACAGGACAACAGGGGTAACTCCTAAAGGGAAACTTCAAACAGACAACAAAGATACAAAGACAGTTGTGGAACAGAAAAGCTAGTTCAAATGTAACTCTTACTATTTAAATTAGAAACAAACAAACAATTAAGGTGGACACGTAAAGACACACGTTATGTACAAAATAATCATATTAATAGACTTGACTGAAAGGGTGATTGTTACTAAACTCTAGAAAATTATAGGAAAAAAATTATTAAATTTAAAAAATAAAAATAAACAAAAAGGATCTCCAATACTAGGGCACCTGGGCTTGGAAACAAAGTAATGCTGAATTACTTGAATGGTTGGCTGACTTGCGAAACGCGCGTTGGGGCTCGGATTCATTTACTATTTTGATGTAAAGATTATGCAGGGATCATGGCTTATATGATAGTTTAGGATTTGATGTCCAATTTAGTAATGGGAGCACTTTGATATTACCAGGTATCTTTGTTACAGTAAGTTAATCCAGCATTACTTTGCTTCCAAGGTTAGGGGCCCTCGAAGGCAAGGTGTTTATTGACATACCTTATTGGAGTTCTTCTTTTTTTAATTTAATTTAATACTTTTTTTTCTCTTTATACCAGAGTTTAGCAACTTTGAGTGGCTTATCACAATCACCCGTTTAGGTTTTCCGTCACCTAATGCCTTGGCTAATGTAGAACTGAGCTATCACACCAGCTATCTAAACGTGGAAGGCTACAGGCCCCAACTACTGGGTCAGTTTCCATCCGTGTTAGCTTAACCACATGAGAACCTTTGCACATTTACTCAACAGTGAACTGTAGTGGTTTTGGTGGTTGAAGTTCCTCTTTAATTATGTCCCTCATCTGTTATTGGTTTGCTCGGAGCTGAAGTGCGAACGTTGTAAATCCGTATTTCTCCCCGGCATGTGACAGAAGGAAAATGTAATCAATGACCACAATGAATCACGACTCCCGTCCTAGAATGTGACTCACACCAAGCTAAAGAATCACAGTTTGCATTTTTCTGTTGTATTTTTGTAATTCTATTAAAAGGGGAAACCCCAAATTTAATCTACATCGTCACGCCTGCTTGTGTAAGTCCATTGATGCAAAAAGCAGTCGTACTCCACCAGCTATAGTTGTCAGCATCTGCTTTTACACATTTTGTAACCAAATAATTATTAAAAGACTCCGGGATTTATACTGATATTCTAAGTTTACTTCTCTCACCTCTTATTCTGTCGGGTAGCTATAAGCAAGTACATACTAGTAATTCATTTACCATAATATATACATCTGAAAATAAGTTCAAGGAGTGGTTCCTATCATTCTGTGTCACCTCTCCTTAACAACAAAGAAGATAATTCACTAAATGTACGAGTTAACGTTTACTGACAAAGAGCTCACAAGATTCAGCCAATAAAGCCAAGTTGGGGAGACAGAAACGTTTCTTCTACTACTTTGTTCTTCGTTTGGCACCTTTGTAGTGAATACATCTCACCACGCATCCTATCAGTACTGGAGGATGTCAAATTCAAGCCAGACTAGGCAAATCAGAGAAAAAAAAAATCACCAGTTTGATTATTTTTTTATCTGGACTATTTTGGAATAAAATTTCCAATTCCATTCACAATTCCCTGCGAATCTCAGCTTAGCAGATAAACCCCCATAAAACAACCCACGTACGTGTTGGCTGATATTACTATGAAATCTGCACCTTTTGTTGTTTGGATAACAGTAGGCCTTGGCTGAGTGTAAAGAAATAAAGTAAAAATGTGGCTTGAATATTACATCTGGTCAAAAAGTACAAAAAAAGCTTATAGCAATGGTATAAAAAAATAAATAAAAAGCAGCCGGGCGCAGATGTCACGTGAAATTATAGCCAAACAATTTGTTGCGCCATCGATAAAATAAACCCAACACAGGTCTTGCCTTTACTATTAGCACATTTAGGGATAGTTCAGATTTTACATGGAGACCATGGTCACTAGATGGCGCCAAAATGAAATAAATGGAATTATAATTTCTAATAAAATTCTGAATTTGACAATTATGTAAATGAGATAAATTACAATGATCCACTTTTAATAATGATCTGCCTTTGTTTTAAACTGTATTCACAGAGAACATGTCTAGCCATTTTTAATTATTAGGTTATCCTCTTAGCAGTAACAGTATAGAGCTAGTTTCGCCATTTAATCTATTTATAATTTTAATTTGTTGTTATAAGTTGTTGTAATATCTGTTCGGATGTAGTGACATTGGAAGACCTGTCACTTGAAATGAAATTTTGTGCTCAGCCTGTCCCTCTCTTTGGCTGTCCCAAAGGCCCAGGCAAACATGAAACCATCACTGGCAAAGTATTTCTTAAAAAGTTAGAATTCAAAGTGAATTTCATTTTTAAGATCAAAATAGCCAACCGGGAAAAATTCTCTAAACCAGCTATGCTTTATGTTCTTGCCTTTAATTTAAAATTCACTTTCTATTCTCACTTTCTTAAATAAACATTTGTGAGAGGTTCTGAAATGCTCTAACCTCTCAAAGCATTTTATTTTCTTCTTCATTCTTTAGTGTGACACCAGAGGAAAATAGAATTGCTCAAATCAAGATTGTCCCACCAGATCTAGGACTGTTGGAATGTATGTCTGGGCACGCTGTGCACCACAATCACTACAGCTCATTTTAGGGGTTATGGAACTTAGGCGTTGTCTTCCTGTTAACCATCACACTTTTTTTGAGAAATTTGTCATACTCACTATATATATATATATATATATAGACCTATTTTATTATTATTTTTTGCATTTATATAGCCGCAACGTATTCCACAGCGCTTTACAATGTAGCACCAATGAGCTGAACTGTAATGGTACCTTGTGCAATTTTAAATATGTGATTTTTTGTTTTTTTTATTCCAATGAGTTTTTTGTTTTTAATGCAAACATTGTTTGGACTGCACTGCAGACCGGACTTTATACAAACGTTTGCGGGACTAACGCTAAACCACGCCTCTTATGCCTTCCCAGTAAAAAGTAAAAGCAGTGTTGTAGGTGAGCGGCTAATTTGTTGGTTTTGAAACCCCAGTCCTTTTTCGTTGGTCCCGTGCACGTTAATACCAACCAACGTCCCCTACCGACGTCCCCTACCACCAATTCTGTTTCAACTTTGACGCAGTGGAAATCACCAGAACACATTTCAATTTCATTGTATTGTTTTTTCCTTTGTTATCTCAGTAAAGAAACAGTTAATAGTGGCCTGTTGGAAAAAAAATCACTTTTAATTTTGACACTAAACTATTTTAGCATGCATACATATTATGCTAATCTGATCCATCCTTAATAGCCTTTTCCATCATCTAAAGAATCTCTCTTTAACATGTGCTGGAGTCATTAAGGCAAATGGCATCACAATGAACATATCCCATCAATGGGGGGATTGTGTTCTAATGCAAAGCAGACACTATTTATCATTCATTTGGGAACATATGGATCTTAATCAGAAAATTAATCTCTTAGCAAGAGAGCCCTGACATGCAAACTCCATGGACTGATATCAAATTATTAGTTCCTCCTCGTCAGTATATAGCTTAAAGCAAACCTGTCACCTACAATCAACGGGCCCTGGAACTGAACAAATTGGCTATTTCTCGGGTATACAAGGCTGGCACATGAAGAAGGAATGTGTACATGGGGTTCTGGTCACTGGAGTACATTTCAAGAGTTTATTCACTAAATACTGAATTGTGGTAAGTAAAAAAAAACAAAAAACATTTGGGTAAAAATATCTCTCCATTTGAGATCTTTTTTTCCGTCGTTACAGATTTAGTCTAGTGTTTGGAATTTTTATTGTCAATTGGCAACTGTCTACAGACAGTTTCGAGAATGGACAGATTATTCTTTTGCTTTGGTGTATCTCTTAAAGGGGCATTTAAGACCCAAGTACAAAACCTGTCCATCTTATTGACCAAGTGTGAAAATTTATGGAGGATTCCATGTTCTTGTGGGATCCTCCGCAGACCTTCACTTTGCACTCTTCAATGTTTGAGAGTACACCGGTGACGCAGCTTCATGTATCTTCATATGTCAGGAGCTGAGGATGAGCCACTAGACAAACTTCCTTGATTAGATCCTGCAACGATTGCAGGACCGACGTTCAGTGCCTCTAAGCTCTGGGTGGAGATACTGAATACTCCCCGTTAAGATGTATTGACTCACTGAGGAGATGCAGGTTGCTGCAGAGTGGCGACTTGGCACACAAACGCACTACTTTCTCAAAGCTTACTTATGGGGAAACATTGGATTGGCTGGGATGATCAATGTTGATGATCTCAGCCAGGGAGCTGGCCAGATGGAGACTGGTGCAACAACGTCTAAAATCTGCCTAAATCTGCTTTTTTATTGTACACGGGGGGGTCTGTCACTCACGTACTCCAGAAGAGCCAGATGCTCTTGCACTGAGCTATCCCGGCGATGCATGGAGATTCTGGTTCCTCTGAAAGCTGTGACCAATGACTGGCAGACCCCTGCTAAGTTAGCAAATAGTTTGCAAATGGCTTGAATACTTACATGGGAGGACACAAGGTACTACTGGCACAAAATCCTCTGCAACACACTGTAGTGGTTATGGTGCTTGGACTGTTCCTTTAAGAATCTTGTGTAAATATATATCTAAAAATGTTTGCCAATGCATTTAGTCTCAGGTTATAAAGAAATAGTTCAAGTCCATGCCAGCTTCACTATGCTGTAATGAACACACTTAAAGGGACACTCCAGATCACTAAAGTACTTTAGCTAGCTGAAGTTCTTTATGTGTGAAGAGTGTGTGTCCTCTTTTTTCATTTTACAAAAAGTGCAGATCTCAATCTAAATCAAAACTTTTTTTAAATTAAGCTTGTTACACCCCACAACCCTCCGGCTGTCAATCAGACAACCGGTCCTGTTACTTCCTGGTTTGGTTAGCTCAGAAGAACTAAACTCAAGAGGCAGCAATTGCTCAGAGCAACTGCCTTGCAAAGACTTCTCATTGAGCTGCATTGGGAAGTCTGTGATTGGACGGCCACAGAAAGTCTGGGCGGGGTTAGAAAGGGAGGGCTTGCAAAGGCTGCTGACAAGAGATCTACAGCTTTTGTAAGCCGTTTTTAGATATATCCCTAATGAAAAAAATGCGTGATTAAATGCATGCAAGTTTAATTGGACTTATATCTACCAAACAGTGATTATTATTATTATTATAATTATTTTAATTTGGGCAGTAGATTTATGCTGTTGGGCAGGACATGTGGAATATCAATGCTATATGGTACAGTGTAGCACTTATTATCTACATATCAACACAAATATGCATTGTGGATGCCTCAAATCTCAGCTGTGATCGAGGCATTCATCTTATAATACCATTGTAACTGAAATGTAGTGCTCTGGCTGGATGAGGATTGTATGAATTGAAGTCCACAGCATTTAGCATGACAACAGTTACAATCGCTGTAAGTTTTCTGATAAAATGACAATAAACCAATGCAAATATTTTTTCATTGTAGCATTGGAAGGAAGCCAGTTTGCTGCTGTTGTCCGTGAATCAGCCCAGTCCTCAGGATCCGGTAACCCAACTATAACCGGATATACATAATATACTTCACTGTTATGAAAGAGTTTATAATGTATTCTCATATGTAACGTCTGAATATTTACACTAGACTTGGAAGTAGAAAAATATTTGGCAAGGAGGTTATTGTGAAATAACGTATCCGAGAAGCGTCATCTTATTAACCCTTTAATGACCCATCATTCATGTATTAGTTCTTCTACAGCTATCATCATTTATTTACTTAATGAACAGTTCAGTTCGGCAATTTAGAGCGAGTTACGAAAAGTGACAGCCAATATATAGAGACAGAGGGAAGCTTAGTTTGACATGCTGGTACAAAAACTGCTGGAAATCGACTTGTCAGATACACCAGTAGAGACGCAATACGTCACGATGATGGGCATTGCATTAAAAGTGCTGCATTGCTGTATGAAGGAATACTATGCTGCAGGATTCGTCCAATATAAATGGAGTTTAAATTCTGACCTTCACATTGTAGCAAATTAAAATATGAATCGCCTAATTTAGGGTACAATATGGAATTTAGATAACGAACCCCGCTAACGTGGTTTCCTCTTTGCGCCCCCTGAAGTCTACATGTTACAGGGCAGCGCTTTTCACGTCCATCCCTTCAAGATGTTTATGTGTCCAGTAAAACATGATGCATCTGTCAACCCTGAGAGAACCCTTCTCCTGGGCCTATATCTATCATTTGAATCTATCACTTTTATACAGAGTGCTGTTTAGGATGACCCATTGTAAAGGGATAATGTGTATCAAGGCTAATAGATTATTAACTCTTTATTGGGGGGGTGGAATCGGTTGTTTTTAGGGATTGAATTAATTATGTGTATTGAAAGTTGGAATGGTAGGTTTGAAGCTGGCCTGTGGCTCAGAGCCTGAGGGAGTAGGGTATCTCAGCATTCTGCAACATTAGATCCTTAGGGCAGTGTTTCCCAACCCAGTCCTCAAGGCACACCTACCAGTCCAGGATTTAGGGATTACATAGCAGTGGCTAAGGTGTTTTTAGAAAAAAAAAAGAAAAAACACCTTAGACACAACTGGGTCACCCCTAAATCCTGGACTGGTAGGTGTGCCTTGAGGACTGGGTTGGGAAACACTGCCTTAGGGTAACTTGTTTGCACTTCATCATGTTTTATGATGTTATTTATGTTGTTAATTTTTTGGGTCATTGTCATAGTGATGTGATATAAGGGCATATGGGGGTTATTTATATACTCTGTCACAGGGTTTTTGGCTTTTCGTATTAACATTTATATTTTATTATATTAAAAAGCTGTGAACAGTTTTTGTTAATGAAATCCAAGCAAGAATTGTTGATCTGGAAAAATAGTCCTAACTTTTTTTTTTTTTACCTCATCTTTTTCCATTTGGAATAATAATTTGCAAATATTTAAAAAAAAAACAAGTGAATAACCTATTTCTCTTCCTTGTTCCAGAAACAAAAAAAATATTGGTGTCTTGCCTTACACCATATATCTATATAATATGGGGCCAATGGAGGCTCCCACCTGCCTCCATTGGCCCCATATTTTGTGCATTTACCCCCCCCCCCCCCCCCCCCACCATTAAACTATTATCTGTAAAAAAAAAATAACATTATATTTACTATCAGAAGTCTTTTTTCTTGTAAATCTTTTCTTCGGCCACAAAAAAAAAGCCAAAATAAATTCCTAAACAATGCAACGCAACTATTGAAATAAGAAATAAAAAACCCATCCAATTCACCCAATTTACAATAACAAAAATCCGATAGAACATAAAACATCAATCTTTGCCCCAATGTTATATATATAAAGCTAGCAAGATGTATTTTGATTCTACGGGGCTTATTCACTAAACAGCAAGTTGCAACGTTTCGGGAACCGAACTGCAAAATCTAGGAAGTTATGAGAAACGTAAAGTCAATTATTCTTAATATCTGTTCTTTAATTATGTTGTAGGCAGTAAAATGAAAATGATCCTGTTTCTTTTTAAATAGATTTTGTAGTCTGTTCTATATATCTCTTGTCATGAGCTTGCAAAGCACAGGATATCCTGAAGGCATATCACATTAAAGGAACACTTCTTTTAATTAGATGTGCTCCGATGTGCTCCGTACTGAGAAAGTTTCTAAAACATATTTATATTTCGTTGCTGGAGAGACTTTTTGCTACATCGTGATCATCCTTCAGTGGAGTCATCACAAGTAATGACTTTTGTCCTATCAGATGCTTTATCACAACATGCTTGGTATGAAAATAGAATCCATCCAAGAGGTTTCAGGCACACCATGTCCTAATATTAAGGTTACGAAGGTCACATGACCATGACGCAAGGTCAGAGCTGCGGAATTAATCGTGAATCCCCACGAGTGTTCTAGTAACTGCACAAATACTGTTCGAGAAGGAAACGTGGAGATCAGAAATAATTACACCGACAAGATATATACAGGGTTATTCAGGAAAGTCCGAATGGGGCAAAACCATTCGGCTGCTTATGGAGCCTGCAAAATCGGACTGCAAAATCCGGACGTTGATCGGGCTATTTAATAATGTCAGAATTTAAGGCACCAAACAAGTCTGGATTTCAGTCGAACTGAAAGCTGACGGATGACTGAAATCTGCACCCAAACGCTCACATCTGGGCCAGAATTAAAAATCTGATCTCTTTGCCCTCTGGCAATGCCAGAATGAGCAAACAAATAGTTAACTAACCCTCATTGCTGTGAGGGTTAACTATGTTGCAGATGGCCATAAGCCGATTGGGGGGTTTAACATGACACTCATATGCATAGGTGCTGTGCTAAAATATACAAAAGGGGGTATAGTGACCTCAACAGGGCTCCCACCTGCCTCCATTGGCCCCATATTTTGTGCAGTTTCCCCCTTCCCCCTCCCCCCCCCCCCCTTAAACTATTATCTGTAAAAAAAAAATAACATTATATTTACTATCAGAAGTCTTTTTTCTTGTAAATCTTTTCTTCGGCCACAAAAAAAAAGCCAAAATAAATTCCTAAACAATGCAACGCAACTATTGAAATAAGAAATAAAAAACGCACCCAATTTACAATAACAAAAATCCGATAGAACATAAAACATCAATCTTTGCCCCAATGTTATAGGACCCATGCAAAATGAGTTTTAAGGTGCAAAAAGAGCTTTATAAAGGCTTTCCATGATTTAAATTATTGCTGTTATTATTATTATTACAGTGCTCTAATTGGTTGGCTTTTTTTTTTTTTTTTGCGAATAGGGTTGTGTTGCCTTATTATGAACTTTATTCATTTATTTATTTTTAGGAATAAAATACAAAAGAGAGTTACAAGAAATAATTGTTTGCGTATATCCGTGATCAATACATCTCACAGCAATACGCAGTGTGTGCGAGTGTATCACAGAGCTCCACAGCAGTAAAAGTGACAGTAATGTGCAGTGCGTGGTATATCACAGAGCTCCACAAAAAGAAAACTAACAGTAATGTGCAGTGTGTGGTTTATTACAGATCTCTACAAAAATAACACTAACAGTAATGTGCAGTGTGTGGTCTATTACAGAGCTCCACAAAAATAACACTAACAGTAATGTGCAGTGTGTGGTCTATTACAGAGCTCCACAAAAATAACACTAACAGTAATGTGCAGTGCGTGGTCTATTACAGAGCTCCACAAAAATAACACTAACAGTAATGTGCAGTGCGCGGTATATCACAGAGCTCCACATCAGTTAAACTCCCAGTAATGTCTGTATCACAGAGCTTAATACGATAAAATGTATGGCAATGTACCGAAACCACCTAGACATAATTATAAAATACCTTACCCCTGGCTGTGCTCAATTACCTTTTAATTTGCCTAAATTATCATAAAGTCTTTGAAGTATTTGGGAAGACTGCTTTACCCCACCACACCCTCCCGACCACACCTCCCAAAGTGCTATAAGTGTCCCCTTTGGCCATTTGAAATGACAGAAGACATGTCCTGTCCTCTTACCTCAATTGTATGAAGTTGTTTGTTTGTATGTTTTACAAAGTCTCTTTATTAAGGAGTAAAGATGATTGACTCTGTTATCTTGGTTATTTCCAAACTCCTTAATCTTTATATCTCGGACTGGGAATGTAGTAGATTTGTCAAATAGTAAAATTTTTCCCCACTGCTTATTGAAATAAAAAAATACTTTACTTTTAAATTTACGATACTTTTATAATGAGCTGCACAGAAAACTAAAGTAAAATACATCATACCCCAGCCATTATTAGTTTTTTTTTTTTATTGTGTTTTTTTTCCCCGTAAAAAGTGAATATTAACAATTGGAAATTCAAAGTGAGTTTCAAATGTTAGGCCAAAATAGCCAAATTACAGAAATTCTTTTTTGGGCTAAAATTAGCAATTTGCGTAGAATTCCTGACAATGCCAGGACTGTTTTTAAACTGTTTTTTTTTTTGCTAGCAAATCTGCTAACACGATGTGTCGATGAAATTGTATGCTCTTTTAAAAGAGCACACATTGTAAATACCACGACAGATACCCGTTGACGGAACCATCCAGACACAAATAGACTTTAGCTTGCAGGTAGGTGGTCCTAAAGTCTGCAGTCTGTTGTTTTTCTACAGTTTATAAAAGTATTCATTTCAATAGCAATTGTCAAATTTTTCTTATTGGGGGCAGACTGAAACTTAGCGTTGGGGAATAAGGGGAGAGCTGCAGGCAGAATATCTACAGATGTTATCTCTATCCAGTAAACAGTGAAAATTACAGTCAAGGGAGTGTTTCTAAAAAAAATATACCCATGCTACAGTGATGCGGAATACATTGACTGTTTATAAATAAAAGTCAGAATAATATATAGAGAACAGAATTCTAATATTTTTTTGTCAAAGTGACATGTCTCTCTTCCTCAATATTTGTTCTATCCTCATCTGTTCGGGTTATCCAAATAGCAGTGTTTTATCAGCATTCCCACCAAACTACCATCTACATTAACTAACGAGCGGCATTGTGCCCAAAGATCCTTGGCGTGGTCAGGACAACAGAGGTAGCTGTAACTGCTGTAAAACCCACAGAAGGTATGTCCCTCACAACATCGTTTGAGACTGTATTACTTAATTACAGCTACATTGCCCAGAACATTATCAGAAATTGTCCAGCAATTCATTTTTTTTTGCTCATGTCATTGTGGCCAGCTGAATCTTGGGCAACTCCTCATCTCATTTGTGATGTCATTGCTGTCAGTACTGTCTTACAACCTACAGCTCCTCCTCTTTGGTGATGTCACATCTTTTGTATTCCGAAGTGCCGAATTTCCAAAGTGCCGAATGTACCTAATTACCCGAATTTCCGAACTGAACCGAATATTTTGCCCATGCACATCCCTATTGTAAGGTCATTGCTGACAGTACTGCATTACAGCTTACAGCTCCTTACCGTTAGTGATATCCCATCTTTTGTGCTATCACTGCTGTCAGCACTGTTGTAATGCTCTTAACCTGTTATGATATCATTGCATAAGACCGCACCCTGCAGCTCCTAGACCAGGGATCGGCAACCTTTGGCACTTCAGAAGTTGTGGACTGCATCTCCCATAACGCTCTAACAGCAGTAATGCTCGCAAAGCATCAAGGGAGATGTAGTCCACAACATTCGGAGTGCTGATGGTTGCCTACTCCTGTCCTAACCTATTGCACAGTATTATTGCTTCTATTTTTTTTGCTGATGTCATTGCTGTCTGCAATATCCTGCAAATGATGTCCTGTGATGATTGCATTGCAACCAGCAGTATTACTCAGCTCTTCCCTTTGCTGATGTCATCGGTGTCAGTACTATTCTGTAGCTCATGTAAGTGCATAGTGGGAACTGGATGAATTAGGCATACCATCACCTACCCATAAACCTTTTGGGCACCCCAGTTTCAGTGAATCCCCCCACTCTCCAAGCTATTCTGACCCTTATTGGGTAAAACACAGTTTGATACGATGTATCAAGACTAGCATCACTTAGAATGAGTCTAATGGCAGCTATTTTAGTGACGCAATGAAAACGTATCCCAGTGAAACTCATTTAGTTTATAAAGATCCTTCATCGGTTGCTTAATGCAACTCCCATAGGGCTCAGCCAGTCTCTTGGCACTCTCTGAATTTGCAGGTCTCTTCTACTGCTTAGCGACAGGTGCTTTTATAACACGAGACAGGCCTATCCTTAATCTGTCCTCTCTATTTCTCCCTATCTCACTGCTTAGTGAATACGCCTCAAAGAGTCACCTGGGGATCACGGTTGGGAAGTAATTTATTGATGAGACATCTGTCAACACTAAAAAGACCAACGGCTACAAGGACAAATTATATTGTGCAGGATCTGCAATGGGGATGAGCAGCTGTTTAAACAAACTAATAACGGTTTGGAGATGTCCAACAGCTATACAGCTTACCTACCGGTTATTAATACATTACTAGTCACTATATATATATATATATATATATTCTATTTATTTATTATTGTATATGTATACACACATGTATATACAGTACTAAAATAAAATGAATATAATATGCTTTTAAATCACACGTATAATTTACTGATTTATGTGAAGCAAAGAAGCCTCGGTGATTTCTGTATACAAAGTGAAATTTAAGCAACGGAGTGAATTTTCAACTCATTAATAGAGTACAACATGTTCTCAGCGAACAGATACATGGAGAACGTAACCCTTTCATCGCAGAGTTTTTATTGTATAATCTATTAAAAAGTTCACCATAACCTTGGACAAAAAAAATTAAATAATAAATATCGGATGTACAGTTTGTTCTTGCGGGTTACCAGCGATCAAAAATGACTACCAAAAAATTCAAGCTTCAACATGGAAAGGGCTTAACTCCCTGATAAAAATATCACTTAAATTTAAATTCTTAAAAGACCTCTCAAACAGTAAAAAGAAAAGGAAAAAAAAACTGAAAAAATGCTATATTGATCAGAGACCAATGCCCCGAGTCATGAAAGACACAAGGAGGGGGAGTAATCAACTCTCACTATAAAAAGTTAAGTGATTAATTCTGATTTAATCTGATTTCTCTCGAGTCATCAAAATTCAACCATTAGAGAAAATGTGAGCTGAGACAATGTAATATTTGTGTCACTCAACGAGACACACAGTATCCAGTTACTGCAGTCTAGTATCCCTCACTGCAGAGTATATTAAAGGACCACTATAGTGCTAGGAAAATAAACTCGTTTTCCTGGCACTGTAGGGTTATTAGGTCCCCCACCCTCAGGGTCCCCCTCCCGCTGGGCTGAAGGTGTTAAAACCCCTTCAGCCACTTACCTTAATCCAGCGCCGGGCTCCACCAGAGCTGGTGACCTCTCCTCTTCCTGCCGACTACAGCGCCGAATGCGCATGTGCGACATGTGAGACAGCCACTAGAGGCTGGATTAACCCTCAGTGTAAACATGGCAGGGTTTTAACCCTTTAGCTGCAGGGTTAAAACTAGAGGGACCTGGCACCCAGACCACTTCATTGAGCTGGAGTTGTCTGGGTGCCTATAGTGATCCTTCAAATTTAAGTCAATAAAGGCACTCAATAAAAGTCGTCTTATTTGTGCATTACAATATAACACACAGAGGTTATATTAAATGCCATCATTTATTTTAAGTTATAAAACGTTATGACAATTTTCTTTTAATACCTTGAGCTGAGCCTAGTAATGTTGTAGTCCTGTTGCCTAGTTCTGCTGTAAATCCCTTTTAACCACAAACTATGTGTTTTAATGCTGCACAGTTCTATTACTGAGTTTGAGAGGTTATCATCCTTCTGGTAACTTTATTGAATTCTGTTTGATATTTGCAGGAATTTCAACTGCTAGAGCACGTGAAAATTCGAACAATACCTTTCTTTCTTTTAAAGCAGCTTTGTTATCTGAGAAAAGGAAAACGTTTTCATATATCAATAGAAGGTGAAATCCTGTCTTCCCCCATTGTTAAATCATTGCAGCCGTTAAGGTACACCTGTCTGGCATTTTATGACATAGCGACAGTTTAGAGGTGTTAGCAGTTTGTCTGTATATGTATAAAGGTGCTTGGAACTGCATAGATACAATGTTATTGAAGATTAACAAAAAGGGAAAAAAATGTCCAGTATCTTTTAAATACAGTTTTCTCAGCTTGAGTATGGGCATTTGACACAATCCTTAAAGGGACACTCTGGACCCCTTAAGCAGTTCTCTGAAATGCTTTATATGTGAAGAGTGTGTCCTTTTTATCTTTGTAAACAAAAAGAGCATATTTTGATAAAAATGGAAATTTAAATTGACATTGTTACACCCTTTGGCTGTCAATCAGATCCTGGTTTGATTAGCTTGGTGGAGATAAACTCAAGAGGCAAGAATTGACCAGAGCACCTGCCTTGCAAAGACTTCTCATTGAGCTGCATTGGGAAGTCTGTGATTGGATGGCTACAGAAAGTCTGGGCGGGGATAGAGAGGGAGGGCTTGCAAAGGCTGCAGACATGATGTTTAACATAAAGATGTTTTTAGTTATATCCTAAGTGACAAAAAAAATTAGTGATTTTTCTTTATTTTTGGGGGGTTTGGGCAGTGGAGTGTCCCTTTAATTATATGTTAATATCATTAAGTCATAATCCAGCACCTTATTCCTCAAATATATGCTTTTGCCCAATATAGCTCCTTTATTTGGAGATAGGCAAGCCTCACCCCAACCAGGTTTGCATCCTGATTTGTCCAGCACGCATTAAAAAAATTAAAATAAATACCACGGAAACCTTAGCTTCCTTTTTCTTCAGAATTTTTGCTGCCATCATCATCACTTTCTCTCGTACCCTCAGTCCGCTTCTCTCATATCACCCTGTCTTTCATTGGCATGTGGTCACAAGTGCCTGTGATATCACACACCAGACAAGCTGTCCTCACACTAAGAACATAGGCCTCAATTCTATATTTTTGGATAAACCTTTTGGAAAAAAATTTTTTTTCGAGATATTGATTTTTTTTAATGTATATGATATATTTTATATTTGCATAATTTGTAAAAATCTTTAAAAAAAAAAAGTTTATCCAAACGTACATTAAATCAATTGGAAAGCATATCCAAAAATATTAAATCGAGGCCATGGTTTTCAAAGTTAGTTTTGCAGTTGTGTTTGCTCATTTTCTGAGTATTTGGAACACCTCTAAAACATTTTGTAAACATGAAGCTGATAGCGTGAGATTAAGAATATAACAATACACTATGAACAAGCATTCATGATGAGCAACCCCCATGCATGCTGGGAAACGTCTTCTCAGTACAAGGTATGGGACACCGAGCCACACATGTATCATTCATAATATCTTGATACATATGGAATTTATTTGTGTTGCACTAACTCGTACAGTAATGTGCAACCTTGACATTGCTGAGGTCTCAGCAGGCTGAGCGCCATGGCAGGTGCAGTTCAGAAGCCTCTAACGTGCCAAGCCAGGCCATCTCTAGATCACTAATAGAGTTGATTCAACACGTGGAGTTTTATGTGGGATAATGAGGCAGTGCTTGGCAGGTACAATTTAATTATTACTTATGAGCGCTGCTATTTCTCTTTTTATCTTCCTCAAAAATAAACATTGAATCAAATTATCCTTTGCATTGTCTCCCGCTGGTAGAATGTTGGACTTTAGCCCAGATCTTGTAACCAACATGACTTTCCTTCATACAACCTGTAGCAATCCCTGCAGTTCCAACTTGGCAAAGTGGTGGGTTAAAGAATAATTGATGGTCACTCTCTTAAGAATGGGGGTTGTGGAGCACACAGTCTAGTCCTGAGTCCCAAAGACTGGAGCTTTTTGTTAACCTCTGCTTGTACTTGAGTGTTAGTGGTTTGAATGAGCTCCCTGCACCTCACAATACTCTTAATGTCACCCTATGAATGAAGAAATACAGTGTCACATCTGATCACTCTGTATCTCTAGAATAGTGTTGTACCATCTGTGCTTGCGCCCTCGAGGCCAAAGCAGATTAGACTCATGATCTGCTCAAATGGGGGATCCAGAGGGGAACAATGGGGTACCAGGCTATCTGGGATTTCTGACCTCTCAGGAACAGAGCACTGTTGCAAGGTTTGGGTGCTGATGACATCTTGACAATCACAGTTATATTTGAATTATTTATTGACTGAAATTATTATTAGAATTTTAGAAATACAAGAAGAAGAGAAGACAGTGCAAACATACAGAAAATCGAGGGAGGAAGCAAACAGACCATGGGAAA
This sequence comes from Pelobates fuscus, assembly GCF_036172605.1. Classification (NCBI taxonomy): domain Eukaryota; kingdom Metazoa; phylum Chordata; class Amphibia; order Anura; family Pelobatidae; genus Pelobates; species Pelobates fuscus. Next base: position 366,431,472 of record NC_086321.1, read on the forward strand.
CAACTAGTGAACAGAATAATTGTCATGTCATGTGGCACAGCTCACTTCTGCATTCGTTTCATACATGAACATGATATCTGGTATTTTGGTTATGGGACATTGTCCACATCCGTCTCCACCTCTATGTTGTTAAAAAAAGATGGTGGCAGGGGTGGGTTGCACGGAAAATAAAAATTGCTTTCATGGGTCTAGCTTTCTGAGTTCCACTGGGGACGCCAGCAGATTAGGAAGCCATATTTTTTAAGATGGGACTGTCACTTCTCTGGAAAAACGAAAAGCTTATGGGGAATTAAAGACTATCAATAGCACAACCATAGCTAGCCATTAATTGTGTTTAAAGGGACACTCTAAACCAGGGGTGGACAAATGGTAGATTTCCAGACGTTCTAGTACTGCAACATTCTAAAGACTTGCAAAGCATCATGGCTGCTGTTGTTCTACACCACATGGAGACCTACATTTTCCCCAGCCTTGCAGTAATCACTATAACCACTACAGCCCACTGTTGCAGTCATGGTGCCAGGAGCCCCCTTGCTCTTTTCCCAATGCAGATGGTGTGATACTTACTTGTGTGCCACGGTGCCCTGGGTTTTCCCCCCAGTCTTCTCGATATCGCTAAAGCACAAGTACCAATTCATGAATATCAGTTTTGCGTAACTTTTTCGCAAGATTGATTCTTCAAACCAATCCCACGGAATGCAAGAACGATCAGCAGTGAAACACTGTAACTTATCCATTGTTAAGCCACAAAAGGGGAATTCCTGGCCATTAAATCTATTTTTATTCATAATTATGGATCAGCAGTCTGCGGACATGATAATGTGTTTAACAGCTGCTCCCCCTCCAAAGGGAAAATACCTAATTGTAATAATAGTGACATAATTATCCACATGTTGCTTTCTTAAGCAATTTTATGCAGGATAGAGGAATGCAAGATGGGATTTAAAATTCATTATAGTCAATGCTTTTGCTTTTAGCTCCAAATCGATCCGCTGTAAATATCAAGCTATGGAAATGAACATTGCAATCTTGTATGTATTTAAAGAGAAACACCAAGATGCATTATGGTGACGACGGGGTGACGGAGACTAGGGTGACGGTGCAAAGAGTTTCCCATCGTTTTTTTTTTTGTTTGTTTTTTATAATGGCAGGGATCTGAAATCTTGCATATTATAATTTATTGTGTATGTTGCGCATAATTCTGTCATTGGTTCAGCACTAGTTGCCAAACCAGCTGGATTTTTATACATAATTTAGTCTCATTGTATCATTGAATGTCATTAAAATGGGACCAAAAGAAGCCCTGGCCAGTGTACCTCTGTGGGCATTATCACATCAACATATTACCCGGGGTTGGGGCTTATTCCCTGACAAAGGAAATATACAGAGAATTTATAAAAAAAAAAATGAATAACTTAAAATGTAAAGGGTTACTCCAATCATCATAACGACTGAAGCCTGTTGTACTTGCAACTTGCAAGGCTCCCTGTTGGTCTGGTGATGCACCATCGAAATTCATTGGCTGAGAGTGTCACCTAACCCCTGTCTGCCAATGGCTGACAAATTGCACAGAATTGACATTAGTCAGGCCGATGACACCCCAATGACGTTACCTCAGTTGAAGTTACACCTCCATTAGCAGTGCGTTTAAACTCATAGCGAAACGTTGCACATACAGAATTCAAACACTATGACCACTTCAAATCACTGACTTGGTCATATCGCTTGAAGTGACCTTTCATAAATAGAAAACAAGATACTTTTTAAAATTCCTGCAGCTGCTGCACTTGCCCAGGAAATTGCAGCAAAAGACAATCCCCTTCCAGACCAGACAGACACGACACCAGTCATTCTTATTCTGGTCTGTGGGTGATGATCTTATCCCATAAACTTCTATTTAGAAGCAGTTTATAGGATATTTAATTTATTTCCTCTCCCCCGCCAGCAATTCACTACATTCTATCTGATGGAACTGTTCAAATCCTGAATCCAGTTGTCTATCAGTTTGTGTACCGTCCTGTTCACAAAACTGAAATGCAGAAGGTCCCTTGTGGCCTCGACTGTGGGGAGGACTTCCTTTCCATGGGCTTACATAGTATACACATGCTGAATTTATAACTTGGACAGATTTTTGACAGCCAAAGAGGATGTGAAACTTACTCCTCATTTCTGCAGTGATTTTTGCAAATTGCTGGTGACAATAGGACCTTTTTCCACCATAACCTATGAAATGAGCTTTCAATGATCTACCGATCGCTATTAATGTAGCGGAATATATAATTTAGAATAAAACTAAAAACATACTAATTTTTTCCAGACATATTTCCTATTAAATGATCACTATAGGGTCAGCAACACAAACATGTAAAACCACCATCTAGCCCCCCTGGGCCCCTCATGCCTCCATAAATATAGCAAAATCTTATTGTATTCAAGCCTGAAGCTGTAACTCTGCATGCTGTTTGTCTCAGAAAAGCAAGCAGTCTGCTGACATCATCAGAAGTGGTGGCCTGATCCAGTCACAATGCTTCCCCATAGGATTGGCTAGGACTGACAAGGAGGTAGATCAGGGGCAGAGCCAGCATGATTCAAACACAGCCCTGGCCAATCAGCATCTCCTCATAGAGATGAATTGAATCAATGAATCTCTATGAGGAAAGTTCAGTGTCTGCATGCAGAGGGAGGAGACACTGAATGTTTGGATGCATTTTAGGCAGCCATGACCCAGGAAGGATCTCTAACAGCCATCTAAGGAGTGGCCAGAGAAGTTATCACTAGGCTGTAATGTAAACACTGCATTTTCTCTGAAAAGACAGTGTTTACAGCAAAAAGCCTGAAGGGAATGATTCTACTCACCAGAACAAATTCAATAAGCTGTAGTTGTTCTGGTGACTATAGTGTCCCTTTAACTGTTTTGTTGTACGGTGATATAATAATTTACGGATTGCCACCGGTGATAAAGCTGCCCTTTGCATTTCTGTGCGTTCCCTGATAAAATACATCCTGTGTTAAAATGAATAGCTTACTAAAAAATAACCTGTTACTTCCGCCCAGTTAACATGTACCTGGCAAACATTTACAGAGGTTACATTGGATATTACAATCAGAACATGCTGAAATATCCGCTAGAAACTGGTCCTTGTCTGCGGAAGACACAAATTTTAGCACAGTCTGGACTGTCCTGTACCTTTAATACCCATGGCGGTAAGAAGCTCTGGGTGATATTTCTTGGTACTCAGCCTTTGTCCTTGGGTACGTGGGCTTTGGGTTTTGGGGAGTGTGTCTTTTAAAGGCACAGCGCACCTTATGCAAGTAGTTTTTGTATTGTGAGTGTGTGGCTGCTGCAGTTTTTTTAAAAGATATTTACAATTTTTTTTAAAATCTGTTAGGCGCCTTTTATTCACTCACTGTGCAGTTTACCAACATTTAATATGAACAAAGCAGGACACTTTCATTTAAGGGTGTGTGTGGCCTGGTTTGGGGGCTGTTCTGGACCATTTTAATTTTTTTTTTCCATAAATTATTGCAATTTAGAACAAACTGAGACTATCTTACGGTATTTACACAGACTAATTGACAAAAAATGTTTATACTAGATTACCGGTAGATACATTATAGTGAGTTTTATTGCTAACCAAATTATCCAGGTTTCATTAGAATGGGCTCATGGATAGAGAAGATAGATTTGGTACAAAACAGGGACTGTCACTCCAAAAGTGGGACATTTGGGAGCTACAGTGCAGAGATGCAGTGATAGGGTGTGCAAGCATCCTGTCTAGTGGTTATTTATCGATAACAAGGCATCTTTAAGAACAGAGGGAGGTCTAGACTGAGTGTACAGCGCTATGGAATCTGATGGCGCTATATAAATAAAAAATAATAATAATAATAATAAAATGTATTTAGAGCCTTTTGTTAAACAGGGCATACGTGTTGATGAAAATTTAGTTAATTAATTTGTGTGATGATTCCCATTATAGGATCCCCTGAAAGTCTATTCCCCTATTATTCCAAGAGGAAGCCGTTTTGTCCCCCGCTTGGTAGCTTTTCTTATCTTACCCATAGCTTCCATGGGTAAAGCAGTCTAACCAGATGACATGGGATATGCTTGAACATTGGTTCATTGAAATACGGTTTATTTACATCATCCAGCACATTCCACAACACTTAGCTTTGATGCCTTGAAGCCAAGTCCTGACAGAGACTCTGGCGGCTGGAATCCCACCGGCCCCCAGCTGAATATTTCTGTGAGTGACATTAAATTAAAGTCGGAAGGAAATTGGCCAGACTAGATATGAGCCTTCATAAAGTGAGAGCGGGTAATTCTGTAGAGAACCGTAATACAAAATAACAGAGACATTTCTAAATAAACCTGCAGAATATCATATGAAATGAGGAAAGGAGACTATTTTAGGTAAAAACTATCATTACTTTTTAATCTGTTTTACCATTTCAATTTCATTCACTTTGTATTTCCAATATTTTATGGAGTTTGCTGAAATATCTTTTTTAAAAAAAGTCTTTCCTTTGCTGGGTTAATAAAATGAATTATATAGTTAAATAAACATTTTTTTAAAAATGGAACCCCCCCATCCTAAGACTTCATACAGCACTTTTGCGCATGCACACTTTGTCAAATGGTTCGACATTTCTCAAGTTCTTTTAGATTTAATATCAAAGGTTTTGTTTTTTTCATGTATTTTTTTAAATTTTATTTCCCTTTAATGTATTACATGAGCATTCTGGCCACCATAACAACTTAATTTAAACAAAGTTGTTATTGTGCCAATAGGTCCGTGGTGCCAGCCTTTATTTACATTTTACATCCTGATTTATCTGTGGAGTCTTATTCACAGATCGATTTGTTTGGGCAAAGACTAAAAGGAATTTGATTTGTTCGTGCCAAATCAAAATAATTTGTTTGCAAGTCTAATTCTAATTGTGTAATGAGTTTGCACTGTGACGGATCACCTGGCACCCAGACTGGGCACCTCCGCCAACAGACGCTTCCTAGATGACGCTGAGGACCATAAGCACCACACCGAACACCACAAGCACCGCAGACTCCACAACCGGCGTAGCCTAGTTGGGATCTTGCCGTCTTTCTCCCACCCTGGACCAACCTTGGATATCCAGGACCGTGTGGGAAAGACCTCTCCTACTTCAGAGAGCGTAGCAGGAACAGCTCTTAGAAGAGCTAGTGATTAGAACCCAAGGGAGTATAAGGAGTATAGCAATCCCCAGTGTGAATATAGCAGTTCCCCTTTAATCACGAGACCAAGCTACGTGTTGAGTGTTAAGCAGGAACTCAATTTTAATGGAGCCACACTGGCCTTTTATGCAAGTTTCCCAACAAGGGTGACACCCACGTGGACCTTGTTGGGCACAGGGACACAAGTTAACAAACCAATAAAAACAGTAATTAAATGTACGACACTCTCATAACAAGCATACAATCCCTCCCCTCTGCCTGTGAGATACTTGAGTCAGATACCATATTAACCCAATTATCTCCAGGCAAAAAAAACACAAATTTTTACAAAAATTCTCATAAGTAACCCAAAACACAACATATCAATGATAGCCCTGATCTGGGTGAACAACATATCCAAAAATCACCCAGATCGGATGAGGGGTTCAGAAATTTTATGGAAGTCATAGTTTTGCCCAGGCGCAGGCATGGTCCCATGCCCAAAACAGTTCCATAGAATCGCGGCTAAGTGCCGCTGGAGGACCGACCGGGAACTACAAGGTTTTCATGCCAAAAATAGTTCCAGGGCATTCGCGGCTAAGTCCCCCTGAAGTCTATTTGCAGTTTTGGTCCACGCGAACAAGATGGCCACCACCACGTGTTCGAATGTCGAATGGCGGCCACTTCGAATGTTCGGGAGTTTGAAGTGCTATCGCCAACTGTTTTTTTTCCCATATAACCCCAAAGAAAACATGGATAAAAAAAATACACGCATGTTTTCTTTGAGGTTTTATCTACTAACTAGTTCTGTGAAATGTTCCTTTACCCCTTCATCGGTTACAAGAACTTCTTAACTGTCCTAATATAAGGTGCAGTTTAAATTCATGAAAGTGGCTCAGGGCGTGTTTTTGAGATGTCTGTCTCTCGCGCATGCTGTCAAGACTTAACGAGCATGCATTAGCTCTCCTTTAATTGCATGCTCTTAGACAGATAAGTGGTGGTTATGGTCAAGTAGCCTTAAAGACCTTACCGGACAAGCCAGGAGAAACACTTACATGCGTCTGTTACAAGATTATACACACTATAATAATGTAATATTTAAAAAAAAATAATTTAAAAAGATATTTTCCTTTAATTTGGTTAGTTCATGGTTTGGCTTTTAGTTGACTTTTTTTGTAGTAGGCAGGGTTGTTATTGGTATGTATCAATAGTTTCTTATATAATAAAGTGGGCATTGACTGACCTATCTATAATATAGCCTGTCTCCTAATATCAGTATCTTTCCCACACTCATCGTAAGTAGAGTGATATGAGCCAAATACAGGCTTTTTGACAGATATTTTACAACGATCAGTAGGAAACACTTATTTGCCCCCTAAGGGTATTGCTTAATATGATTTATTTTACATTTTCCGTCAATTGCTAGACGTGACTCCTTCAGGCAGAAAATAATGTTGGTGAGAAGGTTTTAGGGCTAGAAACAAGGAAAGAACTATTTTGAGATTTTGTTTCACTGCGATTTGAAAACGAGCGACTAAACCCACAAATTTGCAGAACCAATTGAATGCCAAAACCTCGGCACATGACTGCCGCCCTGAAAAAGGTTAATTGTGGCCTACATGCTAACCGGAGAACAGGTTTCATTCACACAGTGAACTTTTAGGGAATTGCTGTGTCATTGTGAGATTAGCTCAGTGACATAAGCTTGTTTTAAGAGAAAGTTTATCAAGATTGTTTAAAGAAACAAAGGAAGGATGTTGCATTGTGACCAGAAAGTCTCATGTGTTAAGTTCCCCATTACTCCATAAATCAACAGAACCCCCTAGGGACGTTATCATGAAACGTCCAAAGTACCATTAATACCAGCCTGGCAATCAAGGCAATTTTTAGAGAAAAAAAAGTTACTGAAACACACCGTAAATACATTTTGCCTTGGCACGTCTCAGGTTAAATGGGAGAAGTCAGTCTCTTTGTTAAAACAGGGAATATACATTTTTATGGTTTAGGCGTGATGACTTTTAAACCAGTTTACATAACCTATAATTGCACTGTAGCTCCCTCGAAGTTGTCTACATATGCACATCCATTTAAAAATCAAGTTTTAACCTCTTATATGGCTTTTTTTTTTGCTGACATCACATCCTGGTCCATCAGGCTTCATACCTGCGTGTCATGCTAAATTAGCATTTTATGGTCTAGGAGCATTTTTAAGGTTTACTGTTCCTTTAAATAGTAAACATGGTAAAAGGCGTGCGGGGGCGTAGAGATTTGTCTGTGAAGGCTAAGATTACATGAGTTCATTCCAGGCGCAATGCAAGAAAGACTCCTCCTCCTGGAAAGAGGAATGCACAAGTGTTTACACAGCGAATGTAATCTAACGCTGCACCACACCTAAGTCCTGCAAAATGCCAAAAACAGAAATACAAGAAGACGTTGCTTTAAAATGTACCTGCACTGTCACCTGCATTCCTACTGGGTTAATCACTAAAGGGAGAATTCAAAGTAAATTGTAATTTTAAAGTCATAATAGTTCAAATGGAATGACATTTCTCTAAAACCAGCAATTCTTTAAATTTGTCAACTCTGGCCTTAAAATTGAAATTCACTTTGAATTCTTTAGTAAATAACCCTGCAAGTAATCAAGGGTTTAGTCCCGGGATAGGCAACCTTCGGCACTCCAGATGCTGTGATCTACATCCCCCATCAGTGGCGGATCCAGGGGGGGGGGGGGGGGGGCAACGGGGCAATTCATACACACACTACACACACTGCCCCCCATACACACACTGCCCCCCATACACACACTGCCCCCCATACACACACTACACACACTGCCCCCTATACACACACTGCCCCTCATACACACACTACACACACTGCCCCCCATACACACACTGCCCCCCATACACACACTGCTCCCCATACACACACTACCACACACTGCCCCAGAAACACTGGCCCCCCATACACACACTACAATCACTGCCCCCCATACACACACTACACACACTGCCCCACAAACATACACTACACACACTGCCCCACAAACACTGCCCTCATACACACACTACACACACTGGCCCACAAACACTGCCCCCATACGCACACTGCCCCACAAACACTGGCCTCCATACACACACTACACACACTGCCCCACAAACATACACTGCCCCACAAACACTGCCCTCATACACACACTACACACACTGGCCCACAAACACTGCCCCCATACGCACACTGCCCCACAAACACTGCCCCCCATATACACACTACACACACTGCCCCACAAACACTCCCCCCATACACACACTACACACACTGCCCCCATACACACACTACACACACTGCCCCACAAACACTGCCCCATACACACACTACCCCCATACACACTACACACACTGCCCATATACACACACTACACACACTGCCCCAGAAACACTGGCCCCCATACACACACTACAAACACTGGTCCCCATACACACACTACACACACTGGCCCCCAAACACTGCCCCCAAACACACGCTGCACTACAAACACTGGCCCCCATACACACACTACAAACACTGCCCCCCATATACACACTACACACATTGCCCCACAAACACTGCCCCCATACACACACTACACACACTGCCCCACAAACACTTCCCCCATACACACACTGCACACACTGCCCCACAAACACTGCCCCCATACACACACTACACACACTGCCCCACAAACACTGCCCCCCATACACACACCGCCCCAAACACACACACTGCAACTCTCACACACACTGCCACCCTCACACACACACACTGCCCCACACATACACTGCCCCCTAACACACACACTGCAACCCTGACATACACTGCCGCCCTCACACACTCGCACTTCACCACTCACACACACACTGCACCTTTCACACACACTTCACCCCTAACACATACCACTGCTCCTATGCCCAATATCCCAGCAGACCCCAGGTAAGTTGTCAAACTGTTCTTAAACCGTTTGACTACTTACTCTGGGATGGGATCCTGGCACTACTGGCGCCATAACTACTACACTGAGCTGTAGTGGTTATTGTGCCTAGATTATTTCTTTAAATACTCTACAAGTGCCCCTCCCAAGATCAGGTTCTGGATCCGCCACTGTCCCCTATAATGCTCTTACACCCATAATGCTGGCAAAGCATCATGGGAGGTGTAGTCCAAAATATCTGGAGTGCCGAAGGTTGCCTATGCCTGGTAATCACTAGACTTAATTTTATTTTGTTAATTAGCACCTTTCTCAATATGTTTAGATTATTATTTAAAAAAAAACAAAACATTTTTTTACATACTTTATTTTTGGTAGCGCTATCTGTTACAGACAGATATATAGGGACAGTCTACAAGAGTATGTTTGACAATGCACTGATGTGAGGTCATTGGTAACTGTCATAAAACTGCACAGATGTTTTTTTTTTTAATATTTAACAAGAGACAAAACAATAAATCTCGCTAGAGAAAGTTGCAGGTAATGGGGTGAGAGAATGCCAAACAGTATCAAAATACCACCACGGGGTACAGCTCAGTAGCAATAGAAAACAAAATCAGTAAACAAGGTGTATAACATATAAAGTCAAAAAGATGATGTTTAGATTATTTCACCTACGTGGCAGTGGTAAATGAACTATTGAACACTGCAGTGGTATAAAAGAACACTACGACGCTACAAACAAATACATTGAAGGCAGAATTGGCCACCACAGCCGCTTGAGTGACGGAACGGGGCTCTTTATTAATTTGCACTGAGCCGTCTCTATGATGTGTGAACCCTAATTTTTTATTAATATTTCATGTACAAGGTCACAGCAGCTGGGTTGTCTCTGAGCAAGCATGGCCTCAGTTTGTTGCTTGTTGTGTTCTGTGATGTCGTGACTATGATGTCATTGTCTATGATGTCATTGTCTATTGTATCTCTCATGCAATAAAGATCACATTTATTTTTTATGGCTCAGTAGAAATCTCCAGCCATGTATTGTTTATCTGCCTACTGTGACAATGTACCTGCTAATTTACTAAGGTAAAGGAAGTGACATCTGCAATGACGGCCACCTGGGACAGTCATGTAGAAGAAACAGATTGTGGCATTTGGTACAGACGAGAAAGTCCTGCTTTTGATTTCGCTGTTTAACTTTTATTAGCGCTGTCGTTTCTCAGTAAGTGAGTAGGAACAGTAAAGAAGTGTTAATAATTAGCTTTTCCAACAGAAGTCCCCAGTTTTCTTAAGATAGGAGCCTTATCTATCTTCAAAGTTGTAAGTGAAGGGAACTTCTTAAGTGCCGCTTTCCTTACAGTAGAGAAAGTAAATTGGAATTACAAGGCCTAGATTAAAGTCTTCCCTACAGAAAAACTCCCATTAAAAAGAAATAAAAGGTAAAATATATAAACTTTAATTTTGACTTGAGAGATTTGGGCTACATAGTGCATGCGCGACAATTGCCACGATTTGTTGACAATAGCACTTACTCCGCTTTGAACTATAGTACAAAGCAGGTGAGGCCGAAAATCTTCCCAGATGGATGGTTTACAGACAAGAGGTGTTAGTAAGAGGATTTATAGAAGTGCCAGTTCCTCTTCAAATCAGTCATTTTCTAATATAACACTGCATGGGCAGTCAGTTAACCCTCTATTAGAAACATGGCAGGTTCTAGTGATTGTGCTATGTTCCAAAGCTTTGCAACAAGAAGTACATTGTACATAGATCAACCGTAATGATATCTTCCCATGGGGATTTTGAATATATTCCTTGGGTCTTTTATTATTTTGTAGTGTCTTTCTTACAAGCAGAGTGATGCCATGCTCTCCTGGAATTCTTCCTACAATGTTGCAAGTGCTTGGGAGATTTGCATTGTATGCCAGGCTGTGCCATGACAGCCTGGTACATGATGTGTAGTGTAATAAAAGAGGAAAATAAAAGCTAGCGTGTGAAAAAGGCATTATTTGGGGGGGAATATACATGTCCTTCAGCCATGTTATTATTAGCCGCCGGGTTGTGAAACAATCTGAGGTCACAGTTCCTCTTCAAGAAGGAACTGTAACTTTGGCTTTAAATAACTTAAATTTAACAATACTCCGTGGGTAACTTTTAATGCAACATATATACAGTTCGTAAAAATGTTGCAGAAAAAAAACCACGACAAGTCCTTTTATAAGATAAGATCATTCAGTCAAAAAGATTGACCTGTGTGACCTTTAACACAAGCCCGAGGACGAGCTTTGTGAGGTCAATTAAGTACATACTCGTCGACAGTCCTGAATCTGATGGGACAGTCCTGATTTTGTAGGGATCTTGTTCCTCCATCGTTGTACTTTTTCTGGGGACCCCAGAGGAATGCTCAACTCTAGAGCATGATTAAAGGAATATTTCACCCTTGGACTTGTATTTGTCAGTGTTTCCATGTATACAATTAAACATCTATTTTAGCACAATTTGGGAGCATTATGCATATGGTATTTCTGTTTTTTTATCATTATTTTCAACCCAAAGAAACCCTCTTTCTGTAGATAAAGCACTGCTTTTGGCACAGACATAGACTCAATCATGTTATCGTTTTGGCTGAGGTTCTTTGTGGTTTGATAAGAGATCACGGCTAGAGATGCTCCAAATGTGAGCCGTTACTTTAATTATTATTTGAATGTATTGTTTAGTATAATATCTATATAATGCATTAAAATAAATGGTTACACCTGTCTGGAATGTCCCTTTAAAGCTAATATAGCAGAGAAATAAAAATGATAATTTTTTTGAGGAATTACAGATTCTTTTTAACGTTCATTTTATTTTCATTTTGGGGGGGGGCCTTGATTTAAATGCTCAAATCAGTTCGCTATCACCACAAATCTGTGTTTAGTGTTTAATAATCACCCGAATATTTTGCTGTGACTGCAGCTGGCCTTTTTGTAATGTCCATTTTCAAATTTCTGTTTAATAAGATTTCGCTGATAAGGCAACTTTCACTTCTCCCCGAGTTTTCTTAAAATTCTAGTGAAGGATTGAGTAACAGGCCTAAAAGGGTCTTTTTTTTTTTTTAATTCTTAGAAAACCTCCTAAGGACTTATTTTCAGTTTTACAGATGAATGGTCATTTATCTTCTAATTATAATTTTTTAACTTTTGAATTTTTTTTGTTTCTTTTTGTCCAGTGAACACTATTAATATGTGTAGCTTGTCAAACAGCTTGATGGAAATGCATGGTGTTGGAAATGCAAACATGTATTCCTAGCTGTCATAGCTTAATTGATGGTATCACCGATACCCTGACACTTCCGGAGCCTTGCCCACTTTCTCTGACGCGGTCATCCCGCGCTACTTAGGGAGACCGCGCCAGATCTAAATTGCTGGATTATTGAAAAAGGTTACGACTGCAATCACATACCCAGTAATAGTTACCAAAAAAAACGCGCTAAATCGATCTGTAAACATAAAAAACACACATAATAGTGCAGACCATCTAGTAATAATAATATGAGAAATGGGAGTGATAGGAGAAAAACTCACATGTCCCAGAGCCCTATCACCCCTGGCTCTGGGTTTGTAAGGCTCTTTGGAAGAGGGGATATCCCCACACTGCAGGATCTTCCACAGAATGTATCAGCTGGTAATTTCGTTTTGCTGTGTGTAGGAAAAAGAAGGGCAGGACCTCCAATTGAATAATATCACAATTCAATTTATTTGTACAAAAGAAGTTGAAAACCCTTACTTGGGATGTGGTGGGTATAAACTCGCAGAGTCACCCACATAAAAGCATAAGACAAATATCCGAAAAACGCTTCCTGGTTGCAGTCCGGTCACGTGATCGCTTCCGGGTCCGCCCTCCAATGACGTCCGTGTGACGCGTTTCGCCCGCCTCCACAGGCTTCTTCCGACGACGTCAGGGGGTTCCAGTCTTCCTTTTGAGTTCACAGTGCCGCCCTTCTCTTGCTCCTATTGGCTGGGGGGCGTGGTTCCACACGATCTGTTGCTATCACTGTTCACTCCATATTCAATTACACACATATGGAATTCATTCTATTAAGTTAAACTTAACCCCTTGCAACAGCCAATTGGCTGCATCCTAACACACATTAAAAACGAAAATCAAAAATCCCCAAACTACTTTATTTCACAATTCCTACTCTGAGCAGTGATATTTCAAATGCAAACATGGGACATATCCAGATTATTCAGATTAATAGTTCTAAAGAAGTTTTTTCCAAGAGACATCTTCTGATTGTATTATATTCTATACTTAAAGGTATATACAGTGAAAAGTTGGTACCAATTCCTAAAGATTAAAATTAATGAAGAGAGAAGACATAGACTTTTTACAATATTATCCATAGAGATTAATGAAGGGAGAGGACATGAACTTATACAATATCGTCTCTACCAGATAGAATCAATGTTCATATTTAAAGACACTCTATTCATATATTAAATCCAAAATTAAAAAATATAATTATGTACATAATAAAATAAAATAAAAAAAAAAAAAAAAAAAAAAAAAAAGGGATAGAGATGCCTGTCAAGTGAAGGACAAGAAAACATAGAGAATTATTTGCAAAAAATGACAAATTATTTACAAAAAATGACAAACTTCAAATTCTCCGTTTAGACCTCTAGGGAACAGCGATTTTAATTTAAACACCCACCTCATTTCTTGTTTTGACAATTTATTGTCTAGATTCTCACCCCTCCAATTTCTACTAACTCTTTCTATCCCAATAAATTGTAATTTAGTGACATCTCCCTGATGTTTGTGAATGAAGTGGGAGGACAGGGGATGTTCCTTGAAACCTCTTCTTATATTGCGCACATGCTCCTCAATGCGAATATGCACTTGTCGGGTAGTTTTACCGACATAGTGCATATTGCACGGGCAAGTGAGGACGTAGATACAGTTAGTGGTGTGGCAAGTGATCAATTGTTTTACACTGTACGTTTGTTGTGTGTTTCCTCCTACCAATTCTCTTTTGACACATTTAGGGGCTCCCGTGGTCCTGCACGCCAGGCAGTATCCACATTGGAAAAAACCAACCTCTTGATTTAAAAAATTCTTATTTTGGTTTTCTTGTTTAAAGCTGCTCTTCACTAGGTGGCTCTTAATACTGGGCACCCCCCTATAGATGATCCTTGGTTTTTTTGGGACTATATTTTCCAACAGGGGGTCTTCCTTTAAAATAAACCAGTATTTTTGGATTATGTTGTTCAAATCCCTATTCTTCCCTGAATAGTCGAAGATCAAAGGGACTTCGTCACTCTTGATATTCTTTTTATTTTTGATCCTCTTACTTGACTTATCCAGTAGCTTTTTCCTCTCTATTTTTCCCACCTCCTTATGGGCCTTATCCAATAAAGTCCTGGGGTACTGTTTAACTGCAAATTGTTCTACCAGCTTATTGATTTGGATCTCACAGGTTTCCTCATTGGTGCAATTCCTTTTTAGCCTTAACATCTGTCCTTTGGGAATGTTATCCAACCACGGACCATAGTGACAGCTGTCATAAAATATGAAGCTGTTCACGTCCACCTTCTTGAAGAAGGTTTCTGTCTGTATTTGGTGATTGGAAACAAAAATATGTAAGTCCAAGAAATTGACCTGGCTATCACTATGATCCATAGTAAGCTGGATTCCCCATGAATTGGAGTTTAGATGTACCAAGAATGCAGTTAATTCCTCCACAGAGCCTCTCCATATCCAAAACAGATCGTCGATGTAACGGCGATAGGTGACCAGGTTCTGCACCCAGCCATGGTCACTATAAATATAGGACTCCTCCCAAAACGACATAAAGAGGTTCGCATAGCTGGGTGCGAACCTAGTCCCCATCGCCGTCCCAAGGATCTGTAAATAAAAAGAGTCTAGAAAGTGGAAATAATTGTTAGTCAGTATAAGATGGATGCCTTCTAGAATGAATGCTTGTTGGTCCACAGATAAACTAGAGGTGGACAAGAAGAATTTAACAGCCTCCATGCCCCTAGAATGCGGAATGATCGAGTAGAGTGATGACACATCCGCCGTTACGAGGATGTCCCCATCCATCCACTCGACCCCTTCCAATATTTGGAGAACTTGACTAGTATCTCTCAGATAGGCCTTTGTTTCCTTAACTAAGGGTTGCAGACATAAGTCTATGTATTCCGACAGGGGTGCTGACACTGAACCAATCCCAGAGATGATGGGCCTCCCTGGTGGTCTAGTTTCGTGTTTATGAATCTTTGGTAGAAAATAGTATACAGGTATCTTGGGGTAGGTGAATTTAAAGGGCATAATCTCACCTCACTTAAAAAGAAATCCACCTTCTTTCCGAAAAGTTGTAAGACGAAATCGATGGATGCTTTTGAGGAGTTGGTAATGCGGGAGGTGGAACGCATAAAAAGAATTAATAAGAACAGAATGAATCTAAGTAAGGAAGAACAACAGGCTCTGGCTGACTTGAGAGAAAATAAAGAGGTGATCATTAAACCGGCCGACAAGGGGGGTGGCATTGTCCTTATGGATAGGGAATATTATATAGAGGAATCATTGAGACAATTGAACGATGGCGTCACATACGAGAAACTAAAAGGTGACCCTACTAATGAGAAGAAGGATCTGTTTTTAAGCTTCTTGAATAAGGGTTTATCATCAGAGGTCATCTCTCAAACAGAGTATGAATATTTGGTTGTCACCTACCCCAAGATACCTGTATACTATTTTCTACCAAAGATTCATAAACACGAAACTAGACCACCAGGGAGGCCCATCATCTCTGGGATTGGTTCAGTGTCAGCACCCCTGTCGGAATACATAGACTTATGTCTGCAACCCTTAGTTAAGGAAACAAAGGCCTATCTGAGAGATACTAGTCAAGTTCTCCAAATATTGGAAGGGGTCGAGTGGATGGATGGGGACATCCTCGTAACGGCGGATGTGTCATCACTCTACTCGATCATTCCGCATTCTAGGGGCATGGAGGCTGTTAAATTCTTCTTGTCCACCTCTAGTTTATCTGTGGACCAACAAGCATTCATTCTAGAAGGCATCCATCTTATACTGACTAACAATTATTTCCACTTTCTAGACTCTTTTTATTTACAGATCCTTGGGACGGCGATGGGGACTAGGTTCGCACCCAGCTATGCGAACCTCTTTATGTCGTTTTGGGAGGAGTCCTATATTTATAGTGACCATGGCTGGGTGCAGAACCTGGTCACCTATCGCCGTTACATCGACGATCTGTTTTGGATATGGAGAGGCTCTGTGGAGGAATTAACTGCATTCTTGGTACATCTAAACTCCAATTCATGGGGAATCCAGCTTACTATGGATCATAGTGATAGCCAGGTCAATTTCTTGGACTTACATATTTTTGTTTCCAATCACCAAATACAGACAGAAACCTTCTTCAAGAAGGTGGACGTGAACAGCTTCATATTTTATGACAGCTGTCACTATGGTCCGTGGTTGGATAACATTCCCAAAGGACAGATGTTAAGGCTAAAAAGGAATTGCACCAATGAGGAAACCTGTGAGATCCAAATCAATAAGCTGGTAGAACAATTTGCAGTTAAACAGTACCCCAGGACTTTATTGGATAAGGCCCATAAGGAGGTGGGAAAAATAGAGAGGAAAAAGCTACTGGATAAGTCAAGTAAGAGGATCAAAAATAAAAAGAATATCAAGAGTGACGAAGTCCCTTTGATCTTCGACTATTCAGGGAAGAATAGGGATTTGAACAACATAATCCAAAAATACTGGTTTATTTTAAAGGAAGACCCCCTGTTGGAAAATATAGTCCCAAAAAAACCAAGGATCATCTATAGGGGGGTGCCCAGTATTAAGAGCCACCTAGTGAAGAGCAGCTTTAAACAAGAAAACCAAAATAAGAATTTTTTAAATCAAGAGGTTGGTTTTTTCCAATGTGGATACTGCCTGGCGTGCAGGACCACGGGAGCCCCTAAATGTGTCAAAAGAGAATTGGTAGGAGGAAACACACAACAAACGTACAGTGTAAAACAATTGATCACTTGCCACACCACTAACTGTATCTACGTCCTCACTTGCCCGTGCAATATGCACTATGTCGGTAAAACTACCCGACAAGTGCATATTCGCATTGAGGAGCATGTGCGCAATATAAGAAGAGGTTTCAAGGAACATCCCCTGTCCTCCCACTTCATTCACAAACATCAGGGAGATGTCACTAAATTACAATTTATTGGGATAGAAAGAGTTAGTAGAAATTGGAGGGGTGAGAATCTAGGCAATAAATTGTCAAAACAAGAAATGAGGTGGGTGTTTAAATTAAAATCGCTGTTCCCTAGAGGTCTAAACGGAGAATTTGAAGTTTGTCATTTTTTGTAAATAATTTGTCATTTTTTGCAAATAATTCTCTATGTTTTCTTGTCCTTCACTTGACAGGCATCTCTATCCCTTTTTTTTTTTTTTTTTTTTTTTTTTTATTTTATTTTATTATGTACATAATTATATTTTTTAATTTTGGATTTAATATATGAATAGAGTGTCTTTAAATATGAACATTGATTCTATCTGGTAGAGACGATATTGTATAAGTTCATGTCCTCTCCCTTCATTAATCTCTATGGATAATATTGTAAAAAGTCTATGTCTTCTCTCTTCATTAATTTTAATCTTTAGGAATTGGTACCAACTTTTCACTGTATATACCTTTAAGTATAGAATATAATACAATCAGAAGATGTCTCTTGGAAAAAACTTCTTTAGAACTATTAATCTGAATAATCTGGATATGTCCCATGTTTGCATTTGAAATATCACTGCTCAGAGTAGGAATTGTGAAATAAAGTAGTTTGGGGATTTTTGATTTTCGTTTTTAATGTGTGTTAGGATGCAGCCAATTGGCTGTTGCAAGGGGTTAAGTTTAACTTAATAGAATGAATTCCATATGTGTGTAATTGAATATGGAGTGAACAGTGATAGCAACAGATCGTGTGGAACCACGCCCCCCAGCCAATAGGAGCAAGAGAAGGGCGGCACTGTGAACTCAAAAGGAAGACTGGAACCCCCTGACGTCGTCGGAAGAAGCCTGTGGAGGCGGGCGAAACGCGTCACACGGACGTCATTGGAGGGCGGACCCGGAAGCGATCACGTGACCGGACTGCAACCAGGAAGCGTTTTTCGGATATTTGTCTTATGCTTTTATGTGGGTGACTCTGCGAGTTTATACCCACCACATCCCAAGTAAGGGTTTTCAACTTCTTTTGTACAAATAAATTGAATTGTGATATTATTCAATTGGAGGTCCTGCCCTTCTTTTTCCTACACACAGCAAAACGAAATTACCAGCTGATACATTCTGTGGAAGATCCTGCAGTGTGGGGATATCCCCTCTTCCAAAGAGCCTTACAAACCCAGAGCCAGGGGTGATAGGGCTCTGGGACATGTGAGTTTTTCTCCTATCACTCCCATTTCTCATATTATTATTACTAGATGGTCTGCACTATTATGTGTGTTTTTTATGTTTACAGATCGATTTAGCGCGTTTTTTTTTGGTAACTATTATTGTGCTTTTCACACATTTTGTTGTGCACTGTATTTTGAAACGCTGCCATATTGTCTGTATGGGACTCTAGCGCTCACTCTTTTGGTTATTGCAATCACATACCCGGCTGAAGTTCTTCGCTCTCTTTACACGTGTACCCGACCCGGACTGGATATCGCTGACTCCCTCTCCTCTCACCACGACCTTGGATTGTATCACGGACCACCCTTCCATGCTCAGGAACCTCCCCAGCTTAGCGACAAGCTAAACGCAAGCTGGAACTACTCTCATCAAAAGCTAAGTAGAATCTTCAGTGCTAATTCGGATTTCACCGACACGCAAGTCTGTCTTACTTTCTATTGCTACAACTAACAATCCTTCCTGCAAACTTGCCTCATTGTTACTCCCAGGAAGCAGTCATTTTTCATGGACTAACTAATTGCTTTCTTGAAATGGCAAACTACTTCTGCTTGCTTCATCTAACCACGCTGACATTTAAAGCTACAGTATCAGTATTAACTCTTGCTTCAATTGAATCTGTTCTACTTGCTTTGCCTAACTACGCTGATAATTAAAGCTACAGTATCAGTATCATTACTTGCTGGGAAAATTTAAACACAATTCTACACCAAAGCTCATTATGTTTATTACCCTATTTTAGTCTTCATTGGGATAGTACAGGGATAGGCAACTTTCGGCACTCCAGATGTTGTGGTCCACATTCCCCATAATGCTCTTACACTCATTACGCTGGCAAAGCATCATGGGAGGTGTAGTCCAAAACATCTGGAGTGCCGAAGGTTGCCTATGCCTAGCATAAAAAAAGTTTAGAGAATCGTGGTATTAGCATGCAAGGAAATGAATGTCATTATTATAGCTCATTCATTAATAGCAAAAAGCATCTATTTCTAAAATAGAAAAAAAAATATTTAAAATAAAAATACATATAAAACAAGTGTCTCTGTTTTCTCTATGTTCTGTTCCTTCTACTGAGATGTTGTTTGACTAAATGTCCCCCAATGCGTTGCCGGCATTATGGCTGTAAGAACATGGGAGATGTAGTCCATCCGGAGTGCAAACGTTGACTACCCTTGTCCTACTCTATAGATTCCTGCAATCAGGAAGCAGCTGGCACTAGCGAGCCAATCATAGAGCTGCTTTTCTTTCCTATGTTAGCTCAGAGCCACCAGTCTGTGTCTGAATATCCATTGCAGAGGTTCTTAGAGTCCGTGACATTACGCACTTTACTTCTAACACATTGATGTTTATATGTAAATAGACATTTTAATGATTTGTTTTGTGTTCTTAAATTGGAGATGTTTTGGAAATGAAATTTCTGAATTTACAGCAATTGATGCAGCTTATTTTTTACCATGTCTATAAAAAAGATGATAGTTGGCACAACATGACATGACAAAATATTGAAATATTGCTGGAAGGCGTTATAAACACGTGCTGCGTATAAGTAGATGATGGGATAATAAAGTGCTTCCAGGATTGGCTAAGTGATCTTGGCCACTTCCTGGTCTCTGCAGACCTCACTGCAAAATCTGTAATTTATTTCAGCAACTGAGGGACTTTCAAAAATATATCTTTGTGTTTTTTGTATTTTTTGTATTTTTTTTTGTTCATCATCTCCAGAATAAAAAAAGAGGGGTTGTCTCCAGCATAGTGAGTCCCTTTAAATCTTTGATTGCAAAAAGAAATAAAAATATGGTAAACGCATATCACGTGGGTCTATAGTTTAAAGGTCACATAAGTATAGTAGATAGGTCACCTTCTGAATCACGCCATTGGTCATGTTATTAAACCATGATCAGCACTTTCTGGTCTATTATTTAGTAAAAAAAAAAAAACACCCACTGGGGTAGTTGGAGGGGGATGGGGGGTGGTTACTAACTAATTACTATATTTTAGTCAATTAAAAAAACTGTATTGTTTCAACGAGTTGTGGAATATCTCCACACCATCTAATTTTCTATTCATTTTTCAATTTGTTACAATTACCTGTTTTGTGAATACGCCACTCTGTGTGTTTTGGTTAGAGTATTTGATGGGAGGTGGGTGGGCTTGCAAACATTCTTGCCAAACTTTTGAGTACCAAGCGTTCTATTTATTCATTTGGCACACACATGGTACTCACAGGGCTTAAAGGGAGAGTTTAAAGCAAAATAAATTAACAAATAAGAACTGGCACAATGCAGGGATTTCGTAGAATTACATAATGAGTTCATAATGAGTTCCTTGCAGTGGTTACATAGTAGTCAATGCTAGAATCTTTGACATATCCTGTGAAATGAATAATTGTAAATTATTAACTACTAATTGTGACTTTAATTAATTACCAAAATCATCAGTATAGCCATATTAATCATACACTATCTGCCTTTAATGACATATTTTTGTAATAGTCATGATGTCGCTTTGTACGTTTGGGTACGTGGCAAATGAAATGTATGTAATTTATGTGAAATATTCAGTGTTTTTGGTGTGTCATTGCTGAATATATTGATGCTTTATTAGGATACAAGAAAAATATGAAATTGCTGCATACTCTAAAGCAGAGTTGCCCAAGTGGCAGATCCCCGGATGTAGAACTACAACTCCCATG
Source organism: Pelobates fuscus (assembly GCF_036172605.1). Classification (NCBI taxonomy): domain Eukaryota; kingdom Metazoa; phylum Chordata; class Amphibia; order Anura; family Pelobatidae; genus Pelobates; species Pelobates fuscus. The sequence continues at coordinate 366,452,791 of NC_086321.1, forward strand.
ATGCTTTGCATGCCTTTAGAATGACAAAGCATCAAGTTGTCGTTTTACAATATCTGGGGATCTACCTTTTGGGGACCCCTGCTCTAAAGAAATTTCTCCCATAATCAGGGCCGGATTAACATAGGGGCTGACGGAGCTGCAGCTCCAGGCCCATGGAATAGGCTCATTTAAAAAAAAAACAAAAAAACAGGGGTTAGGAAGTTACAGCATATCCCTCCCTGCCTCTCTCTACTCACTGATCCGCCGGGGAGCAGCTACACAGCACAGAGAGTTCAGACAGCAGCTCCCAGTTTGCAGACAGACTACAGCTCAGGGAAGTGAAGGATGGGGGGGAACTGATGGGGTGGAAAGGCATCAGGGAAACATGGGGACACTGAGACACTTGGGGACACTGAGACACTTGGGGACACTGAGACACTAGGGGACACTGTGAGACATAGGGGCATTGGGAGACACATTGGGACATGGAAACACTAGGGACACAGTGTCTCCATGTCTACCAGTGTCCCCATGTCTCCCAGCCAATGTCCCTAGTGTCTCAGTGTCCCCACGGCTCCCAGTGTCCCCTAGTCTCCCAGTGTCTGTGTCCCCATGTCTCTGTGTCCCTAGAGTCTCATTGTCCCCATGTCTCCCAGTGTCCACATGTCTCCCAGCCAGTGTCTCAGTGTCCCCATGTCTCCCAGTGTCCCAAAATTTGTCAGTGTCCCCATGTCTCCCAGTGTCCCAATGTCCCTAGTGTCAAAGGGTCCCCACGGCTCCCAGTGTCCCCTAGTCTCCCAGTGTATGTGTCCCCATGTCTCTCAGTGTCCCTAGTCTCTGTGTCCCCATGTCTCAAAGCCAGTGTCCCTAGTGTCCCAGGGTCCCCATGTCTTGCAGTGTCCATATGTCTCCCAGCCAGTGTTCCTAGTGTCTCAGTATCCCCATGTCTCCAAGTGCCCCCAAATTTTTCAGTGTCCCTATGTCTCCCAGTGTCCCCATGTCTATGTCCACAAGTGCCCCCATGTCTCACAGTGTCCCCAAGTGTCTCAGTGTCCCCATGCCTCCCAGCTAGTGTCTCAATGTCCCCATCTCTCCCAGTGTCCCCTAGTCTTCCATTGTCTGTGTCCCCATGTCTCCCAGTGCCTGTGTCCCCATGTCTCTGTGTCCCTAGTGTCTGTGTCCCCATGTCTCCCAGTGTCTCCCAGTGTCCCCATGTCTCTATCCACCAGTTCCTCCAAGTGTCTCAGTGTCCCCTGGTGTCTCAGTGTCCACATGTCTCACTGTGTCCACATGTCTCTCAGTGTCCCCTAGTATCCTAGTGAAAAGGGAAACACTGAGACATGGGGACACGGGGAGAAATTAGGACACTGAGACACTGGGAGACTAGGGGACTGGGCAACATGGGGACACTGACACTGTGATACATAGGGACACAGATGCCAGGCTGGCCTTCCAATTCTTTGGACAGACATGCCCCCTTTTTGGGCATGATCACCCCTTTTGGCAGTTCTGGTCACGTGCTTCGCGTCAGTGCCCCACCCTTTTACCCCGCCCATTGACTGCCTGCTTTACTGGACACTGCTGTTAGGGGGTATGGATTTACTTGAAAGATGAAAGCATAAATTAGAGAGAGATTAGCATAGAGTATGTGTTTTCTTATAGCTGCATCCTTTGAGTTTCCCTCCAACACCATCTCCATCAGATACATGACGCTTGGGAGGTATGACTGTTTTAGTGTTTTTGGTCGATAACATTCGGTAATTAGGCCCCATCATAATTGTCAGCACCAGGCCCACTGGGCTCTTAATCTGGCCCTGCCCATAATAATTATCTAATACAGCCATTTCTAAAATATTCTACAATTAGTTGTTCGGATATTTACAGAGATTCAAAACTTACACCATCTTCCGTTTTTTTTTAAAACTATTTGGCAAGAGATTCTACCCGTAATTGTAGAATTCTGAGATATTATCATAGGCTCTATGGCAGATATATATATATATATATATATATATATATATATATATATTTTTAAGTATTTTTGTTAACCGAAGGCGTTAAACATGATTACAGCTGGATGATAGGGGGCTATTTCCAAATTCCATTTAATCTTAACATATGGACAGATGAGGCTCCTATCGTATAAATTCCATAGATGATCACGTGATGCACATAACACTACGAGCCGGAAAGTAGGAGAATATACAAAAAGACTAAATGGCCAAATGTTCACTTACTGGTTGAAAATAATATTTATAATTGCCATCTGTGTACGCAGTAAGGGAGAAAAAAAACTACAGAAAGCAAAGCCAATCTGTACAAATACGGCTTTTGGAAGTGAGTCCTACACATAAATTCCCAATCTGTCATTAGGCAATGTCAGCCACTTCCAGCTTCCTGTATGGACTTGTAGCTGATGGTAACAGGTTTCACGTGCAAGCAGGGGAACGTTTAGGGCAGAGCTTTGGGTGTCTGCAAAAGGCATGTTCTTTCAACAATTAAAAGTAGGTTAACCTGTATTGCTATTGAACATGCAGCACAGGGTGTCTCGTGTTCCAAACCGCTGTAACATTTTATCTATCCAATCTGTTTTTTAATTTATTTTTTATTTCATATTTGCGTGCATGCATGAGCAATTGTACAAGCATAGAATGGAACGTTGTCAGCTGGTGATGCTACAATTACCTGACATCATATGTAATGTATATATGAGAATCAGGACACTGTACATAGCAAGCTCAATGACCAAAAATGCCACTCTTATAAAAATAATTGAATGACGACTTAATTCACATAATTAATTGATATAACTGTTAGCTTGCCACTGCCGCATTGTAAACCTACTCTGGTGGGTCTGACCTCACAGCGTGAATATATTAGTATTATTGCCATTTTCTGCCTGTCTATCTGTCTGTCTATCAATCTAATCTCTCTCTCATGTATTCGTATCCACTTCTGCATTGTTTATGTGTGTATACGTACACAATAATATATATAATTATTGCAGGTATATTTGTATATAAGTGTGTGTGTGCTTATATATAAAACATACCTTTCCATAGAGCTCATTTAATGCTACATGCTAGGATTTACTTCAATTTAGTGTAGTGTGCCTTTATAATTCATGTTTATCTAAGCATTGTCACGTATAGAGGAAGTATCGCTCTACTGAAAACCTTCTGATATTTGGGCAAATATTATATTAAATATATATGCCGACCAATGTTTTGATAAGTATGCATATTAGATTGCAAGCTCTGGGACAAGCTGCAGACTCAAAAGGAGAATAAAATTGCAATTCGATTGCTTGCTTACACTATTGTCTTCGTATTATTATTAAAACAAAAAGAAACTTAACTAAGGCTAAGGTGTCCAATGAATTGAAGCGTGGGAACTAGTGTGAGTGCTTCAGTATGCTGTGAAGGGTTCGCACAGTACCCTGGCAGTCAGACTGTTAAAAGAGCTGTAATATAACGTCCAGTTGTGTAAAAAAAAAAAAAAAAAAAACATCTGTACATCAGGATGTACTTGGCTGTGTATCCTGTCTGGTGTCCTTAGATAATTTCATATCGCTATTTTCTCTTTCCGAGTTTTCATGCCAGCCTCTCCAAACTTAAATTATTATTATTTATAAAGCGCCAACAAATTCCGTAGCGCTGTACAATAGGTGGACTGACAGCCATGTATTTGCAACAAGACGACTTGGACGCACAGGAACAGAGATTGTGAATGACAGCAGAGTGCAAGCTCTTAGGCTTAGCACACAGAGTTAAACGGCACTTACCCAGAATTTAGAGCCCAGCCTTCCAGATCCACAGAATGTATCCATGTCGCTCAGCGCTCCAGGGGTAATGTATTAAAAGCTCTCTGTGAAGAGACAGGCAAGCCTCAGTTGTAACAGGCTTTCAGTGTTCCAAGCCTTCCTGCCTCAGCCGGCAGCTCTGATGAAAGACTTCTTGCAGCAAATTACATCGAATTCTGTGGCTGTAGTGGGTGTGTTTATGTTTCTTTTTTTTTTGTCATGACTTTTGCAAACCCTTTTCCTAAGAGGCAGGACTCCCTAGAGTTGTATGCGTGTGTGTGTGTGTAAGTGTGTGTGTGTGTGTTTATTATTTTTTTTTTAAAGGAGTGGTATATCTCACGACTACGTCATTTTTTTTCACCATTTCCTGGTTTGTATTAAAGACACCAACCTCTTGCTGAGATGTCAACAGCCCGGCGTCCTGCACGGACTGTACACTGTGTATCGGCGAAAGCAAGGCTTGTTTTAAAGGTGTATCTATATCTTGTTTTGCAGAATCCAAGGTTTCTTTCCATAGTACATGGTGCTGTTAACAAATAAAAAAAATAAATAAAAGTGGCGTAAGCAGAGCACGGATCATCCGTGGAGCAGATGGTCGGTGGAACGTGAATTTTACAATGTTCAGCAGATGGATTGCTTGATTCATCAGTGCTTAGAAAGTAATTATTCAAACACAGCTGCGTTTTCTCCTGCCCGGATCTGTCACCGTAGGTAGATAGGGGAAAAAAGAATACATCTTATTTTAGGTTAATGACCTTTTAGGGAGAATCAATTTTTAATATATAATCTGGGGCCTTTTGCACTGCATTCACTCAATAGAATCACAAAAGGCTAAACTGAAGACAAAAAAGAAAAGTATCCGAGCACACACAGGCTCTCTCCCGAATTGCAGGCTTTATTGAAGTTGAACAGCCAACGTTTCGACTCAAACAGGAGGCTTTCTTAGGTTTCAGTAAGTACTAACAAACTAATGCCTTGCGACTGAGAGCACCGGGCTCTTGAAAAGTTAGTTTACCTTGATTTTGATTTTGCAGTTATGATAAATATATATATATATATAAAAAAAAACTAAATGATATATTTTTTTCATTTTGATAGGCAAATAGTTATTTCAGGCAAATGCCCAGGCAAATAGTTATTTGACCTTTAAAACAAAATTTCTCCAACTAATATTCAGGCAAACTGGAAGAGTAGCACTTTCTCTCCAATAGCCAATTAGGCAACCCCAAAAGTAGCCTTTGCTTGCCAAATACCTTGAAACTCTTCAAAGAAAGTGAAAAGTAATGGTGAACGGGGGCCACTTTACTGGGATACTTGGGTGTGTATTGGTGAGCAGGGGCCACTTTCCCCACTAATAAGCCAGCAGGGGCCACTTTCCTGGGGCTTTTATTGGCAAACAAGGTTCACCTTCCTGAGGTTCCTGTTTGCTTATTTGTGAGCAGGAGACATTTTGTTTGAGGGGTTCCTAGACTGTTACCGGCAAGTGAGGAGTCACATTCCCAGAATGCCTGGGTTATTGCTGACCAGAGACCACTTTCAGGGCTTGCCCTGAGTATCTGTTGGTCGGAAGGGACACTTGTCCAGGTTGCCTCGGCTCCTATTTCTTATGTAAAAGGCTTTGAAATATGAAAGAAAAAAACAACTTGTAAGAATCATGTCATTTATAATTTTTTTTTTTTTTAAAGTGATGCAAAGTTGTCATGGTGCATTAATAACGAAAGGGATATCATGGTGACACTGCTGGTTTCCATGGTGAGTGCTTGACTTTCAGAACCATTTTTTATTTTTTTTTCCTCTTTGTTAAATCTCCCCCAATATTTCTCTATGGAAGCATTGCTGATTACCATCAGGTTTCATATTATTAGTGATATAAGGGTTTCTTAGCGGTTGACAGAGAATATGCTGTAATTAAAGACAAAGAACACAAATTTAAATAATTAGAACATCTGGCAGAGTGGTACAGCCTAATATTAAAAACATACCGTATATATTAAAAAGCGCTACGGACTCCTCTCACATGGAGCTCTCACAGCATGGAAGGATAGTGAGGACTGGAGCCTGGCCCAGCAGATCCCTCCCAGCCCCCAGGTGCTGCTTGAGAAAGCTGGGGGAAGGAAAAATAACATCAAACTGGTGCAGGGGGGCGGAGTCTGACCGCCGAGGCGAACAGACGTGCACGGAAGGAAGCGGACAAACGACAACGATCGAGCAGGTACACAAAATCGAAAGAAACACGAGTCAGGTGGAGCGCGTCCAAGATGGCCGCCCGTCGCAGCTCACAGAGGGGAGCCACGAGCAACCATACACAGCCTTCCTCCCTAGAGGCCCTCGACCGGCTATGTTCAGCCTTCTACGAACTGCAGTGCAGCAGGGGTATGCCCAACCTTCAAGCGGCACGGGCGGTGGCCTGGTGGATCCGACCGACGACCCGCAGACGCCACTATGGTACCCCACTACAGGTATTCCAGGCGGGCATCCGTCCACACAAGCACCGGCAAGTGACTAGGCGAGAGGCAGACCGCGCCAACCCTGGCGCACGGTCCTGCACCCACACAAGCGGCAAGGAGAACGCCGGACAAACCCAAAGCCCCAGCAGCATACCAGAGCACAGCACGCCTGACCGGCTAACAACCGTGCGCCGAGCAAGAGTACATGAGACACTAAGCCAACAAACGCCCTAAATCACTGTCCCAACTGGGAACAGCACCTGGGCACAATATACCTCCACGGGTGACCACAACTCTAAGAGGATGGAAGCAACCACTTACAGGACATCGAGCAGCGACTGGTGAGCCAAGGGGTACCTCATACACGAGACAATACAGACCTCCCCCTGGAGGACTTATTAGCTGCTTTGATGCAATGCCCAAACAGGGAGTAGGGTGAAAAATCCCCGAGCAAGGAACAGCTTGCTTACCGGATACCGACAACCTGCTACACCAAGGGACGACCCGGCAATAATTGACGCTAAAGTAACGCTAATTAATGTCAGAATGATGTACTTTCTAAGTGTCCTAAGCGTTCTCTTTTTTCTATTTGTGGCACGAGCCCTGACGCTCATGAACTTATCTACTGGCCATCACATTTTTTACCGTGATATTCACTCAGCAGACACTAGCTCATGTAAATTGTTCAGCATACGTTTATCAGCTTATGTACTTGTCATGCATACATATGATATCACTTTGCCAACTGACCCCAACCATAGTCTACACGGGCACATAGAGATGGTGTCAGCTGCCTGATTAAGCCTATATAATTTTACTCTAGTGTTTTTTTGTTTTGTTTTTTTGTTGGTTTTTTTTTTTACATTATGCTGTCTATACAACCAAGACCTAGAACACAACTCCTCCATCTACGAGCCAGCACTAGCACTGTGTTTTTCTCCCTTGAATACTTAACGCATGTACCTAGCACGATCCATACTACTAGCCTGATTAAAGTCTCTGTATAATCTATACTACAGGAAATGTCCCACTTAAGCTTATAATCCTTAAATCAGCAGTGTCAATATGTCTCAATTCCAACCCTATATTACTTTATAGCTGACACAGAGACTTCTCTTGAACCCATTGTTTCTTATAATATAAAATGTGCACCACTACTGTATGCCTAACACATGTTTATAAATGTTGAATTGACTGGCGGGCAACTGCTGTTGTGGCATTGCATGCCTATTTGTTTTTCCGCAAGCAAAATAAAATAAAGAATTTAAAAAAAAAAAAAAACGCTACGGAATCTGTTGGCGCTATATAAATGGCAATAATAATAATAATAATAATAATAATAATAAAAAACAAAACCCAAACAACTGCTACGATGGCAAACACTGACATGGTTACATGTTACTACATTGCTTCTAAACAGTGTTGCATATAAATAATATTGCATTCGGCTTAGTGATACAAGTTACTTCTTTTGCAATATCATAGTGGCCTACTAACTGATTGTCAGACCTTCCAGGGAAATATTTAAAGGAACACTACAGTGTCAGGAATTATTGTACTTACTTTTTCTTCACCACCACGCTGGTCCCACTGCGGCTGACCCCGCCTCCATGGCTGAGATGATCACTCTCGGCAAAACACTGCGCTGCCCAATCAGCATCTCCTCGTAGAGATGCATTGAGTCAATGCATCTCTACGGAGAGCGTTCAGCGTCTCCATGCAGAGCGTGGAGACACTAAATGTAGGTGCTGTACACTGTGCAGTGCAGCACTGACACAAGAAGCATCTCTAGTGGCTGTCTGTGTGACTGCCACTAGTGGTGTTACTAGACAGCAATGACTAATGAGACAGCTAAGACTGCAGGGACAGGATATAAACACTAGAACCCCTACATTAAGCTGTAGTGGTTCTGGTGACTATAGTGTCCCTTTACCTTCCCAAACTTTATCTGTTTTTGTTAGTTCTAGAATAATATAGTATCAAACTATTTGCTAAATACAATGACTAATTCTGCTTGGAAAAATGAAAGCTCTGGCGTTTTGTTAGTAAGAATGATGTAAAATGTGCAGTAATAATACATGCACACTTTTACATTTCATGCCGTCTAGACTACAACAATTCAGTCTCTACAGGGATTCCAAAAAAGGAACGATAGTGTCTGTAAAAGGTTTGAAATGATGTGGCCAGGTCAATAACCAATCAAACACTCTCACCACAAGACACCTATTCTGCTTCTCTGTATTGGTTGGGTGTCAGATGGAAAGTGCATTATCAGTTGGCTTTTAAAATGTAACAGCTGCTTGAATGAGTACTTGGTCTCCTACAATCTGACTGACTTTAATAATCACGTTCAGTGCACAGTTAGGATCATAGTTGTTGTCATGCATATTCAGGGGTATTGAATTAAAGAAAAACTATTTGTCCTGACACACTGGTTAATTTTAGGTTGTGGAACCTACCTGGAGCCCTGACCATTGACAGGCTTATTCACTTAACTCAGAATTTTTTCGCAAATTAAATCAAAATGAAAAAAACGAGACAAAAAAAGTTGATCTGGTAAAATTCTTTAACTCCGCTATAGTGACCACCATTTGGATCAGTTTTACCATTTAATTCTAATTTGTGAAAATTCAGAGTTTAGCAAATAACCATGAGTGTCTCGCTCTCTACCATCCTCCCATGTGTGTGTTGTTCGGCAGCTCGGTGTAATGATTGCTTGATGTGCACTAGCTGTGTGTAAAATGTGCAAGGTGTGTGATTGCTGGCTGTGTTTAGTGTGTGTGATGTTTGCCAGCTATGTTTGCGGGCTGTGTGTAATGTGTTTGATTTTTGTGATGTTTAGCAGGGGGTGGCTATGGTTCCTGGTGGTCCATTGGGGGTTAAAGCCCCTGGTGGTTAAATGGGGGAACATGTGGTCTGCACCTCTGATGGGTGCAGACCACAGTAATTGTTCCCTACCAGTCCGAGCAGTCAGTGAGTCAGAGTGCAGTCTGGGATACCGACGGATGTGCTCTGACTCATTACTGATTGCTGGACCATGAGGGATTGATAACTGTGGTCTGCACCTTCTGAAGATACTAGCGATATGCTCCCTGTCCCCTTGTAGCAGTTCTGGAGGTGGTATCACATTGTTCACCATGGTGGCCAAGATATGTAGGCCCTTTTAGGAGCACAGCAAATGAGCCTGTCCAGCCTGCATTGTCCCCAAATTACAATAACGTCTGGAATGTCTGTGGGTACCGTATTATACTGGGGTTGTTACTATTAGGGCCTTCTGGTGAGGCATCTTGGGACTCCAGACCAGGTCGGAGCACACTCTAGTACCTAGGCCACTACCCAAGAAGGCTTGTAGTGGAAATGGATCCCTGGGAGTATTTTGTAGAACATGAGGAAACAGAAGAAAAGGCATTTAAAAGAACAAGAAAAAGAATTGTAACCATTCTTTAGGTTGTTGTCATGGGGCATATACCAGTGGTCTGGTCTGTTTTCTCCATGAGTAGTAGAGGTCAGTGCAGTATCATCTATTCCCTGCACTCAGTAAATATTCACAGTACCGGGTATAAGCTTTTGTTTAGCCAAAATAATTGCTCTACTTCTGAAATTCACCTGGGGATTTGTAGGGTTGCCCTAAGCGATGGAGTCACCATGTTTGAATTTAATGCTTCCCTTCGGTAAAGTGTGTTTGGTGCCATCTGGTGGCAAAGCAAGTGTCTGTGTTTATCTATATTCTACATACACATGTGCGGTGTCCTCTACCTTCCCATGCTAGCTTGCTAAACCATGACAGTCCTTTTTTGAAGCTGTTGCAGTGCATTGAATGCCAGAGTCTCTATAACATTTGATGCTTACTCTTTTAGCCGGGGTGCTCCAGTTGTATGGATGTATCTCCTTATGCAATCAAAGATATTACCCTTTATCTCTTATCAAACTTTTTACATTGCTTGCTTTGTTTTGGCACGGCCAGATCGGCCTCATTCAATGCTTGCCCAAAGCATAATAGAGAGATGATGACACCCTCCACAACCTTTGTGGAGTTTTGTGTGTTTTTACTTATCTTAGTGTTTCTAACCCCAGTAAATTCTTCAATATCTCTTCCTGGGGTGAGAGCATGAGGAACTATCATTTCACAAGAAGTAACTATTTGCCTTATCGTGACAATACTTGCTGGACTATATATATATATATATATATATATATATATATCTTATATTTAGAACCATTCTTCCAAATAATGGGACTTTGCACCCGTTTTCTATATGTTCCACTGATTTGATTTACTGCCGGAATGGGTTAATTGTTCCCATTGTTCCCAAGAGAGTGTCCCCACCAATCTCAGGGACTCCCAGAATGGTAACCGCCTCCACTCCTGGGGTCCCTGGGTGAAACCAGGCAATGGAAGTGTGTCTCCTTTCGGGACACGAATGCTCCCCCTGGCTGACGTTCGTCTATACAAACGGCGGCCACCCAGGGACGTGCTCATTAATTACTTCCCTTCTGGTTTCACACTTATGTTGCAAGTTGCCAACGTTCTAATTGATTGGTGTGAACATTCCAAGGGGCACTGGGGAGGTCCTCGTTTGGGAAACGAACGAGGTGGGTACCAATCCATGAATGCGCCCCCTAGATGGCGTTCATCTAACAAACAGGCCGCCACCCTGGGTCGGCACGCACCGAGGCCTCCCTTGCGGTTTGTGGTTTTAACACCTCGTTACAAAGTGTGAACGTTCTAAGACAACATTCTAAATGAGGTTTCGTGGTGAACGGAACTCATTCGTATTGGCTCTCCTGAACGGGGAGGAGGTAGAACACGGAAATATAACACAACACAGGGGAAACATGGGGAATAACACATAGCAGTTCATGAACAAGCACCTGTCCCGCCACATGGACCGTTCCTTGTTCCTTCACCCCATTAAACACTATTGCTTTGTTTACTGGCTGATAACACAGCGGAGGTAAGTAAAAAAAAAAAAAAGGTCACCTCAGCATTGCAATGTCTTCGCAATCCTATGATGCCTCAGGCACCTAACAGAAATTTTGTTCACAGGCACATGTGCTGTAAAAGTGTGGTCAGGGCCGCCATCAGGGGGTGACAACCATGACGGTTGTCACGGGCCCCACTTTCCCTCCCTGCACACATAGATAGCGAATATCGCTATCTATGTGTGCAGCCGCGGGCCCCCGGCTCCCTGTTACCGCAGAGGGGGCCCAGGCAGCACACAGCTTCTCCTCTCTTGTAATAACTCTCGCGAGACCCGGTTGCCATGGCAACGCTCCGCGGGTCTCGCGAGAGTTATTGGAACAGAGGAGAGAAGAGAAGCTATGTGCTGCCTGGGCCCCCTCTGCGGTAAAGGGGAGCCGGGGGCCCCCCCACCGGACCACCAGGGATCATGGAATCTCCCCCTCCCTGGACAAGGTAAGCAGGGAGGGGGGAGAAACATGTAATTAGATTTTTTTTTTTTTTTTAAAATGATGTAAAAAATTTCCCCCCGTCCTCTGAGTCCCACCGGGTGGCCCATGCACTTAGGGCCACCCGGAGGGCTTGTATCAGCAGGGGCCCGGTCGGGCGCTCTTTCCCCCCACGACCGGGCCCCTTGCTTTCCGGCAGCCGGCTGGGAGGGAGTGAGGATGGGGGATCCTCACTCCCATCATCCTCAGGCACCACACTGGAACCCCATAGAATCCACCCTCCAGCAAAAGGTAGGAAACTGGAGGGTGGGTTTAAAAATGTACATTTTACATGTGTTTGTCTGTGTGTCAATATATCTGTCTGTGTGTCTGTATATGTCTGTTTGTCTGTGTGTCAGTATGTCTGTTTGTCTGTGTGTCAGTATGTCTGTTTGTCTGTGTGTCTGTGTGTCAATATATCTGTGTGTGTCAGTAGGTCTGTCTGTGTGTCAAAATATTTGTGTGTGTGTCAGTATGTCTGTGTGTGTGTCAGTATGTCTGTGTGTGTGTCAGTATGTCTGTCAGTGCATGTGCATGCATGTGTCAGTCTCTGTATGTGTCTGTGTGTGTCAGTATATGTGCCTGGATGTGTGTCAGTATTTCTCAGTGTATATGGGTGTCAGTGTGTCTGTCAGTGTGTGTGTGTGTGTGTGTGTGTGTGTGTCAGTATGTCTGTCAGTGCATGTGCATGCATGTGTCAGTCTCTGTATGTGTCTGTGTGTGTCAGTATTTCTCAGTGTATATGGGTGTCAGTGTGTCTGTCAGTGTGTGTGTGTGTGTGTGTCAGTATGTCTGTCAGTGCATGTGCATGCATGTGTCAGTCTCTGTATGTGTCTGTGTGTGTGTCAGTATATGTGCCTGGATGTGTGTCAGTATTTCTCAGTGTATATGGGTGTCAGTGTGTCTGTGTGTGTGTGTGTGTCAGTATCTCGGTCAGTGTATGTGCCTGTGTGTGGGTGTCAGTATTTCTGTCAGTGTATGTGTGTCAGTATGTTGATCAGTGTGTGTGTCAGTATGTCTGTATATAAGCCTGTGTGTGTCTGTCAGTACGTCTACCAGTGTATGTGTCTGTGTGTGTCAATATATGTACCTGTGTGTCAGTATGTCTGTCAGTGTATGTGCCTGCTTATCTGTATGTAGTCAGTGTATGTATCTGTGTATCTGCTTGTGTGTCAGAGTATGTACCTGTGCATCTGAGCCGCAGCTTTATATACAAATACACCCCTCCATTCAAACTTCAACTCTTCATACAAGCACACTCCTACATTCAAAAACAAACACTACACATAAATGCACACTTTCATTCAAACTCCAGTACCACATACAAACACATTAACACAAACATACTTCATACAAACACATGCTTACATTCAAACACACAAAACAGTGCTAAATACAACCCTGCAAGCATGGGAAATTGGTAGAGCCCCACCTGTCAAAGCATTGTTAGAGTTGCACGACAGATGGGGTTCTACCTTTAGTCCAATCTTGCAATTGGGTGTCCCAATAAAATTAATTCTATTTAATGCCGCCACTGCATTGGGATGGATGCCGTGATTGCATACCAGGGAGTGAGGGGCGACGGCGGCAGGGCCCAGGGGGCCCAAGCAAGCGGGTCCAGTCGTTATTAAAGACGGCCCTGCACACACACACTGCATACACTAACACAACACACTCTGCATACACTGACACAACACACTCTGCATACACTGACACAACACACTCTGCATACACTGACACAAGACACACTCTGCAAACACTGACACAACACACACTGCATACACTAATACAATACACACACTGCATTCACTAATACAACATGCACTCTGCATACACTACACACTAACACACTCACTGCATCCACTATACTGACACACTCTGCATTCACTACACTAACACACACTCTGCATCCGCTACACACTAACACACTCTCTGCATTCACTACACATTAACACTCTGCATTCACTACACTAACACACACTCTGCATCCGCTACACATTAACACACGCTCTGCATCCGCTACACATTAACACACACTGCATTCACTACAAATTTACACACACTACATTCATTACACTGACACACTCTGCATTCACTACACCCTAACACACACTCTGCATTTATTACACCCTAACACACACTCTGCATTTATTATTCACTAACACACACTCTGTACACACACTACATCCACCATAAATTGAAACACTCTGCATTCACTGTACACAGACGCTGCGTCTAATACACACACTACATCCACTACAGACACTGCATCCACTAAACACATTTCATATAGTACATACAAACACTACATCCACTACACAAACACACACTACATCCACTACTCAAACACACTCTATGTTCACTATACACACTGCATCCGCTACACAAACACACACTCTGCATTCACTGCACAAACAGTATCTAATACACACAAACACTACATCCATTACACACATTCTAATTTACTTCCACCATACACACCACATTCAGTCCTGCATCATTGTCAGCGAACTAGGTAGGGCGTGGGCGAGCCCGGGAGGGAGGGGGGGGGGGCCCAGACCTTGTGCTTTGTCAGGGGCCCCAAAATTTCTGATGGCAGCCCTGAGTGTGGTACATGCTGTGGTACATGCTTGTATCATATGTAGAGCACTGCAAGAGTTACCACATTTACACACTTTTATGCACGTTGTCTAATAAAGAATGCAAATTAAAATTAAATATAAAGACTTTCTTTTTAAATAAATATAGCATTACTTTAGCTAACTTTTAGTTATTCTAAATTTGAGGAAGTGGCGTTAATCACAAAGCAGTGAATTGTGGACAACGTGAAGCCAAATCAAGCAGTTAAGGCTTCCTTTAATTTTTTTTTCGCTTTTGTGTTTTGTTTCTGAATTTGCCAATCCATTCGCCAAAATTGATCATAAACACTCAAAATACCACAATCATTACAGGCCGCTATAGTCACTATGGTGCCAGGATTGCCCCAACACCTCTATGATTTACTGCCTCTTCTGAAGACTTAAGCTCCTGCTAGGAGCTTCTGTGAGCTCCACTGAACTAGGGCATGGCAGGCTCATGGGCTGAGAGTGTCTGGTTAGTACTCTTAGCCAGTGAGCAAAGTCCTCCAATATCAGGCTTAACTCAGTGTGGCAGCTTCCTGTAGCAGAAGAGGCGGCGAGTGATGCTTGAATGAACCCAGGTAAGTTGTGAAACCATTCGCAAAGGGTAATAGGGCACTCCGGGCACCATAACCACTACATCCCGCTGTAGTGGTTTTGTTGCTTGAAGTTTTACTTTAAGCAAATAAACCATTTAACACGCATTATTAAATCCGGTTGACGAAGGCCATTAGTGTTTTCCCAACTCACATATTAACCAGGGCATTTTAGTGCAATATGTTTTTTTTCCTCTTTCGTGAGTGAAATACAGTTTACAAAAACAAAACAAAACAAAAAACCCTGACCTTTCCTCGGAAAGTTGGAAAGGAAACGTGCTTGCAATGCTTGTTCCTTCCTCTGAGAGCCTTTTCTGTGGAAGAGACCAGACCTGGCCATTTGTTCCCTGGTTAAAGCGGACTATCGCTTGTGAGCTCTTCAGGTGTTTGGGAAGAAAGGTTTTATAGAGATACACTTACTTGAATGGCTCTCCATTGATGAATCTACTAGGTAAACGAGAGTACTAAACGCGGGTCTTTAGAAGGTACAGTGAGAAGGTACCTTAATTTTACAAACTAATGTGGAAAGTGATATTTGAACATTGTGCTTTACTCTTCCGTCTAGTGCTTGCAAAAAAAGCATCCAATTACTGTGAGATAATTTGAGACTTTTCACCTACAAAACTACTGTACTATGGCCCTACCCAGAATTCTTATTGTGCCGTTGTGCTTAATATGGCTGGAATTTTTTTTAACAATTAAAATTATGGCTGTTCCAACAATTTTTTTTATTAATGAGCCATTGGAAAGCACCTTAGCAGTACTGTTTCAGATTTTAAACGTCATCAGTTGTATTGTGAAAATTCACCAGAAAGGAAACTCATATATTTATTAATTTTTTTTTTGCACTAATATACCTGGTAAGTATATCGCTTACTATTGGGCTAAATATCTTTTAGAAGTAAAATCTAGGGCATTTTGAGACACAGTAATGAACAAAAAAAAAGTATTTAGTTAGAAGTGAGATCGTGTCATCGAATAGAATCCTCCAAACATATAATGGTAACAGTCACAGAGGGATGCATGTATTCATAACATGATAATTAACTTGAATTTTAGGGCTGAATAAAGCGGGCATATTTTACAAAATTTGCACTTTATCTTGCTAAGCTTCCATAATTCCTGGTATAATGGAAAAAAAACAAAACAGCCATAGATCAATTGAATTTTGTTTTATTCTTTAGTCCATGAGGTCGATGCCCATGTATGTATAAATATATACGTTTGTGTGTATAAATTGAACATTTTAAATACTGTGCATGTAAGACTTTCAGTTTTACTTACAATAATATTCCTTTATATATAAAGTACTGTGCCAGCAAATGATCTCCTCACTGACCATGTCGGTTCCAAGTAAAATAAAGTTGTTAGTTCGCATACTGACTTTTCATGGTAAAAAGTAACTCTGTCGGAGATGAGGCCAATGCAAACTTGGCTGAGCAACGCGAAAAAGGGGAAATGCTTCAATTCATTTATCTCATGACTATTTGAAGGAGTTTTAACATTTTTCCTAGAGTTTTTCCAGCAAAGCTTTAAAGGCAAGTGTAGCTAAAAAATAGATTTTTAACTGCTGAGGAATCCAAGCGTTTTTATAGTGGGGTGTTTGGCCAAGAGTTTACGTCACCCTTCCCCCCCCCCATAAATTCAAAACTGATGTAATATATAGTTTTTAAGGAGTGTGAGGGTCGGAGAAGAGACCCAATAGTTTATTCACAGAGCAAAAAAATTGATGACCCTAAGCTTTGCCAATAAACTGTGCTTGAATATTACATAATATTCTTATGACACATATATGAGTGTTGAGAGGGGGTTAAGTCGTGAGGAATCTCTGTCTCCAGGGTTGACAAGTTTCCTATTTATCTAACAAGACCACCTTTAAAGATTGGATTTTGAGGGGAACTCTCAGAGTTCTTAAGGGTTTCTGAGAGTCAGAATTGAGCATCATACTACGTACGCTCTACGGCATTTGTCATGCCCGTGGCCAACCCTCTGCCCAGCTAAATATTGGCGGAAGATAATGGGGTGTGTATTTTAGCATAAATACCCAGTAAGACTAGGATAACCGAACAGCCAGACAATGGTGCAAAGAGTTAACCTATATTCTGCAGGCTTCTTAGAAAGCAGAATGCTAAAAATGAGTCATACTGTAAAGTCAGTGGAGTGAGATAAGTGTTTGATTAGGCGATGCATGAAACAGCCTTTTGTGGTAAAAAGCCAGTTTTCTGATCTAGGAAAAGATTAGCATTGCTCATTGTACCTGGATATTTACACACACAGGTGGTCCGATGTCACAGGATAGATCAGATCTGGCTAATACTACATTGGCGATTATTCTCAACATGCTCAACCTGTCACCCAGTTTAATCTACACATTCAAGGTTATTTACTAATGTGAGAATTCAAAGTGAATTCAAGGTCAATTTCAAATTTAAGGCCAACTGGAAGCATAATTGAACTGGGTGCATAGCTGACTAGGAGAAATTTGCCAATTTGGCGAATTTGTAATTCACATTGAGTTCCCTTCGAAATTCTGACTAGTAAATAACCCTGTATGTGTTTTCAAGAACTACCCTGAATGTGTAGATTAAAATATATACTTACCTAAAGCAGTGAAGAACCTGTCACAGGGGTCGCAGCTGCAACCGGGCCCGTCACTCCTGGTGACCCCAGCGTGGACTGTCAAAACTTTAAGGCCAGTGCACTTCCACACCGGCCTGAAGCCTGCGGTTGCTGGGTGACAGGTAAGAGGGGAACGCTGTGCTGCTCCCCTCCTGCCACTGTATGTTGCGTGGCAAGCGGACAAATGGAGGGGCTGGGGGGAGAGTCACATGGAGGGGCTGGGGGGGAGAGTCACATGGAGGGGCGGGGTGGAGTGGTAATGATTCACAAGGAGGGTCTGGTGGGCGGGATAAGACACATGGAAAGGGTGTGGGGTGGGAGGGTATGAGACACTTGGAATGGGGTGGGGGGAGAGAGGGGATAAGACAAATGGGAGAGCCCCAGGGCAATTTATGCACCAAAGCCGAGTGATTTCTAGTTACGTCTTAATCTAAAGTCTTCATCAGGCTCTACGCTGAGATCTCTATCACTCCTGGGCAGCCCGACAGTGCAAAGGGAGTACCCATTTCACCACAACCTAATTTAACAACAAGCTTAATTTATACATGTGCTAACAATCTGTCTAACATAATTTATATTCTATGTACTCCTGCCTGTATTAGATTGGTGGGGGCTATCCTCCTGGACCACAGTACTATTCTCTCACCTAAAAGTAGAGGGGCTGAATTAAGGACATCAGGCCAGGACATATATATCGTAGTGCTGACATAAGTTTAACCCTTTAAGGACGGAGGCAATTGTCCAAGTTTGGAACCAAAACAAAACCTAGAATTTCAGCTATGACTGTTCAACCATAATTTACCTCTTTCATATTAAGTGCACCAAAACTCATTATATATCATTTTGTTAAAGATAAATAGGGCTTTAATTTCACATCAAATATGTATATATGGAAAACATTTTAATATGAATAAAATCTAAAAATGTGTGAGAAATTCAGAAATTTTAACTGCGAATATCATAATACTGTTAGCTTTTACTGCAATAAATACGCATATTTGTATGTTGTGATATCTCACAAGTACAATTCCCCCATGTACAGGTTTTATGGGGTATTGGAAAGTTACAGGGTCAAATAAAGAACTCGACCATTCCAGTTTTTACACATTGATATTTGCCAGGTTGGTTTGTTGGCCCTATGTTGCCTATGAGACCTTATGGCAGTCCAGTAATGAGGATTACCACCTTCACGGCATACCATTTGCAAAAGTAGACAACCCAAGGCCAAAGTTGGCATTCATATTTGTTTTTTGCATTTTTCACACAAAAACTGCATTTTCACTGATGATATCATCATAGTTATGTTTTAAAGCTCTATAACACTCATATTTGTGTTCAGCGATGTCGCACGAGTGTCTCTGAAAAGGTAGTGTTTACGTTAAATAGCCTACAGGGACATATTATATATTTACCAGAACAACTACAATAAGCTGTAGTTGTTCTGGTGACTATAGTGTCCCTTTAATGTTGCCAATCGGAGTTAATTTGGTTTAATTTGGAGTTTAGTAAATAACCCTATATTGAAGAGGACTACTTATGTGTATTCCTTCTCTAACGCCTGAGAGGGAAGGAGCTCCTTAATTGTGCTGGGGTGGGATAATAGCTAGGAAAGGAAAATGACGCTAAGCATGGAGATTTTTTTGGCACCGGTTTTGCATTAGAATCACACATTATACAGAAATAAATAGAACATTCCTGACGCTTTTTGTACTGTTAAACAGGTGACTTTTATCTCTCACAAAAGACGTTTTAAATAATCAAAAGGCAACAGAGTGGAACAAGCCCAAACAAACCTCTTGCTCAGCGTTAACTGAGCAGATTGTATGTTACAGACTACATCTGAGTCAGCAAAAGCAATACCGAGTAATCTAGATATTGTATGAAACATGAATGGCCTGCGGCTACTGGTGACCTTACAGTTGTAGCTCATTGGAACTCACAACAATATGATACAGTCAAAAAAAAATCACAGTCAGTGGTTTGCAAATACATCGTTTGACAGTGAGATGGTAAACCTATTTCATGTATACCATCTCTTGCATTTAGAGGAACCCTTAATGGAAGCTGGAAAAGGGGAACCTTACAACAATGCTATGGAAAGATACAATTATGTACTGGGAGAAAAAATGAAGAAGAATTGAAATAGTAGGTGATAGGAGAGGTGCTCTGTAATGGACAAGAAGCAGATGTGGAGGAGGTAATGACAGCTGATATCGAGGTAGGGACCTTGATAGGGTGACAAGGTAATGATGCCAAGTGGAGACACATAGCAGTTGATATTTGGGGTGGGAATTAAATGGAAGCCAAGCAAATAAGGAGGGAGTGAATTAGAATTTGCAGAGTGTGGAGTTCATTGTAGTACGTAGAGCTAAAATGATGGTGGAAAAAATTAGCTGATAATAGAGGAGAGAAAACATTTAAGTAGGACGTGGATATGATTGGGGAGACTGTAATGTAGAATGGAAAGCAGGAGGGCAGATGAAGACAAACTGAAATAAGGATAATAGGCAAGGATAAATCAAAAGTGAATGTTGGATTGAAATACAAAAGGAATGGAAATAGGGACGGACACCGACACATCTCTTTTATTGTCTCCACAGAAGATTGGTCACTCAGACTCAACAACATTCCCCACCATTGCTCCATGCTGTGGCTTAGAGCGCTCCTCCCAACATGCAGTTATGGGTTGGGGACTGGGCCGAAATTACATGCTGATTGGCAGCAGTAATGGAGAGGGAGCATTTTGTGCTGTGGAATAAAACTCGCCCAGTGTTTGCTCTTGATCATGGCTGTGTTTAGTGTTGGTCATCAAAAAGAGACACTGGCAGATTGTGAAGTAGCATATTAGACTTTACTTTAGGAAGAGAGACAAAGAGCAAGAGAAGAAACAAAGAACTTCCTTCCTGTGAGTACCAACAAGTTCATAAGCATATATAAACAGTACTCTGAACTGCACAGCGCCATCTACAGTTCAAGTGCTAATTATATACATATGCAGTACATGCTGTTGTTTTTTAAGCTGTTGGATTGAAATACCTAATATTACTGTTTATTAGACTTGCTTTCAGACCTTATATCCATTATGTAAATAATTCTACTTTTGATTTATGAAAAAGCTGGAATATGGGTGTTAAGAACGCCGGTATGTCAGATACCCGTTCGTTTCCGGTTTCTCCCGAACTGCTAAGGGCTGAGTGATTATAGCGCGCAGTTCGGGTGTTGATGCAGCCGTTCTCCAGAAGGCAATGCAGCATTCAGTAATTTCTCCCAGTAAGCAGACACATACCCACACATTAGCCTTAACTAGATGAAGGGTACAACAGGAATGATTTTATTCAGGCCAACTGGCCTTATATGCAGGTCCCCATGCAAGGGGCACTCCCCTCTGGACCTGAGAGTAGACTACAGTGCAGACATACACACGATTACATTGACCCTCAGGTCCAGGACACTCCCATACAAAATAGGAAAATCCCTCCCCTGTGTCTAGGAGATAATTGAGTCAGCACTGTATTAAACTTAATTATCTCCAGGCACCTAAAATAAATATTTTTACAAAACCCCCAAAATACATCTAAACACACAAAATTAAAAAAAAGTTACATCCCCTGATAGCCCCAATCTGGGTGAACAACATATTCAAAAATAACCCAGATCGGTTCAGGGGTTCAGGAATTTCCTGGAAGTCATAATTTGACCGACCGCATGCATGTTCCCATGCCCAAAACAGTTCTAGAGAATCAGGGCTGATGGTCGGTCTCTCGTTCTGGAGTACAAAAGTACATAAATGTCTCTTCTCCCTTTAACCCATACTGCCGCTGGGGAGTCAAACTGACTGTCTCAATTCCTGGTAACACTGCCTGGTGCTGAACTGCTTCCCTTAGGTACTAATACTCCTGCTCCAGTTCCCATTCTACAGCGACCAGACGGGTGATATCTGGTCCCAGGCCTGCAGTACTGGGGATCTCTAATGCGTGGTCCCATGCCCAAAACCAGAGAATCAGGGCTGACGGTTGGTCTCTCTTTCTGGAATACAAAAGTACATAAATCACCTGAATTGAGCCTTTTAAAGTGCATTGGGCAAGGTATATTTTCGTAAGAGGCTGGCCAACAGGCCCCTCCAAGAAATGTGACGAGGCTCAGTTCATCACAATGGATTTTTTTTAATTAAATAACAGATGGATGAATCAGGATTAATCAAACTGGCTTTGCATCTGTTCACATCCATAGGTTTACAATGTTTGTCTGACACAGTGGGAGAGGTTTATCCAAGTGACCTGAAAACTCTCCCTTATTTTTGGTCTGTAATCCGGTGATATTTATAAAAGAGTTCTAAAAATGGTCCAAAAGTGACATGTTTTCCTGTGATTATTCCAGGTTTAAGCTGCCTGCTATGCCTTGTAATGGCCTATTTGGGTGGTCCTGGTACTGTGAGGTGGTCTTTAACAATCAGAGTACACTGTATGTTTTGTTGGGTTGCAGTTGGGTTTCAATGCAAAAAGTAAGCTAAAACCGACCAATTTTATGATGAGAAAAGGGACAGAAATATTTAAAAAAAACAAAAACAAATCCAACCCAAGAATAACTTGTACTGGTCACCTGTGAACAAGACATGCCTTATTTTTTTGATATAGAAAAACAAGTTGCAAAAGAGCGAGTATATGAAAATGGCATTAGCGCTGTACAATTCTGAATTGTTCTAGTGCTATCTGCTCTACACGCAGAACTGTAACGTGAGAATGATAAGTCACAATCATGCTCATGTTTTATATATATTCAAAGCCATTGTTTAGGCAGGCTTAGGCAACCTTCGGCACTCCAGATGTTTTGGACTACACCTCCCATGATGCTTTGTCGGCATTATGGATGTAAGAGCATTATGGGGGATGTAGTCCATAACATCTGGAGTGCCGAAGGTTGCCAAACCCTGGTTTAGGGAATGCTATAGGCACCCATACCACCTCATCTCATTGAAGTAGTCTGGGTGCACTGTCCATGTCTCCTTAGCTTTGTAATCTTATATACTGCAGTTTCAGAGAAACTGCACTGTTTATATTGCAGGGTTAAGACTGCCTCTAGTGATGCTTCCTGCATTTTCATGGAGGTTAACTCCATAAAACGATGCTGGATGTCCTCACGCAATATGGTTGTAGCAGAGTGGAGAACTCCAATATACTTTTATTTCCCATTTTGTTCGGCTGTCCGTATGCCCAGTTAGTTTACCGAACCCCCTAGCTGTGTTGCCCCTTGTTCGCACTTTCATAATCTCCGACCACCCCCGGCTGTCAACTACAAGTTGGTTATTAGTTCAAGTGCTTTCCCTGTGAGGCCGCCGTTCATGTAACTGAACGCACGTGTTCAAACAATTGGTGACCATTTTGTCTCCCGAACGAGGGCAGCGGTACACGGTCGTCGATGGTGTGGAACTAATTTTGGATATGTGACCCCGCAAACGCCAGAAAAACTGGTAACGCTGCTCATCCAACTTCCCGAACTTTACTGAAGTTATTAAAATGTATTTTTGGATGTTTTTAAATATTGTAGATTCTTCTGTACCTGAGAGATAATTGATTTATAGTTTTTTTCTCACGCAATTATCTCAGGCACAGAAGATATTGGGAAGAAAAGCCCTGTACTTGGTGTTTTCTTGTTCCTGATTTTACTCTTGGGTGATCCAGCGAAGAGGATGTCCCTGCTAGGACTAGGGCTCCGCTACACCGGTGTCTTGCAAACCTCATAGGAAAACATTGAGTGAATGCTTTCCTAAGGGAAAGACCCAATGGCTCGCCAGACATGTGCATTCGAATTTCCATTTTGCTGATGTCGGAGGAGGAGGAGCCTGACCTCTCGCATCAGGTAAGTGTTTAAAAGGTATTTAACACTTTCATGGCTTGGAAGGTGGAGGCAACCGCCGATGCAGAAGGACACTATAGTGTTAGGAATACAGTTTTAAAAAGACCGGCTAGTTCAAACAGGTCAGACTTAACCATAGTACTTAAGATGTTCGTAAAGTAGACTTCCCATGAACCCAGCCAGATAACTGTAGCCTAAAGTCTGTCTGAAAATAAAAGGATTGTAGTTCACAAACATCTGGAATGTTTCGTAGTTGTGGTCATAGAGATCATACATTTTATTGGAAATAGCAACAAATTCCTCTTTAAAATTATAGAGAGAGGATATTTAGAGGTGACGAAAGCACTGCTCATGTGAGCTTACACTCTATAAGGATTCGAGGGAGGTGCATGTTTTTTATTAGGTGTGTTATGTATTACCAAAGAATCTGTTAGTACTTTGTAGAATAGTCTGTAAATTACCGAGCAACAGAGAGCTCTAACTACAAATTTACAAATGTAGAGTAGAATACTTGACTCAATCAGCAACTTCAACTTTGCAGAGGTCGGTTTTGGAGTTCAAGTTCATGTTTTTTATTTTGTTTTTTGGGGTTATTTAGCCACTAACCTATGCATAGTATTTACCTCCTGTGGGAAATAATTGTCATGAGGTCAAAGAACTGTAGAATAGAACAGTGAAAGTCTCCGGCAGATGTCTGCAGCAGCCTTGGAGGGACCCAGAAGACAACTTAGCACATACGCTAGACACCACAACATGACAGCTACAGCTATCAATCAGGGCTTGCTGCTCATATACCTGGTATAGAAGGGCAGAGTAACTTAAGAATAAGGAACATTTCCTCAAGAAAATCTGACATCATTAATGGTTCTCCGGCAGCCGTTAACATGTCAATCAATATTGCGTAAGATATTATTCCCCCCAACTTTACAAAAGGGAAAAAATAAATAAAGCTGAAATCTGCCCTATTAGTAGTGTCACTCATAATTTGAGCAGTTTTGTAAGCAAAAAAGGGAAAGAAATGTTTTGTTTTTGTCCAGAATCCAAATCTAAACCAAACTGAACACATGAATAACAAATTCCAAGGCTCCATTAGTCTAGAAATGAACTCTCGAGTTGTATTAATAAACAGCTAGTGTGTATGCTTTGCTCCTAAGTGAGTGGCGATTTAGGCTCCGGGGCTACTTGAGATTTCTGTATAAAATGCCCGCGGAGGAAATGTTTTATCCAGACACTGCCTCTCCTGTCTCTATGTTTAAACTAAATAATAACAATATGTTAAATTCCTTCAAATAATCTATCGCTCATGCATTACTAATACCAAATGCCATAGAGTAAGTGTTTTTAGAGTTGGCACACTTCATACAGTGTTCAGTAATGTGACTATAAACCATTTATTTAGATACCATCTTTGTGAGTTGCTCATGCAGGGCCGGATTAACATAGGAGCTGATGGAGCTGCAGCTCCAGGCCCAGGCCCAGGCCCAGGCCCATGGAATAGGCCCATTTAAAAAAACTACTCTTGGGTTTGGCACCTGACTGTTATTTTACAAGCACAGCCAGTATTTGGGGCTGCCTGGCCGTGCCGGTATTGCAGTATTACGGGCAATACAAATGCAGATATTTTTCTCAGTATAAATGGAGATTACTCTGCAATACCAGCACCATCCAGTAGGGGTCACTGTGTGTGGAGAGAGGCAGGGATAGGAAGTTACAGCATATCCCTCCCTGCCTCTCTCTACTCACTGATCCGCCGGGGAGCAGCTACACAGCACAGAGAGTTCAGACAGCAGCTCCCAGTTTGCAGACAGACTACAGCTCAGGGAAGTGAAGGATGGGGGGGAACTGATGGGGTGGAAAGGCATCAGGGAAACATGGGGACACTGAGACACTTGGGGACACTGAGGCACTAGGGGACACTGTGAGACATAGGGACATTGGGAGACACTTTAGGACATGGAAACACTAGGGACACAGTGTCTCCATGTCTCCCAGTGTCCCCATGTCTCCCAGCCAATGTCCCTAGTGTCTCAGTGTCCCCACGGCTCCCAGTGTCCCCTAGTCTCCCAGTGTCTGTGTCCTCATGTCTCTGTGTCCCTTGAGTCTCATTGTCCCCATGTCTCCCAGTGTCCACATGTCTCCCAGCCAGTGTCTCAGTGTCCCCATGTCTCCCAGTGTCCCAAAATTTTTCAGTGTCCCCATGTCTCCCAGTGTCCCAATGTCCCTAGTGTCAAAGGGTCCCCACGGCTCCCAGTGTCCCCTAGTCTCCCAGTGTATGTGTCCCCATGTCTCTCAGTATCCCTAGTCTCTGTGTCCCCATGTCTCACAGCCAGTGTCCCTAGTGTCCCAGGGTCCCCATGTCTTGCAGTGTCCATATGTCTCCCAGCCAGTGTTCCTAGTGTCTCAGTATCCCCATGTCTCCCAGTGCCCCCAAATTTTTCAGTGTCCCCATGTCTATGTCCACACGTGCCCCCATGTCTCACAGTGTCCCCAAGTGTCTCAGTGTCCCCATGCCTCCCAGCTAGTGTCTCAGTGTCCCCATCTCTCCCAGTGTCCCCTAGTCTTCCATTGTCTGTGTCCCCATGTCCGGGCAAGTTAATGACAGTGTAATCCAGAGTATTGATGTCATAACTTACCGTGTCACCCCCCCATGCTAAAACTGAGAAGAAGCTATCCACATGTGCATTCTATCTGTCTTAAGCCACGTTCTAGCAGTTCATGTACAGTTTAGACCTCAGTGTTCAGATATTCAGTCCTCCATCTGTGACAGTATATTTGGTTATGACTCAATGCAGTCTTCATGACACCAACAATCTAGGTCTTGTCTATCCTAATTGAAACAGACTTGAGAATTGCCTAAATCATGGAATATAAATGGACCTTGAAGACTAGTTTGCAAACCGCTGGTCTAGGATGATTTTTGCAAAGCGTTAAATGTAATACTGACAGTTTGAAAATAACATGTGTGTTGTAGTAGTTATGGTGCTTTACATGTATTATTAAAGTGGCATGTTCACTTGTTGAGGTCTTTGCATTTGTTACTAAGGGAAATTTCACTTGCATGGTGAAGGCTAGAGAAGGATTAGGAGAAGAGGAATACTTATATAACATTCTAGTGTGTACGCTGTAATGCCTTTTCCTATTAGCCTTTGCTTACAATGCATATGGTAGTGGAAGTTCCGCCAAAGGCCAAATTTTGCCCCCTTCCCCCCCTCCCCCCCCCCCCCCAAAAAAAAATAAATAGAGCTTACATGAGCAAAGTAGGCCTTTACATACTTTGGAATGTCATTGAGATTCTAACTCATTCTACTTGAGATTTTCAAAAAGATTCTCTCTC
Source organism: Pelobates fuscus (assembly GCF_036172605.1). Classification (NCBI taxonomy): domain Eukaryota; kingdom Metazoa; phylum Chordata; class Amphibia; order Anura; family Pelobatidae; genus Pelobates; species Pelobates fuscus. Next base: position 366,479,487 of record NC_086321.1, read on the forward strand.
TATGTAGCTCCGAAGTGACAATTTCACTTTAAGTGTCTCCTTTATTCACTTTTAATAAAAAAATATATTTTGTTTTTATTATTGCTATTTCATGGATCGGATAGGCTTACAGAATCTCATCCAAGTAGAATGGGCCTACATCAGATTACCGTAATTTCTGACACAAGGAATGCGGTTAAGTGTAACTACATATGTTTGAAATCTTTCACATTTTAAATTTGAAAGAAACTGAAGGTTTATAAATAATGCATTTTATTGTATTCATCATGTTCATGGACGCTGCGGATTTTGTCACATTGTTTCAAAGCAAGCAGTGTGATATAAAACTAGATACATAAATGGATAAATGGTGGAATAAACTACAGTACACAAAGGCAAGTCCCTCAGTTTGTGGCATTCTAATTAGTAAGTTTCACTTCCTCATTATCCATACAAGTATTTGTATGGTATGTTCACTTTGTGAGATGAGAGGCTGTGACCACTGGCATCTAGGAGGATTCGGCCGAGTCTTTCAGCTTCAAGGAGTCAGCACAGGTACTAGTACCAAAGGGACAACGACCTAACCGTGCTGACATTTCTTCAACATACTCATTAAAATGTTGCAAGATATGGAGGTAAACTTTGAGTGTAGGGCCAGGGGTGCCGCTGATTGGCTTAGACGGTCAGCTGATGCTCTCAGCCAATCCGTAACTCCCTATTCACAAAACTGGTTGAAAATTGTAAGTTTCTTTTCAAGTTTTGAATGGAGAGATACGGATTGGGTGAGAGCTTCAGCCTACCGCTCTCAGCCAATCAGCAGCGCCCCTGCCCAGCAGCTCTCCGAGCTTCCTGAATCGGACATTTCAGATGCTGGATGCTGTCTGGGCTATGCTGAGAGCGGCACTAGAGGAAACTTTGGGGTTAAAATGTCCAAAAATGGTTTAACCCCTGATGGTAAGAATGTGCTTGGATTTTTTTTAACACCATAAAAACGTCATTTTGATTAAGTTGTTTTGGTGCCTGCTATGTTCCTTTAATACTATTAGTATTTGGAGTGTCCCTTTAATTGAATATTTTTTTTGCCAGTTGGCCAGTATTAAGGCCTGTGTGTGTGTGTGTGTGTGTATTACTTTTAATTCTTATTATTATATGCCGCTATTAAATTCTGCAGTGATGTTCAATTCTCACAGATTTTCAGAATTTCCAATGTCTGTATATAAAACCACTTTATCACTAATCATTTCCATGTGGTTTTAAGGTTGGAAGTGCATGTTTTTGTGGCGAGCCTCGGATATTCACTTTACCCAGCCTGAATGCTTTGCATTTAGATATTTTTGTCTCTCTCCGAGTCTACAGTCTCTTCAGTAATGATTATTTTGGCTGGTATTGTATGGAAAGCGTGCAGTAAAACGTACAGTCCTTTTTTCTTTGTAAAATACTTCTGGAACATATCAGCTTTGGCATATCGTATAAAGTGCATTTGTTAAAGAACAATGGATGGGCTCTCAGAAGCTATAATTTATTTCAAATAATTTGCGAAGGATGGCCAAAGAGGAGGTCTTGATTTTCTCCAGTAAAGGTTTTTGGCTAACATCAATCTGCATGTCTTCATTGAAGCCGAACTGCGTATTATGATTTATTATGCGGTATGACTGTACTAGGCTTTTTTAAAATTCATTTTTACATTTTTTATTTTTTAACTGCAGGGCGAATAGCAGGCGAATAGCAGGCATGCGAATAGCAGGCGAATAGCAGGCATGGCAATTCATTTTGAAGAAGCTAACTCCCTCAAAAAAATTCAAAATATTTAGAATATTAAAACAATACAAGATATGAACTTAAGTACTTTCTAAAGTTACAGTAAAATAATGAATATGGGTTTGAAAGTGCAGCCTCTCAGCCTTAATTTGAGGGTATTTACGTCCAAATTAGAGGGAGGGTTTAGGAATTACAGCTCTTTAATATTTAGCCCCCTCTTTTTCAAGGGGCCAAAAGTAATTGGACAATTGACTCAAAAGCTGTTTCATGGACAGCTGCGGGCTATTCCTTAATTATTTCTTCATCAATTAAGCAGGTAAAAGGTCTGCAGTTGCTTCAAGGGGTGGCATTCGCCTTTGGAAGATTTTGCTGCGAACCCACAACATGAGTTAAAACAAGCTCTCAATGCAAGTCTAACAGGCTACCCTAAGGCCGCAAAAATAAATCCAGGAAGCAGTGACATTGGGAGTAGAGTTTTGTGCACTCAAAAAAAAAAAAAAAAAAAAAGCACTGTCACACAGTGCAACACAAAAAGACCTGGACATCCACTGAAGACACCAGTGGTGGATAATCGTAGGATCCTTTACATGGTAAAGAAAAATCCCTTAACAACATCCAGTCAAGGGAGGAACACTCTCCAGGAGATAGGTATATCACTATTCAAGTCTACCTTAAAGAGAAGACAAGGTGCAAACCATACAAAGGCCTCAAAGATAGAAAGGACAGATTAGACTTTGCCAAAAAAAAAAAAAAGCTAGCCCAGTTCTGGAACAGCATTCTTTGGACAAATTAAACCAACATCATCCGTACCAGAATTATGTATGGGAAGAAAAAAGTATAGAGAAGGCTTGGAATGGCTCATGATACCACATAATTATGATTTTTTTTTTATTATTTATATAGCGCCAGATAGTTTGGTAGCTCTGTACAATGGGTGGACAGCAAAGTTTATTGGTCAGCGCTTCACTTTACAGATGGGCAATGACAACCCAGGAAGTGGAAAATTCTGCAATGGCCGAGTCAATCACCTTATTTCAACCCGATCAAGCATGCATTTCACTTGCTGAAGACAAAACTTAAGGAAGTAAGACCCACGAACAAACAACAACTGAAGACAGCTGCAGTAAAGGCCTGGCAAAGCATCACAAAGAAGGAAACCCAGCGTTTGCTGGTGGCGTGCAGAGCCAAAATTATGAAAATTGTCTCAGTGTCTAAATATTTCCAGACCTAACTGTATCTTTTTTTTAAAGGAAGGCTAGAGTGTTAGGAATACTAATCTGTATTACTAATACTCTATTGTCCTTGTGTCTAGTTAAATTGTCGTCGTCCCCCACCACCACCGCGTACCATAAAAATAATAAGATAAACGTTTTTACTTACCTTTTGCCGTATGCGCATCCAAGCTTCCCGATCGCAAAGCATCGAATCAATGCTTTCCTATGGTGGCTTACGTGCAAAATGGCAATATTTTACCTTGAATAGTTAAATTGACAGGACCACTGCACGCAGACCACTTCAATTACTTTAGTGGTCTTTGAGGTTTTTTTTTTTAAATGCCTTGCTTTTTAATACATTGAAAAGATGGTAAGAAATCTGGGAGGCTAATTCCAAGTACCCCATTTGTGTTACCGCGCAGGAGCAATCCTTTAAGACACTTTTACCATCCACTGTTACACTACGCCAGTTAAATTATTTCACACAAGAAAAAACGGAATCTGATGTCTGTTGGAGACTGTGTGGGTGCAGAGGAACCTACCACCATATATGGTGGACATGTCCTAAGGTGTTGCCATTTTGGGTGGAGACGATCCCTGTGTGTTTGTGCTCTAATAACCTCTCTATGGTTTTAGCTCCCATGAATGGTTGAAAGATGAGGCTCCCCCACTCAATGTTGTCCTTCATAAAATAAGATAACTTACTCATGGATAAATTAACTGCACATTATGGAAAGAGTTTACAGGTCTGGGTGCCTCTAAGAGGCTTTGATTTAACTGTGTTGCCTCTCATAGAAACATAGAATGTGACAGCAGATAAGAACCATTCGGCCCATCTGGTCTGCCCAATAACTCTCTCCCCTAGAGCTGCTCTCTCACCTCCTACCAGTCCTTTGCCCTACAGCTATCTCTTCTCTTTATCTCTTATCGTATTTTTTTTTGGGGGGGGGGAGGGGGGGCGGGGGTATAATACCTTCCTCCTTGAAAATAGTTAAACTACAGTGGGGTAGCGCGTGTTACATGTAACTTTGGTACTATATTTCGTAATCTTTTCTCTCTGTACTGCTGCTTGTACTTAAATAAAAATAAACACTGTGTAACATAGCATAATATAAGCAATAGAAGTGTGAAACAAAAATGATAGATGACATTAGGCAGACACTAGATAATGTCACAATCACTCAGTTGCCTGCCTAACACCCAAAAACAAATGAATAGAGAGACAAGAAACCACATGCCAATAATGACAGACCGCAGAACTCAAAAACCACATCAAACTAAGAATATATATAAATGTTTACTACAAATGACAGTCAATAACGGACCATCACAGGAAGTACATGGAATGCGGAGGTCAAATCATTGGGTTTCATGCAAAGTAGGACATTTTAGTTCAAACATTTCTATGTAAACTTATAGAATTCTGTTTACTATATTTTTCTTGTTTTTCTCTATATTTTCGTTTTGTCTTACTAGGGATATTTACCATTCCCTACAATCTATAGACACATCTAATCTCAGCTAATTGGACTAATTTAGAGAAAGCGAAACACACCCATCCCTATGGAAATGTAACTAATATTAACTTGATGCCAAAAGAGGGTGGGGGTAAGGTTTAAAGTAAGGCTACTGCCCTAGAATGGTGATATCTGAGTGAGCATGAATTCGGCAAGAAGAAATACATTGCTCTAAGGGTCACTCATACAAAGTCTTAGTGGTGAGACTGAAGACTACACTAAAGAGACGAGACTCAGATCTTCACCAATATACCATAAGAGTGAAAATATTCTGATTTAAGAAGATTTCCTATAAATACCATAACGTTGCAGCTTTATTATTGATTGGCTGTGGTTCCAAACAGCTGGAAGAGCATGCTATATAGTTAGAAGGAACCAGGGTGGGCAGAAGAAGGGGCGGTGGGACATCAACATATCCTATGTTTTTCTGTACTTGGAGATAATTGAGTTTGTACAGTTCCTGACTCAATTATCTCGCAGGGGAGGGAATATCCTGTTTTGTGTGGGAGTGTCATGGGTGTGCTTGATTGTGTCCATAAATGTATAAAAGCAGGTCATCTGGCAAGATTAAAAGCATTCCAGCGTGTACTCCCAGAACTATGTGTCGTCTGGTTACTGGGAGGGGAAAGGCTAATCACTACTCCAGCTTGTTCCTGGGAGTGGAGGACTCAACAGGGAAAGTCCTTGTAAGGACTAGAGATTCCAGGACTGAGTTTCGTCCAGTACCTGGGAGTGGATAGAGAGAGTTCCCCATTTGGCTCGAGGACGGAGTGGTTCCAGGACCCAGTCAAGTTACGGAGACTGGGGGCAGGAGTGCTGAGGTTTGTCCCCTGTTCTAGCTAGGAAGCGGTCCTTTGGCAAAAGGTAACCAGCCGGGTTACAGGGAGCTCCGTTACAACCCACACCCTCAGAATGAACACACCAATCTTCTAGAAGGAGAGGGGATGCTGCTACATATACTGTACACACACACAATACTATACATACTGCTACCAACAGAGCTCAACAGTTCTTGAGAAAGTCACACAGAGGCGAAACGCATAGAACCTATCACTAGACTATTAGAATGATCCAGGCTTAAAATAAACCATCATCTGAACATACTTCCACAGAACAGGATACTTTATGGATTTGAAGAGGGAGTCTCTCTGGAGATAAGTGTCCCTTACTGGGCAAAGTGTCCCTGTTTTTTCGTTTTCCTTACTTATATATATGTACTGAGAATGGTCATTTAGGTGATATGACCATGGTCAGTACATATATATATAAGTAAGGAAAAAGAGGGATAAGGCAAAACAACGGCATTTGGATTGCACGTGATTTGAAGGATGCAATTCAGTACCCTTGGCAGTACATTATAATTTTACACAATATCAACTTTTTATTTTTTTAAATTAATTTTTACATTTTGTGAATGTAACAAATGGTAAAATGAAAATGTGTAAAAAAATCTGAAAGGAGATACCTATACATATTTTTTAAACTAAAACAAAAGAGATTTGAGGATACAAGTAAAATGCTTTTGATAAGATTTTATAAACGCTGCCCCATTAAACACTTTTTTTTAATTCCAAAAGAAAAACATAATATATCACAGACAAAGTTAATTCCAGTAAAGATTAGGTATCTTAAATATCCTAAATATCTCCACTTGTCTGATTGGAATTTCGTACTTTACCTTGAAATCTGATACATGGATGATTTGTCGGATTGGGAGTATTCTGGGAACGCCAGCCTTAAATTCTTTATGTTTTTTTTTTACTGCATTTTTATTCTTGCCAGCTAACTAAACTCATTGCTGGTGTCTGCTTCCTCTCTGATAAAACTGCAGCTTAAATGTATCTTTTCTGTTACGGTCGATCTGAACTTGTTTTGTTGTTATAGGAGTGTGTTTTCAATTTACAAAACGCGTTGGCAATTTTTATAAATAGTCTTAAAACAGAACTTCAGTAGAGGTGGTTGTTTAATCTATATCATATCACAATATCTATTTTTCTCTTAATACCATTTTAATATTTTGTTGTTTTTCTCCAGCAAAATAGTGATTTATGATTTGTATGCTGTGTGAGTGTGATGGCAAAATAGAAATATCTAAATGCATATAATAGAAGGACAAACATGCAGACTGACATTTACATTTACAACATTTAAAAGACAATTGCACTAACCACAGATAGCCTTTAGTTGGGCATCAGGTTGTGCAAAGAAAAGGAAAATATGATGATATACGAGAGTTCTGCTTTTTATATATTTAAAAGTACACTAATGTATATTTCGATTATTACTATTTCTGCATTTACATGCAAAAATAAATTATGTAAAATATTTTTTTTATAATATCAGAAAACTCTCTCTTTAAACAATTTTCAAGTTAACTTTTATTTTCTTATCTACTTGACCAGAAGTCACTGGGGTTTTTCATTTAATAGTAAATTGCAGTTAGAGCCATTTAAAGGGACACTATAGTCACCCAAACCACTTCATCTCCTGGTCATATAAATACAAACTCTTACACAATAGCATTCTGCTCCGAGCTATGTAACTCACACGTTACAGAGCCTTGAACAAAACCCGTAATGCTAGCACTCCAAATAGCTGTAATCGCTATATTCTCTGACACTCAGGTCAGACAGTGTTATCCTTCTGGTCATTGCTCAAAATTTGTATTTGCCCACCAGCCATCGCTGTGTAAAAATTCACACCTGGTGAGTGAGCCAATGACTTCCTTAAACTAAACTTAAAAAAACTGAAATTCTGGCCTTTCCTGGTCTCCCTCCAAGTCAACGGTGCTACCATTAGCTCCACCACGCAGGCTCGCTGCCTAGGTGTTCTCTTTGACTCCAACCTCTCCTTCAAGCCTCAAGTTCAGTCTATCGCGAAATCCTGCCATTTCCATCTCAAAAACATTGCGTGCATCTGCCCCTACTTAACGCCTGATGCAACTAAGGTGCTGGTCCATTCCACTGTCCTTTCTCGCCTTGACTACTGTAATCCGCTTCTCAGTGGTCTTACGTGCTCCCAACTTGCGCCGTTACAGTCCATAATGAATGCGGGGGTGAGGCTCATCTTCCTGTCCGCCCGCACCTCCCACGCCTCACCCTTCTGTCAGTCCCTACATTGGCTTCCTATAAGATATAGAGCTCAATTTAAAATTCTGGTTCTTGCTTTCAAATCTCTAGATAATGCTCCTCCCACCTATCTATCCTCCCTTATACACAAGTATGTCCCGTCTAGGCCCTTACAATCTGCTGAAGACTTACGTCTATCTTCTGTCCGTACTCCCACCTCTGATGCTCGTCTTCAAAATTTCTCGAGGGCTGCACTGTACTGTTCCTCCACTCCTCCAAAAAATCATTAAAAACCCACTCCTTCATAAAAGCGTATCAATTGAACTGTTAATAGCTCCCGACTGATTCCTCTTCTGCAACTGTCGCTAGTCTAATACTATCCTTACCTTTTTGTGTCATTTTACCCCACTCCCTCTAGCATGTAAGCTCATTGAGCAGGGCCCTCAACCCCTCTGTTTCTGTGTGTCCAACTTGTCTGGTTACAACTACATGTCTGTTTGTCCACCCATTGTAAAGCGCTGTGGAATTTGATGGCGCTATATAAATAACATAATAATAATAATAATGACTCTACAGGCTTAGTGACAACTTTTAGACCTGGCTAGTAGTGTAGGACTTGAAATTTTGAACCCTGCTGTAGGTGGTCAGGGGGATTTGAGACTCCTGGCCGTACACTAGTAAAAGATGGGGTATTGACGCTTTTAGTCTATTGTATTTATTTTATTGGGGCGTTTTTCTGGGCCTAGGGCTTGATGACCCATTCTTGTACATCATTTTAACTACAATCAAGTCTCATAGTACCAGCAGGTGAATGGATGAGGCATTACATGGAGCCTGTTGTCTGTGACGCTAACAAAGGCCCCCTATTTTCCCAAGACATTCCTCCTGGTTTCAAGGGGCCTAAAAACCCCAGTTTGGTTGTTTTTGTTGCTCGGGAACAAAGTTAAGTAGTTTTTTGTTTACCCTAACGGTGCGTGCAGTTGGGGTAAAATTAGAGTTAGTTTATTTCTCTCTGGTTTTCAGTATTGTGCTATGAACCATCAGCAGTGTATTGGCATGAACAGTGTAAGGGTTAAAAAATAACTTTGGATTATTTTTCATGTAAATAAGGCCTGTTTGCATTTAAACCCTCTCTCCCCATTAAGGAATACCGCAGAGTCCCGGCTAGTATCAGGGGACGCAGTAAGTCTCGTCACGTTTCACAGTAATGGAAGACAGGAAAAGAAAAAGTTTAGACTTTAGAAAAACAAATACTCCCCACAGAATTGTGCTGGTTATTTAGAGTTGAAAATCTGTCAGGAGTCTTTTCCAAATTCCTGTTTTCTTTCCTGATGTTCATTAACACAGTTTACATTAGATACAATTATTTGCGTGTGTTGATTGTGTTTATTTCCAGCCAGGGTTTATTATCTAAACTGTGAATTACAGGGAATTGAAAACCAGATTGCAAATTTAGGTCATCAAAGCCAAACTGCAATTTGCTTCCCCCAATTTCGCTATAGTCATTGCTGGGCTACATGAACCGCCATTTTGCAGTTCCGTTTTCAACTAGCCGCACATCACGGTTTAATGAATAAAAGGTACACGTCTATTGTTAGATTGGTAAATTTGCTGCTGAGAGAGTTGTGATTTTCTTAACCTGAAACCCTGAGAGTCTGTTCATTCACTTAAAAACATGGAAAATCTGCCCTTTCACGGTCAGAATCTATTTTTTCACACAGAAAGTTCGAGAACCTGCCTATTTACCCTAGACCAGGGATAGGCAACTTCCGGCACTCCAGATGTTGTGAACTACATACCCCATAATGCTCTTACACCCATAATGCTAGCAAAGCATCATGGGAGTTGTAGTCCAAAACATCTGGAGTGCCAAAGGTTGCCTATGCCTGCCCTAGACCCTCGGAATCGGCTCACACTGAGACACTGACAATCTGCCCATTTACCCTCATTTGGAGTTCACGGGCGATTTAATGTAAATGAATTAAATACATTATAGCCCATGATTTTAGATTCCCATAGGGAATTGTAGATTCCCATGATTTGCTTTTTAGAATGTACTACAGAGTTATGATTCTCCCTGAATCTAAATTCTGTATTTTAAAGCTAACAAGGCTCCAACAGTTTATTTGAATACAATAGAGTATGCAACTTCTAGAAAGGATCAGTTACTTTGTAAACCTGTAGGATCTTACTGTCCAATGGTGAAGTAGTAGCTTACATTCCAGATTCTAAACCCTCCCCCGAGGAGATCTGCAGTTTCAGACACCTGGAAAAACCACTGCACTTATTACATTGCCTCTGAGACTGTTATTTTCCCTTTGTACATGAAATCAACACCCTATAATGATATTAGTATGATCAGTGCTATATTTACACAGAAGGGAATGTTATCAGAACACATACACATATATGTAGTATTGCCTCTTGTAGGAAATAACCATTAGAAAAGGTTTGGACACTCCTCAGCTAAACAATATTGTCCAATATTGGTATGCGAACGCTAAAAGTAGAAACTTCCACTTTATCAAATCAGTGTCGACCAGAAGCTTACCATGGGACAGAGCCAGGGAACTCCTTGCACCATAGCCACTACAGTGCACTGCAGTGGTTATAGTACTTAGAGTATCCCTTTAATATTTGTGTTTATATTCATAAATCACTGCTTTTGGTTAGAGTAACCCCTCCTATCCTGGACCCTTACCCCATCCCAACTTAAAAAAAAACAAAAAAACTACTAAAACCTAAAACGTACCTCCTCTCCAGCGTTGAGTTCAAGTATTCTCTTGGTCGAGATCAAGTCCAATTCTGCTCCGTTGGCATCAGTCCCCTTGCTGCAGTAGAAGGGATGTAGGAGAAGGTTTGGCTGAGGAGAGGACATGAGTGGCATGGAGGGTGAGTGCCACAATTAAATGCCTGTCACACAGAGTTCACATTATCCAGCCCCCAAATCTTGTTCCAAGCTGGCTAATGATTACACCTCCGGCAGCAAAGGGTTTAACTCTGCACGTGCAGGGTTTTGCTATGAAGAGCTGCACAAACAGACTCCACGCACCATGACCACTTCAAATTACTGAAGTGGTTACGGTGCTTGGAGCTACCCTTAAAGGGACACTGTAGGCACTGTACCCAGGGCTGGCGCATCCATAAGGCGGCACAGGCGGCTGCCTTAGGGCGCACCCGCTCCGGGGGCGCAAGATTTCAGTGACCGGCAGGAGGGAAGCTCTCCCTCCTGCCAGGCCACCTTCTGGACCCCCGGCGCGGCAGTGGTGTGATCAGACGCGGCTAGGGAGCTCTAACCTCTCTGCTCTGCTCCCTCGCGCGCTGTCTGCTGATGCCGCGGGAGCCGGAATATGACGTCATATTCCGGCTCCCGCGGCATCAGCAGACAGCGCGCAAGGGAGCAGAGCGGTGAGATTAGGGCTCCCTCGCCGCGTCTGATCACAGCACTGCCGCACGCCGCCCAGCAGCCCCACTGGACCCCAGGGAATGATTCCTCATCCACACCAGCTCTCCAGGTACGGACGCTGGGTGGAAAATGTTTATTTATAAAATAATTAGTAAGTGTCTGTGTGAGTGTGTCTGTGAGTGATTGTGTGTGAGTGTATGTATGTCAGTGTGTGTGTGAGTGTCTGTGTGTGTGAGTGACTGTCTGTGAGTGACTGTGTGTGAGTGACTGAGTGTGAGTGACTGTGTGTGAGTGACTGTGTGTGAGTGTATGTGTGTCTGTGTGAGTGTGTGTGTGTGTCTGTGAGTGACTGTGTGTCTGTGAGTGACTGTGTGTCTGTGAGTGACTGTTTGTCTGTGAGTGACTGTCTGCGATTGACTGACTGTGTGTCTGAGTGACTGTGTGTCTGTGGGTGACTGTCTGTGTGTCTGTGAGTGACTATCAGTGTGTCTGTCAATAAGTGTCAGTGTGTGTGTGTCAATGAATGAGTGTGTGTCAGATCAGTGAGTCTGTGTGTTTGTCACTGAGTCTGTGTGACTGTCAGTGTGTATAAACCACTGAGTGTAGCGTGGCGGAGCGCAGTACAGGAGCTTCTGTTTCCTGTACCCGGCCAGACTGACCGGAGGTGCTCACTGAGAGAGCACTCCCTGTCAGTCCGGCCAGGTACAGAAAATTGAAGCTCCTGTAGGGGATATCCTCCACTCGGCAACGCTACAAGAGAGGTAGGAGTCACGCCAGGAAGGGGAGTGTGACCACTAAGGGGGTGCGGGGTGCACCAAGGGACAAGGAGGGGAGGGGAGAGAAACACCAAGGGACAGGGAAAAGAGGGGAGAGGTTAGAAGAACACTAAGGGACAGGGAAAAGAGGGGAGAGGTTAGAAGAACACTAAGGGACAGGGAAGGGAGGGGACCAATAATGGACGGGGAGAGGGGCTGGTTAAGAGGCACACAGGTGAAGATGTTATTTTTTTGGGGGGGGGGGGGGGGAAATACATCTTCGCCTATGTACCCAAAAATCCTTGCACCGGCCCTGACTGTACCTGCTTCATCTCATTTGTCTGGGGTTCCCTGGTTCTGTCATTTCATTTAACATTAAACCGTTTTTAATGTTTTGATGTTTTGATTCTAAATGAGAGTCCCCAACAGTATTAGCCTGACCAGCAATAGGCAGCTGTGATTGGCTCAGAGTGTCGGCTGACTGCTTTTAGCCTATCAAATAGATGGTACGAAGGGTATGGCTACAAGGAAGTGTGTAATCGCTACCTTAGCCACACCTTCAAAAGGGGCCGGACTGTGGGTGTCCAAGGAGCATTGTTTAGTGTTAAACTGCTCTGAAATGGTTTAACTCTGAATTGAGGGACAGTGCCAGGGGACTCCAGGTACAATAACCAATTCAATAAGATGAAATGGTTATATAGACTACAGTGTCCCTTTAAATGAGTTAGCCACACAGCACAGTTTTCAACCAAACGCCACATTATTGTTAGAAATGTTTTTCTCTGCAGTTCCACTGGCATATTCTCATATTTTTTACTGGGTTTACTTAATAACTTTTTTTCCTCTCATATAATATTTATTACATATTTGCATGAAATCTCACAGACAAAACCTCCCCCCCCCAAAAAATGTAAAGCAAAATTCAAATTGCGAATAACATAGCAGATTATGTACTACATGAGACATTTGCCTAAAATGTTGATTAAAAGCGGTAATTCTCTTGTTTGGATGGCGACCGCTCTGTATTTATGCAAAACATAAACACAAGCTATTCTTTGTTAATACATGCCACAAAAGAATGTTCCTTTACAATCTGCACCTGGAGTCGGAGATTGAATAGAAATTCTGTGGTAGCATGCTCCAAGTAGAATTAGATAACTTGCCGATTCATGCACATCTTGACAACAAACACCCTCTGCACTTCAGGGCGTCCATTGGTTACCCAGTGTTTGTGAGATTTGGAGATTATTTTTTTTTTTAAATGCAGTGTGTGTGTGGTTTTTTGTTGTTGTTTTTTTAAAGAGTTCAAGGCGGAGGTAGACTCACTGATTATTTTTTTCTTTTAAAATCACTACAACTTTTGAAAATAATGTGTGATATCACAGGAAGCTTCTTGAAATGCTGGATGGTTGGTAGATGTATTTAGGTTGTTGTGTTTTCATTGATTACTATGGAAGAAAAAAAACATACAAAATAACAAAAAGCGGTATTGTATCGTTTTTTTTCTTTTTTAAAGGGATACTACAGGCATTAAAACAACTTTAGCGTAAGCAGTTTTGGTGTATATATATCATGCCCCTGCAGTCTCACTGCTCAATTATCTGCCATTTAGGAATTAAGTGACTTTTGTTTTACGGGATCCAACTCAGCTGTAGTGACAGGTTGTTCAGCCTGCCTATCTCCCTGTATTTCTTGCCCTGGTGTTGCTGGGCCACCAGGGAGCAGGGTCATGATTACAGCCACATAGGATTGCCATCTGCCCGTTATTTTACCGGCACAGCTGGTATTTGAGGATGCCTGGCCAGTACCAGTATTGCAACAATACCGGCAATACAAATGCCAGTATTTTTTCGCTGTGTGTGGAGAGAGGCAGAAAGCCACACTGGGCCACAAAGGAGCAGGGGTTACAGCCAATAGGGAGCAGGCCTATCACCTCCAAGGAATTAAGACAATAGCCCCCCCCAGGCCAAAGGTAAAAAAAAATCTAACTTAATTATTATCCCTTAAAGCACATTTTCCTATTCCATTTATCCAGAGGGTGCTTTAGGGTTCTATTTAACATTGAAGAGAGAGCCATGCATTTTCGTAAGAAAAAATCTTCAGTACTTCAGTTATTCTTACAATTCTTCAGAATGTAGAGGCAATGTGATGTAAAGCATTCAGTCTGTCAGGTGAATGTGATGTCATTTACAACAAAGGATTGTGGGTAATGGCGTGGCGTCAGTCCATACAGGATTGAATTACTGTTGGGAAGAGTCACCTGCTGACCCCGTTTCTCACAATATCCTGTCTGGGTGGGATAGCTGCACAGTGTCTTCTCATTCTGTTTCATAGTATGTATTGGGGAGAACATTCTTTTTGAATGAGCAGTTCAAGGTAAATGACATTATGGAGTGTTAGGTACTTTTTAGCCATTTAATAGGAAGTTGTTCTGCGTTTCCTTGTGATGACCATAGAGGAAAGTACCACTGTTTTTTTTGGGCGAGCACTTTTAAGGTAATGCTACCAGGTTACTTTACATAAATAATTGTAACATTAATTTCATCATTTTTTTTTTTACATTTAGCAGCCATTGTTTGTTTGTTGCCTTTCACTGTGAGAGGTGGGACATCTTAGCAAAGCTTCACAATGTTTAAATAATGATAGTAGCCGGTAAAACGAATGATTGCACATAGCATGTGACGACGCCAGCAAGTCAAAATCTCATTTCTTGGAGATGTTCACAGATTTCATGGAATTTGGAAGAGGAAACTTGGTGAGACTCTCTCTCTCTCTCTCTGTCTCTCTCCTAATCAGTTCCACTTACCTTCAGATAGACCATTCATAAGTGCTGTGAATGAATGAGAGAGGTCCAGCCTGCAGGTAGCTGCTGTTGTCCCTGGTAAGGGAAGCCGGAGAGCCATGCACTGTGAGTACAGGCTGCTTCCTGTTCCCCTCAGAATGCTTCCGATGTTCACAGGCAGGGGGCAGCCCAGATACCAAGTCATGTCCCGGCTTCCCCTGTCTGCAGGAAGCACAGTGCTCTGCTCGGGTGCTGGGGTTACTGCATACCTCACTCCCCGAGCAGGTAATGGGCTGCAGAGAGGAGCCCAGCAGCTGAATGGCTCCGCCAAGGCTGGCTAAAGAGCCGCTCGCCCAGCACTGCATCCCCAGACAGCAGCAGGGAAGCCCACTAGGAAACCTCCCGGTGGGTGCCCCCCAGAAGCCATTGCCTCAGGCAAACGCCTTATTTGCCTAATGGTAGCGTTGGCCCTGATGCCAGTGTTGGGCAAAGATCCTGGCACTGCAGAGCACTCCAATGTCTGACATCACAACAGCCATCAAGCAGCCCAATCAAAGTCTTCTCATAGAGCAGTGATGGCGAACCTTTTTGAGCCCGAGTGCCCAAACCGCAATACATGCCAACTTTTTTTTTCTTAAAGTGCCAACACGGCAATTAAACCCAAATACTGAGGTTTAAGTTTAGAAAAAACAACTCGTACTGTTGTCAGAACTAATAACTTTTGTTTTAAAAGAACACAGAGAGTTCAATGATACAAATTTTAAATAATGATATAAATAGATAAAATGAAGCTTATATTTATTAGTATCTCCAACAAATGCAATACATACACACACAGACTGCTGAATACACACACACACACACACACAGACTGCTGAATACACACACACAGACTGCTGAATACATACGCACACACACAGACTGCTGAATACAGAGACTGATGAATACACACACAGTCTGCTGAATACACATACAGACAGACTGCTGAGTACACACACACAGACTGCTGAGTACACACAGACAGACTGCTGCGTACACACAGACAGACTGCTGAGTACACACACACAGTCTGCTGAATACACACACAGTCTGCTGAATACACACACACAGTCCGCTGAATACACACACACAGACTGCTGACTACACACACAGACTGGTGAATACACGCACACACACACACACAGACTGCTCAATACACGCACATACACAGACTGCTCAATACACGCACACACACAGACTGCTGAATACACACACATACTGCATTGAGGTGTGAGGTGCTGTGTGTGTGGGGGTGCTGTGTGTTTTTGTGGGGGGTGCTGTGTGGGGGGGTGCTGTATGTGTGTGTGTGTATGAGGGGTAATGTGTGTGTGAGAGGGGTGCTGTGCTGTGTGGGGGGTAGGGGTGCTGGGCGGGGGAAAGGGTGCTGGGGGGTAGGGGTGCTGTGGGGGGGTAGGGGTACTGCTGTGGGGGATAGGGGTACTGTGTGTGGGGGGTAGGGGTGCTGTGGGGGGGTAGGCGTACTGCTGTGGGGTAGGGGTGGTGCTGTCGGTGGTAGGGGTGCTGCTGGGGGGTAGGGGTACTGCTGGGGGTAGGGGTGATGTGGTGGGGTATGGGTACTGCTTGGGGGTAGGAGTACTGCTAAGGGGGTAGGGGTACTTCTGGGGGGTAGGGGCACCTGTGGGGGGGTAGGGGTGCTGTGGGGGGGTGGTAGGGGTACTGCTGTGGGGGGGTAGAGGTACTGTGTGTGGGGGTAGAGGTACTGTGTGTGGGGGTTAGGGGTACTGTGTGTGGGGGTAGGGGTGCTGTGGGGGGGTAGGGGTACTGCTGGGGGGGTAGGGGTACTGCTGTGAGTGGTAGGGGTACTGCTGTGGGGGTTAGGGGTTCTGTGGGGGGTAGGGGTACGGCTGGGCGGTAGGGGTGCTGTGGGGGGGTAGGGGTGGTACTGTGAGGGTAGAGGTGCTGTGGGGGGGGTAGGGGTACTTCTGGGGGGGTAGGGTTGCTGTGTGTCTGTATCCCCCCCTCTCTCCTTCTTACCTTTAATGAAGTAGGGGAGGGGGGGGGGGAAACACAGCCATCCCTGGTGGTCCGGTGGTGGTAAGCACTGCAAGGGGAGGGATCTGTGAAGCAGCTCCCCTGTCCTCCCACACGATGCTGTGTGGAGCGTTGCCATGGTAACGCTCGGCAACACTCCACACAGCATCGTGCGGGAGGACAGGGGAGCTGCTTCACAGGTCCCTCCCCCTGCCTCCCGACACGGAAGCAGAGTAGGCGCCTGCCCAAAACAGGCAGTGATGGTGATGGTGAACCTATGGCCGCGTGCCCACAGAAAGGGCCCGGCGTGCCACCTGTGGCACGCGTGCCATAGGTTCGCCATCACTGTCATAGAGAGACACACACATGTACTCACAATGGCAAACATGAAGACACAAGTTTGTCATCTTTTAGTCACTCTCCTGTTTACAACCTTTTAAGTGCAGGGAGGTGGCTTCTGCTGGCTGGGGCTGTTGGATGTCAGTTTGGTCCAGTCACACTGTTAAAGGGCTGCAGCATACCACCGGGTCCCTGAGGACATATGGACCCCCTCAGCATTTGTATTTATGAGATGTGAAAAATAAAATTAAAGGAACACTATAGGGCCAGGAACACAAATAATTTATTCCTGACCCTATAGTGTTAAAACCACCATCTAGCCCCCCTGCCCCCTCAAATATAGTAAAATCTTACTTTTGTGTTCAGCTGCTGGCTCTGCCACTGATCTGTCTGCTTGGCTGGCATCATCAGAAGTGTTGTTCTGAACCAATCACAATGCTTTCCCATAGAATTGGCTAAGACTGTCAAGGAGGCAGATTAGGGGCAGAGCCAGTACAAGCCAAACACAGCCCTGGCCAATCAGCATCTCCTCATATAGATGCATTGAATCAATGCATCTCTATGAGGAAAGTTCAGGGTTTGCATGCTGAAGGTGGAGACACTGAATTGCAGCCACAGTGTGCAGCACTGCCCCAAGAAGCAGCTCTAGCAGCCAAACGAGGAGTGGTCAGTGGAGGTATCCCTAGGCTGTAATGTAAACACTGCATTTTCTCGGAAAAGACTGAAGTGAATGATTCTACTCCCCAGAAGACATGTTATCATGTAACTTGGTGCCTCAATCTTGGCTCTATGACAGCCATTGTTGTAAGCTTATTGCCAGGTCATTTGCACCAGACAACAAGTAAACAAGGAAGAGGAAAAATGAAACAAGGTTTCTATTTCTCCTCCTCTTTACAGTGTGAGCCCTGGCTTAAAAGAACATTACTGGGTATTCCTAAGGTTTTAGTGTCCCTATCCCTAATTGCAGTGGTGTCCATGGAGGAGGCATGGCTTCCTCTGGTGACTGTCCAATTCAATGCTCCTCATATTGGGGAGAACTAGGTACCCGAGACGCATGCCAAATGTGCATCCAAACTTCCCCTTAGTAAAGCATTGAATAAACTCTTTCCTATGGGGGCTGCAATGTCACATGACCAAGTGTAACAGTCACTAGCAGTGTGTTTAAATCTTCAAGGGAAATTGTGACCTTTCTTCAAAATGGCAATGCTTTACCTTGAATGGTTGAAATGGCAGGAACACTGCATTCAGGCCTTTTAGTTGCGGTGACGTGGTCTGGAGGACGTTAGTGGTCCTTTAAATGGAACATCTCCTAAAGCAGGTTAACCCAAGTTAGAATTGACATTCAATGTTTTATCAGTGTTGTAATTTCCAGAGAAGCGATAGTTCCATTTTCTGTACACGAAGTGGTTTACTGATAAAATCTGGCTGTAGTGTTGATAATCAAACCTTTAACGTTTGGGGTTTATTTTCTCATTGGTCGATTGTGTTGAATGGACAAATAACTAGGCCAACTCAGATAACATTTGAATACTTATTGCATGCGTTGTAAAGTTTGTCAGTTAACGGTTTGTGACTTGTGATTGAATAAAGGAACAGTATAGCATTATGAAAACAACCCTGTATATGTCCCTAGTCTTATATAGGTCCCCCCCCTTTCCAAAGATTTTAGATGTCCTAAAAAAAAAAAAAAAACCTAATTTGAGTGTCAGATGATTGCATTTCAGTTTGGTACTCAAACTCTTACACGCTCAGTGATTTGTCCTCAGCAGGTCACTTAACTAATGGAGTTTGAGCTTTTTCTGCAGCTTAGGAATGTTACAGATACTTAGGATGTTAAGACGTTTGAATGATCATTTTAAATGGCACGCAAACCATAAGTTTGTCACATCGTCTCCCCTGACCAGCCCAGCTTCCCTCACAGTGCGCATGCATCGCTGGCTTATGCCAGATCCATGCAGGGTCTGGGTTTTGTTCTGTCTAGCTTAACTGCAGGGACTTCCTGTGTGCAGCAGCCAATCAGTAGAGCACACCATATCCCCATCCCCTCATGACACTGCAATTAGCTGACCGTCTCGGCCAATGACTGGTGAGATTGGCATCCGGCTTCTGCAGCACCCCAATGTCGTTAAACCTTTTGCAGAAGGGACCCAGTTCTTGACAGGAAGAAGGGCCCATTATCCAGGAAAGGCACCAGAGTACTAATGGCACCATAACTACTACAGTCATCTGGAGTAGTTTTTCTGCTTGGAGTAACCTTTTAATTAGTATAGCACAAATAGTAGGTGTATACGTCCAATGCTTCTCTAAGAGAAATGCTGGATTTAAAGGGACACTATACTCCCCAAAACAACTTTAGCTTAACTAAGCAGTTTGTTTATAGATCACGCCCCTGTAGTCTCACTTCTCAATTCACTGCCATTTAGGAGTTAAATCGCGCGAGACTCTCGCGAGACCCGCGTCTGTCAGAGCATTGCCACGGGTTACCATGGCAACGCTCCGCACAGGCGGGTCTCGCGAGAGTTAGAGCTGGAGAGGGAACACAGCGTGTGATGGCCCCTGTGTGCAGCGGCTGGCTCCCCCCCACCGGACCAACAGGCGATCTCCCCCCTCCCTGACAAGGTAAGAAGCGAGGAGGGGGGGAAAAAAATAAAAAAATATACACACATAAAGTAAAAAAAAAATGCTCCCCCATCATCCAACACAAACACACACACACAATCCAGCACACACACACACACCATCCAACACACACACACCATCCAACACACACACCATCCAGCACACACACACACATCATCCAGCACACACACACCATCCAACACACACACACACCATCCAACACACACACCATCCAACACACACACACCATCCAACACACACACCATCCAGCACACACACACACATCATCCAGCACACACACACCATCCAACACACACACCATCCAACACACACACACCATCCAGCACACACACACACACATTATCCAGCACACACACACACACACAATCCAACACACACACACATCATCCAGCACACACACACATTCCCACACACACACACATCATCCAGCACACACACACACACATTATCCAGCACACACACACACACACACACACATCATCCAGCACACACACACACCATCCAACACACACACACTTCATCCAGCACACACACACATCATCCAGCACACACACACACACTCCAACACACACACACACACACACACACACACACACTTCATCCAGCACACACACACATCATCGAGCACACACACACACCATCCAGCACACACATACACACACACACCATCTAGCACACACACACATCATCCAGCACACACACACCATCCAACACACACACACACATCATCCAACACACACACACCATCCAACACACACACACACACCATCCAGCACACACACACACACATCATCCAGCAAACACACACACACACTCCAACACACACACACATACACACATCACCCAGCACACACACATCATCCAGCACGCACACATATACACATCATCCAGCACACACACACATTCCCACACACACACACACACACACACACACTTCATCCAGCACACACACACATCATCCAACACACACACACACACACACACACACACACACACACATCATCCAGCACACACACACACACATCATCCAGCACACACACACACCATCCAACACACACACACACACACACACACTTCATCCAGCGCACACACACACATCATCCAGCACACACACACACACACTCCAACACACACACACACACACACACACACACACACACACACACACACACACTTCATCCAGCACACACACACACATCATCCAGCAC
Organism: Pelobates fuscus; assembly: GCF_036172605.1. Lineage (NCBI taxonomy): Eukaryota > Metazoa > Chordata > Amphibia > Anura > Pelobatidae > Pelobates > Pelobates fuscus. The sequence continues at coordinate 366,500,184 of NC_086321.1, forward strand.
ACACACACACACCATCAAGCACACACACACACACACATCATCCAGCACACACACACCATCCAACACACACACACATCATCCAACACACACACACACACACCATCCAACACACACACACTTCATCCAGCACACACACACAATCCAAAACACACACACACACTTCATCCAGCACACACACACACACACACATCATCCAGCACACACACACACACATCAGCCAGCACACACATCATCCAGCACACACACACACACACACATCATCCAGCACACACACATCATCCAACACACACACACACACACACCATTCAACACACACACACCATCCAACACACACACACTTAATCCAGCACACACACATCATCCAGCACACACACACACAATCCAACACACACACACACTTCATCCAGCACACACACACACATCATCCAGCACACACACACACGCAATCCAACACACACACACACACTTCATCCAGCACACACACATACACACACACACACATCATCCAGCACACACACACACACACACACACATAATCCAGCACACACACATCATCCAGCACACACACATACACACACACATCATCCAGCACACACACACCATCCAACACACACACACACACACATCATCCAGCACACACACAAACATCATCCAACACACACACACAACATCCAACACACACACACACACACACTTCATCCAGCGCACACACACACAATCCAACACACACACACACTTCATCCAGCACACACACACTTCATCCAGCACACACACACACACACACACACCATCCAGCACACATCATATAAACACACACACACACACCATTCCACACACACACACAATCCAACACACACACACACTTCATCCAGCACACACACACACACATCATCCAGCACACACACACGCAATCCAACACACACACACACACTTCATCCAGCACACACACATACACACACACACATCATCCAGCACACGCACACACACATCATCCAGCACACACACATACACACACACACATCATCCAGCACACACACACCATCCAACACACACACACACATCATCCAGCACACACACAAACATCATCCAACACACACACACAACATCCAACACACACACACACTTCATCCAGCGCACACACACACAATCCAACACACACACACACTTCATCCAGCACACACACACTTCATCCAGCACACACACACACACACATCATCCAGCACACACACACACATCATCCAACACACACACACACACACACCATCCAGCACACATCATATAAACACACACACACATACACACATAATCCAACACACATAATCCAACACACACACCATCCAGCACACACGTACACACATCATCCAGCGCACACACATCATCCAGCACACACTGCATTCATTATACACACTATGCACTCATTACAAACACACTACATTCACTATACACACTCTGCATTCATTATACACACTCTGCACTCACTACAAACCCACTACATTCACTACACACGCTGCTCTCACTACACACACTGCACTCACTACACACACTGCATTCACTATACACACTCTGCATTCATTATACACACTCTGCATTCACTACAAACACACTCACACTACATACGCTGCATTCAATATACACACTCTGCACTCACTACAAATACACTGCATTCATTATACACACTCTATACTCACTACAAACTACATTAATTATACACACTCTACACTCACTACAAACACACTACATTCATTATACACACCCTGCACTCACTACAAACACATTACATTCACTATACACACCCTGCACTCACTACACACACACTGCATTCACTATACACACCATGCACTCACTACAAACACACTGCATTCATTATACACACTCTGCACTCACTACAAACACACTACATTCACTATACACACTCTGCACTTACGACAAACACACTACATTCATTATACACACTCTGCACTTACGACAAACACACTACATTCATTATACACACTCTGCACTCACTACAAGCACTACATTCCCTATACACACTCTGCACTCACTACAGTCACACTACATTCACTATACACACTCTGCACTCACTACAAACATACTACATTCATTATACACACTACACACACTGTATTCATTATACACACTCTGCACTCACTACAAACACACTGCATTCATTATACACACTCTGCACTTACTACAAACACATTACATTCACTATACACACTCTGCACTCACTACAAACATACTACATTCATTATACACACTATGCACACTGCATTCATTATACACACTCTGCACTCACTACAAACACACTATATTTATTATACACACTCTGCACTTACTACAATCACACTACATTCATTATACACACACTGCACTCACTACAAACACACTACATTCATTATACACACACTGCACTCACTACACACACTACATTCATTATACACACTGCACTCACTACAAACACACTACATTCATTATACACACTCTGCACTCACTACAAACACATTACATTCACTATACACACTCTGCACTCACTACAAACACATTACATTCATTATACACACTCTGCACTCACTACAAACACAGTACATTCACTATACACACTCTGCACTCACTACAAACACACTACATTTATTATACACACTGCACTCACTACAAACACACTACATTTATTATTCATACTCTGCATTCACTACAAACACACTACATTCATTAAACACACCCTGCACTGCACTATATGCATAGGAGTGTAATTTATTTATTTTTTTAAGGGGGGGGGAGGAAAGGGCGGGAATCTTGGGTGAGTTCCCACACTTTTTTCCCCAGGACTTGACCCCTGGGAACCAGAGTCAATGAACTGACAAGGTTCCCAAGGAGAGGCAGTGCTTAAATACCCAGCTAATACTGTTTTGATTCAGGTGGGCTTAGATAGGCAGGTGAGAGCCACTGGTGAAGTCCAGCCCCCTACTGCTGCAGATAAGACAAGATCGGGCTTCAGGAAGATACATGAGTTGAGATAGTGACTTAGCGGCAGGAACGCATGCTTGGGATGCATAAGGCATCAGGTTCAAATCCCCTGTTGGCCTTTTCAGGGATGACCATGTCTGGATGTCACAGTGAGTTTTACAGATATCCCTTTACAGTTCTCCTCACCCAATTTCATGTAATAAGAAAGTTTTGAACACATAACGAGATTTCTCTTATTGTGAGATACTAGTGACTGCTAGCATTGTTCGATGTCTATTTGCTGCAAATATTAAACTGGGCCAAAGTGTCCTGTAACCTAAAATGACCTTGTTGCGTAACCAGTAATGATTGCGATTTGCGTTCAGCCCAAGTCTTATCACCCCAGCTTCCTCCATAAACTTGGTCTATTTCAGCATTGTTTACTTTCTCTTTACCACACCTAACACCCACATAAAACTCAAATCAATCTTATACCGAGATCATAGGAGAAGAAGTATATGACTAGTACTGATATAGAACATAGTTCAAGTAGATGTGAAAGCTTGAAGAATTACTTGAAATTGCAACAAATTTGTATAGGAGGTTAAAAAAAGAAAGGCAGCTCATTTAATGGTTTACTTAAAGGGACACTATAGTCACCAAAACAACTACAGCTTAATGTATTTATTCTGGTGAGTATAATAGCTCCCTTCAGGCATTTTTATGCATTTTTATGAAAAGGCAGTGTTTACATTGCCCCTAAGTGGCCACTCCTTAGATGGCCACTGGAGGTGCTTCCTGGCTCAGTGCTGCACAGTAGGCAGCCCTGCCGTTCAGGGTCCCCATGCTCTGCATGGGGACGCTGGATTGGCCAAAACAGTGTTTGGTCTTGCCCCCTTGCCGATTTTAGGGTTAGGGTTAGGGGAAAGCATTGGATTGGCTAAAAATCGGTAATTTTGATGATGTCACCAAGCGGGCGGGGCCAGCGCGGAGAGCTGGAAATAAGATGAGTTTTAACCCATTCTGAGGGGCTAAGGGGGGGCAAGCCACCTATATGGTGGTTTTTTACTATAGGGTCAGGAATACATGTTTGTGTTCCTGACCCTATAGCGATCCTTTAATTAATTGTAAATTTGTAACGGAGCATGCAACATTTAGTCCAAATATAGCCAACTTGTTAATAAAGCCGTGTGAGGATGTATAAATGTTATGAATTCGATAGTTTTTTCTGTTTACAACTTTTATTTAAATTAACAGTATAGTCACTGTAACGGACCGTTTCACGTACAAGAGGATAAAACCCAGTTTAGGCGATAATCCCCTTTCCAGATGCACAGGCAGCTACTGCAAACACCATTCTCCCGACTGGAACCACACGAACACTGGAACAGCTGAACAAGAAAAGCAGACATCGGCTTACACTCTTGGCAGTCAGCATACAATCCCATCCCCCAAAGACCGAGACGACACATCGCTTTGAGGGTTAAGCAAGAACTCTAGACTGGGACACCCAGTCTGGCTTTTATTACCAACAAGTACATACAGGACACTCCCAGGGGGAGGATGAAATTAACCAATCACATGGATGTACCTCCCACACATTTCCTCCCCTTAGATTAACACTTAACACAATTATACTGTACACCTTTTTCCCCAATTCCTGGATGTACCCCAAATACCTATGCTACACCTCCAAAACAGGTATCCCCTGATAGCCCTTATTCAGGGGGACAACCTATGCAAGAATCAGCCCATTCGGATAAATGGTTCGGGAGTTATGGGACTTTAAAGTATTGACCGACCGCATGGGTAAAGTATCCGAAAACAGTTCCATGCATTTTGGCCCTGCGGTCGGTCACAAACAGGTGAATGAAACATACGAATTACTTGGGTTATAGAGACTAAGGGGGATTCGCATGAATCCCCTAGTTCGTATGTTTCTTTCTACCGAACTGCGGGCCGTTCGGTAGTTTCCCCACGAAATCCTGGAAGTCTGGAGGTCTCAGCGGTGTTTGCCTAGTCGAGTGTCCGATTTCAGTTCCAGACACTCGACGGCAAAACACCGCTGTTCGGCAGTTAAAGATGGCCGCCGCCACGTGGTTGTTTCCCGAATGGCGGCCACCCAGAGGACACAGAACACATTACATGATTGCCAATTACCCGTTTGCAACATTGTTGCAAACGGTAATTGGAGGCACACTTAATCCTGGGTGGTCTGGTTGCTCGGTAGTTTCTTCAATACAATGAATGGAGTGATTCTACCGAACAATCAGATGAAGGCTGCATATATATATATAACCCAGGTTAACTGCATACATAAATACATATACAATATACAGGCAGTACAATAGGATATGCTTCACAGTCTTAAAGGGACAGTAGTCCCAAATTGTCCATTGCTGATTTTAAAGGGCCAGTAGCAGCAATATAAATTAGTACATGCCCAAATATAGTCTTTAAAGTGCAATATGTCCAGGGGCCATAGTCAGCGGGCAGGAGGCTAGCAGCCAGGCCTCTCCAGTTCACAGTGGCGAAGCTGGTTTCGCCACATTTCTCCCCTTGGCCAATTAGACTAACAGGGTACCTGACTTTCTGCCGGTCAGTGCCCTGGTTAGTCCAGCAACCCACCCACAAAACAGAAATAACAGAGCAGCCCACCCACACTAACCGGTTACTACATCTGGGTGAGGAAGGATTTTGTCCAAGTTCTGGTGTTTCACCACTGCTGGGTGGGAGACGGGTAGGCTGCCTTGGTGGGTTGCTGAGGGGGCAGAGACCAGCGGTACTCTGTCCTGTTGCCAGCACTACCACGGGAGTAGTCTGGTGGGCGTCTGGTTGCTGGAGACTGGCTGTCTCCCCTTTAGGTGCGCAGCTCGACTGCCGGAGGGGGAGACCGACTGTCTCCCCTTTGGATCCATCACACTGAGGCTGGGGAACAGGACCGACCGTCCCTATCCCTTGTGCTGTAAGTGCAGAGACTACGGTCCCATCTGCACAGTTGTGGGGCTTAACATCTCCCCTTGGTGAGTTAGGCTGCCGCTGGAGAGAGGGTGTAACAAGCTCCTCTCTCTGGACGGTAAACTGCCGCTGGGGAGGGGGTTTAGCAGGCTCCTCTCCCTGCCACTCTCTCTGCTGGTGGAAAGGGGGACCAGCTGTCTCCCCTTTCATTCTCTTGTCCGGCTGCTGGGGTGCGAGACTGACTGTCTCTGCTCCCTGCAGGACACACTGCCGCTGGGGAGGATGGACGACACCATCAGCTCCCTGGGGCACACACTGCCGCTGGGGAGGGAGGACGCTGCTCTCCTCTCCCTTCGCTTCACACTGCCGTCTTGGCATCTCACTTTGCTGCTGGGGGGCAGGAACAACAACCTCTGCCCCCTGTAACTCAGCCTGCCGCTGGGGAGGAAGGACTGCACCTTCGGCTCCCTTGGACACACACGGCTGCTGGGGAGGATGGACGACACCATCAGCTCCCTGGGGCACACATTGCCGCTGAGGAGAGAGGACGCTGCTCTCCTCTCCCTTCCCTTCACACTGCCTTCTTGGCATATCACTTTGCTGCTGGGGGGCAGGAACAACAACCTCTGCCCCCTGGAACTCAGCCTGCCGCTGGGGAGGAAGGACGACACCTTCATCTCCCTGGGGTTGCCCACAGGACCAGTCTAGGAACTCTGCTACCTCGGGTACTGCTGGTTGCTGTTGGGCGGGAGGGCCGGTTGTCTCTTCCCAGGCCTCATTGATGAGTCGCAGGTAATCCCCCTCCAGGTTCCATTCCTGGTTAACCAAATATCGTAGGTCTGCCTCGAGGTCAATAGCGCCAAAGAGACCCAGCATGTTCTCTCGGATGCCGTACAGGTCCCAAAAACGATAGTCGGTATCTTCCCCAAAGTCCTCGTCACCACTATTATCCCAAAATAGACCGGGGCCAGTGTAATCTCCGCCTTCTGGGAACTCATACTCTGCCATCCTGGGGACACACTGAGCCGCGTACCACTGTAGCGCCTGGTATGCGTCGTCGAGCACCAGTTCTGCGTATACTAGAATCTCGAGTCTAGTCACCCACTTTTCTGTGGTCTGTTTTCTCAGGAGGGGCATCCGCTCTGCCATTCTAGCCAGAATTCGCTGCCTTCTGCTGCGGCGCTGATCCCCTCGTGAATACTGTACTTCCTCTAGGGCTTCGTCCCACAATTCGGCTCTGACAGTCTCTCTGTACATCAACATGTCCTCTTCTGACATTGCTCTAGGCCTCCGGAGTACGGAACCGTACAATCTATCCTGCAACTTCTCCTCCATTTTCTGAGTTCCTTTGTAGATAGGGTCGCTGTACGGATACTAGCGTTGCCCTCAATTTGTAATCCAGAAATGGTGTTGTCTGTAGCTGTCCCTCTGGTTGTAGGAACGATCCCGCCGCTTGCCACCAATTGTAACGGACCGTTTCACGTACAAGAGGATAAAACCCAGTTTAGGCGATAATCCCCTTTCCAGATGCACAGGCAGCTACTGCAAACACCATTCTCCCGACTGGAACCACACGAACACTGGAACAGCTGAACAAGAAAAGCAGACATCGGCTTACACTCTTGGCAGTCAGCATACAATCCCATTCCCCCAAAGACCGAGACGACACATCGCTTTGAGGGTTAAGCAAGAACTCTAGACTGGGACACCCAGTCTGGCTTTTATTACCAACAAGTACATACAGGACACTCCCAGGGGGAGGATGAAATTAACCAATCACATGGATGTACCTCCCACACATTTCCTCCCCTTAGATTAACACTTAACACAATTATACTGTACACCTTTTTCCCCAATTCCTGGATGTACCGCAAATACCTATGCTACACCTCCAAAACAGGTATCCCCTGATAGCCCTTATTCAGGGGGACAACCTATGCAAGAATCAGCCCATTCGGATAAATGGTTCGGGAGTTATGGGACTTTAAAGTATTGACCGACCGCATGGGTAAAGTATCCGAAAACAGTTCCATGCATTTTGGCCCTGCGGTCGGTCACAAACAGGTGAATGAAACATACGAATTACTTGGGTTATAGAGACTAAGGGGGATTCGCATGAATCCCCTAGTTCGTATGTTTCTTTCTACCGAACGGCGGGCCGTTCGGTAGTTTCCCCACGAAATCCTGGAAGTCTGGAGGTCTCAGCGGTGTTTGCCTAGTCGAGTGTCCGATTTCAGTTCCAGACACTCGACGGCAAAACACCGCTGTTCGGCAGTTAAAGATGGCCGCCGCCACGTGGTTGTTTCCCGAATGGCGGCCACCCAGAGGACACAGAACACATTACATGATTGCCAATTACCCGTTTGCAACATTGTTGCAAACGGTAATTGGAGGCACACTTAATCCTGGGTGGTCTGGTTGTTCGGTAGTTTCTTCAATACAATGAATGGAGTGATTCTACCGAACAATCAGATGAAGGCTGCATATATATATATAACCCAGGTTAACTGCATACATAAATACATATACAATATACAGGCAGTACAATAGGATATGCTTCACAGTCTTAAAGGGACAGTAGTCCCAAATTGTCCATTGCTGATTTTAAAGGGCCAGTAGCAGCAATATAAATTAGTACATGCCCAAATATAGTCTTTAAAGTGCAATATGTCCAGGGGCCATAGTCAGCGGGCAGGAGGCTAGCAGCCAGGCCTCTCCAGTTCACAGTGGCGAAGCTGGTTTCGCCACAGTCACCCAGACCAATTTGTCTCAGACAATTAAGTGGTCTGGGTGCAGTGTTTATGTCCTTTTAACTGTACCATATACATTTTTTTTAGTTTTTTTAGAAACTGTCTTCCCGACAGCCACTAGAGGTGCTTCCGCCTCTAGAACCGAGTAAAATTTAGTCTGGGATTCAAACACCGTTCATTGCAGAATTTGATTGGAGGAGTGCGACATTTGGCCGAGCGAGCTTATCTCCAATACATTGCTTGTCTATGAGAACCAATAGATTGGAGGAGATTTCAAAGACCTTAGCAGGCAGTCTGATGAATGTGAGTGCGGAGCGGGCAGGTGCAGAAGAAGAGTTCTAGCTCTGGAAACGAGGTGACTGAGTAATATTTATCTTCAATGTTTACAAACGGGGTGCAACGGAGAGAATGAATAGTACCTAATTAAGGATTATACATTTTTTTTCTCTTTAATACAAATGCAAACTATACAATAGAATATAGTAACACAAAGATATGACCTGTGCCAATGGAATCCAGAAATATTGTGTGACCCAAGTGGGAAAAACCAAACTGCCATAAGAACGAAATGTGAAAAATGTTTACATTAGAGTATGGGAAGAATTATGTTGAAGAAGTAGCAGAAATGTGCAATATAACGAATAAGCATTAAAATTGCTTATTAGCTGTGCAATGGTTCTTCAGATATATCATCTCAATATATCAATCCGGGAGTCAAGCTTGCTTTCAGTTCTAGAATTTATATACAAAGTGTGAGACGAGATCAGTGACCATTCTCTACGGTTGGGTGAGCTTACTACTGATTCCCAAGCAGGCACATGAGGAGTGGAGGGAGACGCTGCAGAGACCATAACCACTTCAGCTGATTAAAGTGTTTATGGTGCCTGGAGACTTTTCGGTCATCACTTTACTCTACATATTCAATGTGGGGTCTGGGCTGACCCTCATTTTCGAAAGAGCACCTGTGTATCCCTATATTTTATTTTAAAAGGGCAAAGCTTATATTTGGTGTTAAACAAGTATCTCTGTGTGAATTTTTCTTGTGCTCTTTGTTACAATTTGTACTTAATGTTCTATAATATGTAACATGCAGCGTATTGTTTATGACCTGTGTTCTATATAAATGCTCTTTTGGTTAATCTTCTTATTTCTGTTTATTACCCTCAATGACCAACAGGGTACACTGTTACACAAGTCATTATAATGGAAATAATTATAACATCCATAGGACAAAAACTGTAGCTTATACATGGTTTTGTATGGCATTACAATGTGTATAGCAGGGACACAATGATAATGGAAACAATGTACCTTTTGACACTCCCCACCATAATCCTGCAAGTCAGACCAGGACTCAGAAGGTATAATTCTGAGAATAGCTCTGCTATGGTGTTGATCGTTAAAGCTGTCTTGCCTGACCCAGTGAATAGGACATGTTTCCTTAACAGTTATAGTGTTACCTGGGTCTCCACTAGATGACTGGTCTCGTCTCAAGTAGGTTTACTAAATGCTGATCCTGACGCGCTTTCTTGGGCTGGGAGCGTCAACTTACCGCACCTATGACGCTAACGAATGGTGATCCAATAACACTGACGAATGGCGCTCCAAATATGCCTTTAAAGCAAAGGGAATAAACTCTGTTTGTGCAGCATTTAATAGCACATACATATACTAGTTTATATTCTATACTGATGCCTGGGATACCAGTGGATGCAGATACCTGCAGTCTGCTTATCTGTCTCCAGGTGAATTGGTTTATATGCTATACTGAGACCTGGGATACTACTGGGAAACAGATAAATGCAGTCTGTGTACCTGTCTCCAGCTAAATAATTTATATTCTATACTGAGGCCTGGGATACTAGCGGATACAGATACCTGCAGTCTGTGTACCTGTCTCCAGGTGAATTGGTTTATATTCTATACTGATGCATGGGATACCAGTGGATGCAGATACCTGCAGTCTGTGTACCTGTCTCCAGGTGAATTGGTTTATATGCTATACTGAGACCTGGGGTACTAGCAGATGCAGATACCTGCAGGCTGTGTACCTGTCTCTAGGTGGAATGGTTTATATGCTATACTGACGCCTGGGATACCAGTGGATGCAGATACCTGCAGTCTGCTTATCTGTCTCCAGGTGAATTGGTTTATATGCTATACTGAGACCTGGGATACTAGTGGGATACAGATACCTGCAGTCTGTGTACATGTCTCCTGGTATATTAATTTAAATTCTATACAGAGGCCTGGGATACTAGCAGATACAGTTACTATGCCGTCTGTGCACCTGTCTCCATGAGAATTGGTTTATATTCTATACTGAGTCCTGGGGTACTAGCAGATGCAAATAACTGCAGTCTGTGTACCTGTCTCCAGCTAAATAATTTATATTCTATACTAAGGTCTGCGATACTAGCGGATGCAGATACCTGCAGTCTGTGCACCTGTCTCCAGATTAATTGGTTTATATTCTATACTGAGTCCTGGGACACTAGCGGATACAGTTACCTGCCGTCTGTGCACCTGTCTCCATGTGAATTGGTTTATATTCTGTACTGAGTCCGGGGGTACTAGCGGATGCAGATAATTGCAGTCTGTATACCTGTCTCCAGGTGAATTGTTTTATATTCTATCCTAAGGTCTGTGACACTAGCGGTTACAGATACCTGCAGTCTGTGTACCTGTCTCCTGGTGAATTGTTTTATATTTGAGACCTAGGATACCAGTGGATACAGTTACCTGCAGTCTGTGCACTTGTCTCCAAGTGAATTGGTTTATATTCTATTCTGAGGCCTGTGATACTAGCGCATACAGATACATGCAGTGTGTGTACCTGTCTCCAGGTGAATTGGTTTATATTCTATACTGAGGCCTGGGATACTAGCGGATACCTGCAGTCTGTGTGCCTGTCTCTAGATGAATTGGTTTATATTCTATTCTGAGGTCTGGGATACTAGTGGATACAGATAACTGCAGCTTGTGCACCTGTCTCCAGGTGGAATGGTTTATATTCTATACTAAGACCTGGGATACCAGTGGATACAGATACCTGCAGTCTGTGTACCTGTCTCCAGGTGAATTGGTTTATATTCTATACTGATGCATGGGATACCAGTGGATACAGATACCTGCAGTCTGTGTACCTGTCTCCAGGTGAATTGGTTTATATGCTATACTAAAGCTTGTGATATTAGTCTGATGCAGATACCTGCAGTCTGTGTACCTGTCTCCAGGTGTATTCATTTATATTCTATACTGAGGCCTGCGGATAAAGATACCTGCCGTCTGTTACCTGTTACCAGGTGAATTGGTTTATATTCTATACTGAGGCCGGGGATACTAGTGGATACAGATACATGCAGTCTGTGTACCTGTCTCCAGCTAAATAATTTATATTCTCTACTAAGGCCTGTGATACTAGCGCATACAAATACATGCAGTGTGTGTACCTGTCTCCAGATGAATTGGTTTATATTCTATACTGAGGCCTGGGATACAGTGGATGCAGATACCTGCAGTCTGCTTACCTGTCTCCAGGTGAATTGGTTTATATGCTATACTGAGACCTGGGATACTAGTGGATACAGATACATGCAGTCTGTGTACCTGTCTCCAGATGAATTGGTTTATATTCTATATATAGGCCTGGGATCCTAGCGGATACAGATACCTGCAGTCTGTGTACCTGTCTCCAGATGAATTGGTTTATATTCTATACTGAGGCCTGGGATACTAGGAGATGCAGATACCTGCAGCTTGTGCACCTGTCTCCAGGTGGAATGGTTTATATTCTATACTGAGGCCTGGGATACTAGCAGATGCAGATACCTGCAGCTTGTGCACCTGTCTCCAGGTGGAATGGTTTATATTCTATACTAAGACCTGGGATACCAGTGGATACAGATACCTGCCGTCTGTGTACATGTCTCCAGGTAAATTAATTTATATTCTATACTGAGTCCTGGGATACTAGTGGATAGAGTTACCTGCCGTCTGTTTACCTGTCTCCAGGTGAATTGGTGTATATGCTATACTGAGGCCTGGGATACCAGTGGATACCGTTACCTGCCGTCTGTGTACCTGTCTCCAGGTGAATTTGTTTATATGCTATACTGAGGCCTGGGATATCAGTGGATACAGTTACCTGCAGTCTGTGTACCTGTCTCCAGGTGAATTTGTTTATATGCTATACTGAGGCCTGGGATATCAGTGGATACAGTTACCTGCAGTCTGTGTACCTGTCTCCAGGTGAATTGGTTTATATACTATACTAAAGCCTGTGATATTAGTCTGATGCAGATACCTGCAGTCTGTGTACCTGTCTCCAGGTGTATTCATTTATATTCTATACTGAGGCCTGGGATACTAGTGGGATACAGATACCTGCAGTCTGTGTACATATCTCCAGCTAAATTAATTTATATTCTATACTGAGGCCTGGGATATAAGTGGGATACAGATACCTGCAGTCTGTGTACCTGTCTCCAGCTAAATCAATTTATATTCTATACTGAGGCCTGGGATAACAGTGGATACAGTTACCTGCCGTCTGTGTACCTGTCTCCAGGTGAATTGGTTTATATTCTATATTGAGGCCTGGGATAACAGTGGATACAGTTGCCTGCTGTCTGTGTACCTTGTTAAAGTGACCTGGTTTACATATTTTTCTAGTTCAAACACTGGCATAAAGACTGGTCATATGCTTACCTTTGGACCAGAATGATCTGCATAACAATGGATGGTTGGTTTGTACATCGTAACAAAAAGGCCATAACTGATTATAAGCAATCTATGGGATGTGCATTTTCATCGAGATCAATACTGTTGGCTGAGTAATCCTACTGGTGCGTTCACTAAACACAAAATTTAATAAACTGAATCTAAACGGCGATATCAGGACTTGTATAAAAGAAAAAATCCAAATCAGGTTTTTTAACCTTGATTTAAAGTCATTATATTTAATTTGTAAGCTCTCATTTAATTAACACCACATTTTAGTTTAATTATTTATTTTCCATGTAGAAGCCAGGAACATCCAGACTATTTTTATTTTATCTTTTAAGAGTTCTATATTGTAGAGACTTATAAAAGCACACCTAAAGACTCTAAAAATTAGCGGGTAAGTGTAATTTTATTTATACACCACTTTTGGCAGTATAACTGAAATATATATTGCAACAATTCATGTTATTCAAAGTCAAAATCTTTTAGCGCTGGCAAACAAGATGAGTAACCTGCTATTGTCATTTTTTATTTTGAAAAAAAAAGAAAATAATAATTTGATATATTTTCCCACTTAAAGGACCACTATAGTGCCAGGAAAACATACTCGTTTTCCTGGCACAATAGTGCCCTGAGGGTGCCCCCACCCTCAGGGTCCCCCTCCCGCCCAGCTCTGGAAAGGGGAAAAGGGGTAAAACTTACCTTTTTACAGCGCTGGGCGGGGAGCTCTCCTCCTCCTCTCTGCCTCCTCTCCGCCCCGTCGGCTGAATGCGCACGCGCGGCAAGAGCTGCGCGCGCATTCAGCCGGTCGCATAGGAAAGCATTATCAATGCTTTCCTATGGACGCTTGCGTGCTCTCACTGTGATTTTCACAGTGAGAATCACGCAAGCGCCTCTAGCGGCTGTCAATGAGACAGCCACTAGAGGACTAGGGGGAAGGCTTAACCCATTGATAAACATAGCAGTTTCTCTGGAACTGCTATGTTTATAAACAAAAAGGGGTTAACCCAAGCTGGACCTGGCACCCAGACCACTTCATTAAGCTGAAGTGGTCTGGGTGCCTAGAGTGGTCCTTTAATGGGTGATTTTCATTTCAATTAATACACATATATGTAGATAGAGAAAGACTACAGTCATTGCTTCTATTTAAGAAAAATGTCATTTGACATTGTAGTGTTACACAAAACACATTTTTTAGCTGAATACCACAGCCGTAAAGCTCTGTTTTCTTAAACCTGACCTGTCACTTCAATCGAAAATGAGTATTAATCTGTCAGTCATAAAAACCAAATCACCAGTGTTTATTTTTTTTTATTTTGTAACCATTCATCATTTTTTAAAATAACTTTAATGACAAATGTCTCCCAGCAGGCAACTGGACGTCTCTCCTCCAATGACGGCACTTTGCTTTGTTTTTACATATTCATTGTGCATTTTTGCATGTGGTGCAGAGCTAGTTATGGTGGGGTAGGTTAAAAATTGCATTTATTTAAAGGGGAACTAACACTTTTCTAGAAATGATGGAATAACACATTGAATTTCAACTAAAACTTGTGTTAATCCTTTTTTCAGGCGATGCTCCATTAAAAAAAAAAAAGTAATATTGAAAAAAGTGAGCCCATGACATCACAGTCCAATAAACATACCAAAAGTTACATTGTAGGATGATTACCATGGACACTAGGGGAGATTAATAAAAGTGTCATGTTCTGATATGTGGTGACATGATGTACCAATGGTACATGCTGGTTCCACCGGTTTCCATGGTGATTGCCTCCATTTTAGGATTTTCCACCATTTTTCAGAGCACAGCAGTTTGGTAAATCTCTCCAGTAGTTTGTTTCTCCTTCACTTTTAATACTGGTATAATGACAGAAAAGGCAGAGCTTGTGGTAATGATTGACAGAGAGGCAAGATGGAGGCACTCAGATCCAAAATAGAGCTAAATACAATGGTGTGGATTTTCTGCATTTTGAATTCATTTTCAGACCGCACAAATTTATACATGTTAAATATAGGGGGAAAGTAGCCATAATATTAAAAATGCCAGGAAGTGACACTTCATCTTTTAAAATAAATATTAATAAAAAAAAAAATAATCTAATTTGCGTAAAAGTAAAAAAACAAACAAAAAAAAGTAAACATTAACGTCATGTCAGCATTTGACCTTCTAACTTTTAAAACTTGTGTTGGTTGGTAACATTTCCCAGAATCCTCGGCTAATGTAGGCACAGGATATTTCTAAACAAGTCCAGTACTAGGACTTATATTTCTTTATATATATCTTTTTGACCAAATCTCTCCTGACGGTATTAAATCTATTTTCATTTAATCACATATATATTGAAAATACTTGGCACGTGGTTGCAATGATTTTTGAAGTGAAACACCTGTAGTTATTAGGTGTAGGCAAGCAGGCTCGCTATGCTGGCGCATACGTCAATTTCAATTTGTTTTCATACGCATATTTCAATAGCTGTTGAAACTAGAATGGCATTAGAATTAGTGTCTTTTGCTACATCTTCGTAGCTACTGCAAGACGAGAACGATAAGCTGGGGCTGGTCTCCGTTTTATTGCTGTTGATATTATCGGAGCCTCCGCCGAGGGAGAGACCTTGCGGTTTAATGTGTGCAAAAATGTTGCTATTGGTTTTTACGTCGGCGTTCGGCGGTTCCTCCTTGTTCACTAACCACGTCTTGGCAAAATACCACAATACGTCTTTAATGGCGCATCGTTTTTCTGGCTCAATAGACAGCAGCTTGCTAAACATTTTAAGGGCATGGGGTGTGAATTTACGCCACTGAGAAGGTATTGTGGTGCTTTTGTACCGTTGCCACTGTAAAAATTCATAGTAGAACGAGTCCAAATGTAGTGCTTTCTCCCAGGGAAAGTTACCAGTCATCATACAAAACAGAAGAACGCCGAACGCCCACACGTCAATGCTGTATTCCACTAAAAATCCGCTATGCTTTGAGGTCTCGCAAAGTTCTGGAGCAGTATATGGAATGGTACCACTCACGCGTTTTTCTGTTGTGCCGGCAATCCTGGTCATGCCAAAATCGGAGAGTTTAATTTTTCGACATTCTTTGTCAAAAATTAGAATATTTTCAGGCTTGATATCGCGATGGACTAATTTCCTGTTGTGCAGATAATCCAGTGCTAGAGCAACTTGGTATATACAGCGCTTTGTGGTGTGCTCAGAGAGGCCAACCTGCAATGACAAATAGGACTCTGAAACTATAGGTTAACACCTGTTCAGGTAGGCAGGTGCAAGAATACCTCTGATAGAATACCAGGCAGATAATCGCCCAAAAATGCAAACCAAATCCTTGCACCATAACACTCATCCTGTTTTAGGCCAAATACAATTTCAACAGCCGATCATATCACCAAGTGGCTCCAATCGTCGAGTACCCCTAACAGTCCAGGATTTAAGGATTACCCAGTTGTATCTAAGGTGTTTTTAGAAAAAGAAAAAAAAAACTTTAGACACAACAGGGTAATCCCTAAATCCTGGACTGCTATGGGGTACTTAATGACTGGGTTGGTGACCCCCTGATATAACCCATACATATTTGAATTTAAAGAAACATTTTAGGCATCAAACACATGTTTTGATTTTGTAGATTTTGCCATAAATTATCTGTAATTCTGTTTATTTGTATGCTCAATTTATATAGGTTTTAGTTTTTTGATTTTTAGGGAAAATTGATAACTACAACTACAAGAAACCATTGTTTATCTCATTAACCCTTCTGTTCATGGACTTATGGAATCAAGTCACCACTTAACACGTGTGTACGGGACCATTCAAAGTGTCCTGGCTGGCTGATGAAAAGCCTTGGAATTTATTACAAATGCAGCTATTTTATAAGTATTTTATTTATTTATATTCTATTATTTTGGATTTTTTTTGCATACATAATTTAAATGCATTAACTCTACAATGCATTAAAAATGAATGGGTCATTTCTGGGAAAGACTACTTTTTTAGTACATTGAGGGCACAGTTGGAACGAAATGGAGATGCATTTGGTCATCAAGGAAATGTGAGTAAGTTTATACATTGTGTCTACAATGATGTAACTCCGTCTGCTGTCTGATTTACAGATCGTATGAAATGCTTTTCCTTGTCCTTAATATGTTCGACTTACCTGCGGTGGGATGATATCAAACAGATCTCCAGCCACAGCGTATTCCTGTGCAAAAACATAATATTCGTTGGTTTCAAAAGCTATGTCGTACATGCTGATAATATAGGGGCAGGAAGACAAATAACGAGAAATGCAATATTCCTGTAGGAAGCTTTTTTGTTTGGTCGTCTTCTTCCTTAGAAATTTTAGAGCCATTTTTGTACCTTTAAAAAAAAAAACAAAAAACAAGACTCACTTATCATTGTCATTGAACACATCCATATTTTTAGAGATTACGGTCTATTTGTGATTACACTATTCAAACTGCAGGTAAATAATTATTCGGTGACAAGTTAGCTTCCTGTGCAATGTCAAAGGTATTTACTATATAGAGAATTATATAGCGTAAAATCTTTAGCCAAAATAGCCAAAATTTTAAAAATTCCCCACATTTGCTATTTTCCCTAAAACTGACATTCCTTGGGATTAGTGGAGAACTCCGAACAGTAATGAGCTTATTAGTAGAAAATTGTGCAGAAAAACATCCCCCAGAGACGTCCATTTTCTGCCAGACTTTTGTACATTATTCATATATCCTGTTATGAATATTTATTCCATAGATTTAAGCACAGGGTTTTAATGTACCAGTTCTAGACCATTAGACACATTCCAAGCTGGGTACCGTAGAGGAGAATTGATGGCTGGAAGGTTTTATTTAACCATGCCAGTGCCAGTATAACATTTAAAGCATATAGGACATTTTTGATTGATTGTGTTTTTTTTTCCTTCCTTCTAACCGCAATGTGAGCATATCCAAATGACCTCGCTGAATACCTCTTCCCCACTGTGAATATCGACGCTGCTTTGACAGCTTTACGTGTTGTGCAAAGAGAGGGGTAATTCATTTCTAAGGGGAAAATACATCCCATCCTCTGTTCATTTTGTCCTACACTGCTCGTTTACAGAACTGAAATAAATGTGCAATTGCTCTGCAACATTCTTGTCAATACTCCTTTTTGCTACTCCAGAATGTAACACTTCAGCACAGTCTGTGGGCTTCCTTTAAAAGGACCCGATAGGCACCCAGGCAACTTCATCTCATTGAAGTGATTTGGGTGCACTGTCCCCGTCCCTTTAACCCTACAGCTTCACACATTGTAGTTTTAGAGATACGGCAATGTTTACATTGAAGGCTTAAGACTTCTACGAGACAGCCACTAGATGTGCTTTGCATGAGGACATTTTGAAAAACCCCATAGGAAAGCACGGCATATTAAGTTCCCGAACTGCTGTGACGTCGGTGGAGGAGAGGCTTGACCAAGCACCGAGGGACATCGGTGCAGGAATCAGGTAAGTGAAAAAATGGCTTTTAACTTTTATTTGCAGCCGGGAAATACAGTTTTATACTACATATATCTGTGGGTTTTCTTGCAAATTAGTTCTGTTTTACTAGTTTTGAAATGCTGGGGTAAAAAAGCAAATCTTAGAACTTTTACGTAAAAACCTGACTTGTTACATACTGTGCTTTTCAAGTTATCTTCGCCATCCACGTTTGGACGGACTTGTACATAACATTTGTAAATTATCATTATCTGAGTGGCAGGCAAGGTGTCGGACCACAGGTGCCCGTCAGACGAGCCCCTGGTTTTTATCAAACTGCGTGTAAACAATTTGACAGAAAACAGGGAAACGGTATTCCAGCTGTAGTGGTTATGCTACTAAGAGCATCTTTTTAACGGCTCACCCAATAAAAAAACTAAACAAAAGTGTGCTTATTCATAATCCATGGATTGAACTAGAACCACAGTGTAGGACTTAATAGATAATCCTGAGCCCCCTGTGTTAAGTTGAATGGAGTCTTTGATTAATCCTCGTATATTATGATTATTATGGAGAGAGCGGTGATTTTCTGTAATTTGCGTTTGGGTAATTACCTCTTGTTTTGTGAATAGCGAGGTCAACTCGGCCGTACGTTCCTTTTCCCAATTCCCTGATGATTTCGTAATGTTTCGAGACTTCTATTTTCTCCATTGTTTTTGCTGTTAGCAGCTGCAACTCTTCTAGAATATCCATTGCGCCCCTTGAGAGTAACGGTGAAAAACTCATTGTGACTCCTCAGGTTAACAAATTCAGTCACCAGATAGGTCTGTTGTTTTCTTGCAATCCTTGGCAACCTGTAGAAGGGGAGAAAGGTACGTTAGGGATAAACTACAATGAAGTCCTGTAATAGAAGAAGAAAATAAAATGCATTAATTTCAGCCAAGTTCGTCCCTCATTGAAAGTGATGAAAAAGCTATTGTTGCCTCACAAGCCACAATATTCTGCTTCTCTCGCCTGACTCCCAAAATATGACCTACTCCCCTCCCCTTATTACTAGCACTGTGCTTGGTTCCTCTCTCAGGTCTCCTGCACTATGCCCTGCTTCTTTCTCCTCACCTCCTGCACTATACTCTCCTTCTTTCTCTTTAACTCCTTCTATACTATGATCTACTTCTCTCCCCTTGCCACCTACATTATGCTCTGATCCTCTCACTTTGCTACATGTACTATTGTCCACTTCCCTCTCTGGTAAATGTTAGTATGTTCTACATCTCTAGCCTTACCACACACATTATAGTATATTACCTCCTGCACTATGCTCTCCTCCTCTCTCTTTATCTCCTGCACTATACTCTCCTCCTCTCCCGTTCTCTCCTGCACTATGCTCTCCCCCTCTCTCTTTACCTCCTACACTATACTCTCCTCCTCTCCCTTTACCTCCTGCACTATGCTCTCCTCCTCTCCCTTTACCTCCTGCACTATGCTCTCCTCCTCTCCCTTTACCTCCTGAACTATACTCTGCTCCTCTCCCTTTACCTCCTGCACTATGCTCTACTCCTCTCCCTTTATCCCCGGCACTATACCCTCCTCCTCTCCCTTTACCTCCTGTACTATGCTCTCCTCCTCTCCCTTTACCTCCTGCGCTATACCCTCCTCCTTTTCCTTTACCTCCTGCACTATGCTCTCCTCCTCTCCCTTTATCTCCTGCACTATGCTCTCCCCCTCTCTCTTTACCTCCTGCACTATACTCTCCTCCTCTCCCTTTACCTCCTGCACTATGCTCTCCTCCTCTCCCTTTACCTCCTGCACTATGCTCTCCTCCTCTCCCTTAACCTCCTGAACTATACTCTCCTCCTCTCCCTTTACCTCCTGCACTATGCTGTCCTCCTCTCCCTTTACCTCCTGCGCTATACCCTCCTCCTTTTCCTTTACCTCCTGCACTATGCTCTCCTCCTCTCCCTTTACCTCCTGCACTATGCTCTCCTCCTCTCCCTTTACCTCCTGACTTATACTCTCCTCCTCTCCCTTTACCTCCTGAACTATACTCTCCTCCTCTCCCTTTACCTCCTGAACTATACTCTCCTCCTCTCCTTTTACCTCCTGCGCTCTATCCTCCTCCTCTCCCTTTATCTCTGGCACTATACCCTCCTCCTCTCCCTTTACCTCCTGCACTATGCTCTCCTCCTCTCCCTTTACCTCCTGCGCTATACCCTCCTCCTTTTCCTTTACCTCCTGCACTATGCTCTCCTCCTCTCCCTTTACCTCCTGCACTATGCTCTCCTCCTCTCCCTTTACCTCCTGAACTATACTCTGCTCCTCTCCCTTTACCTCCTGAACTATACTCTCCTCCTCTCCTTTTACCTCCTGCGCTCTATCCTCCTCCTCTCCCTTTATCTCCGGCACTATACCCTCCTCCTCTCCCTTTACCTCCTGCACTATGCTCTCCTCCTCTCCCTTTACCTCCTGCGCTATACCCTCCTCCTTTTCCTTTACCTCCTGCACTATGCTCTCCTTCTCTCCCTTTATCTCCTGCACTATGCTCTCCCCCTCTCTCTTTACCTCCTGCACTATACTCTCCTCCTCTCCCTTTACCTCCTGCACTATGCTCTCCTCCTCTCCCTTTACCTCCTGCACTATGCTCTCCTCCTCTCCCTTAACCTCCTGAACTATGCTCTCCTCCTCTCCCTTTACCTCCTGCACTATGCTGTCCTCCTCTCCCTTTACCTCCTGTGCTATACCCTCCTCCTTTTCCTTTACCTCCTGCACTATGCTCTCCTCTTCTCCCTTTACCTCCTGCACTATGCTCTCCTCCTCTCCCTTTACCTCCTGAACTATACTCTCCTCCTCTCCCTTTACCTTCTGAACTATACTCTCCTCCTCTCCCTTTACCTCCTGAACTATACTCTCCTCCTCTCCCTTTACCTCCTGCGCTCTATCCTCCTCCTCTCCCTTTATCTCCGGCACTATACCCTCCTCCTCTCCCTTTACCTCCTGCACTATGCTCCAAATGTCTTTGACTGTTCCCAGACAAGATTCGACAGGGTTGGTAGAGTCACGAGGCTAGGCTTATTCTTGATTTGGTTAAAAAGTTAATATATATCGCTTTACATAGTATTGGCTTCGGGGGGGATACAGAGTGCAAAAATATGTTATCAGTCACTGGGGGTCATTTATCTGTTTTATGTTTACATTAAAGGACATTTGGAGCCGATGTTGAGGCATTGTTTACATATTGGAATATCATCTGTTTATGTAAAATTAATATGTCTGTCCTCCATCCCTAATTCCTCCTCTAGTGGTCTACTGTCACCATGACAACTTTATCTCCCCCTGAGTAACATCATTTTATTATTGTTTGGTAACTTTATCTTCTGCCGAGTCATGCTTCATCCTCTTAACCTGCCATATTCACATATATTGTATAATCACCATGGTAACCACATTGTTTCTGGAAGTTACATCCACACAGCCCCTGTGTAATAACCATGGCTGACCGTCTTCATCTGTATTGAGCAGATCTTGTGTTATCACCATGGCAACCACGCTTATTTTCTGCTGAGTCAAGTTTACCCTGCAAAATCACCATGACAACTGCACTCCCTTTTGCTGAATCATGCACACATGTTATGTGTAATATCATGTGATGTGTATAATCATAGCATGTATCTCAGGATGGCCGATCCACTAACGCTTCCGTGCAACACGGAAAAAATTATTATGCAGTAGTACCGCCATTACTAATCAGTGCTAAGTAGTGATGTCCCGAACTGTTCGCCAGGAACCGTTCGCCGGTGAACATAGCTTGTTCGTGGCGAACGCGGCGGGCGAACATATGCAATGGTCGGTCCGCCCCCTATTCATCATCATTGAGTAAACTTTGACCCTGTACCTCACAGTCAGCAGACACATTGCAGACAATCAGCAGCAGACCCTCCCTCCCAGACCCTCCCACCTCCATGACGAATAGGGGCAGACCGACCATCGCATATGTTCGCCCGCCGCGTTCGCCACGAACAAGCTATGTTCGCCGGCGAACGGTTCCTGGCGAACAGTTTGGGACATCACTAGTGCTAAGTTAACCCAGATTTATATAAATAATATGGGGGCCTCATTCACTGCGTCTAGGCTTAGATGTCTATAGATAGCTTGTATAGGGACAATATTTATAAAGGGGGTCTATTCATAACCCACTATGTCCTATTACTTAAAAAACGGTGCTTTCCAACACAGTCCTCAGACATTTCCCATATCTTTTCCAGTAGGAATAATGACAGAGCCTAGATTATTTATGTGATTAAAGGACTGGGAACCACTGGTCTTAGAACATTGTATCCCCAAATCAACATAACAGACGGTGGTAATACATTCTGGGATTTATTCGCTATACACGTAATTTTAGCTGAATTTTAAAATCGGTTAGCAGAAATAGCAGATTTGATAAAAGCCATAGTACCTTCTGGGCTATTTTTTTAAGCTAAAATTTAGCAGTTCAGTTTTCTGATCGTGACAATTTTAGCGATTAAATCATGCTATGTATTTTGATGCACACTGTCATGTGCTTAAATGGGTTAAATTGTTTAACAATGTGCTTTCCTGTATGGCTGCCTTGTTTGAGCAACGTATACATATTTAATAAAGTTCTGTATTAGACAATGAAAGCCTTGAGGGGAATTAACTCCATAGGGAGCTTGTCATTAACCCTTCAAACACTCCGTGAAACGTTGCTCACCCCTCTGTTACAGATCATTGAACGAGAAAATAGGAAAATTCTGTATAAAATCCAAAGATCTGAGCTTGTTGCTGACCAAATCTTACCGCACACACCTACCTGTTCTAGGCTACTCCCTTCTATACTCCCATCTGTACTGTCATTTCAAAAGACATTTACAGAGGAAGTAAAGAGAATACATTAGTATCTGATGAATTATTTATCCATGTTACTACTGGCTCCCAATGTTGTATTAGTGTCAGTCTTTGAAGCTCCTACTAATAGACAGTGCAGGGATTCCATGGGAGAGTGTGGCTTTGATGTACCCTAAATATATTCTAATTACAGGGGCAGAGAGGAATATTAATGTGTTAAAACCTAAAAAAGCTAAATTTTTTAAAGCCTTAAACACAAAAAGTTGCAGCAATAACTAGTGGTTTATTTAATAAACTGGGTATTGCAGAAAAAAAAACAGCGAGGAGAATTACAAATTTTTGGCCACTATATTTACCAGTTTGGCCATTTACAATTCCATTGTCAATTCTCCTTATTTCCCGATTTATTGAATAGCCCATCTCCCCAATATCAATAAAACTTGGCTCATCTTGAACCTTCAGCCGAAGGGGTAGCGTGACTTCACAGTCACCACTCCAAGTCGTCTGCCAAATTCTTACTTGCAATGTTACGCCTTGCTGTCAATATAACCCCAGACCTGAGATTTACTAATTCCACATTACTTTGTATCACTTTATATGTCGTCTCTAATTTATTATAACCCCCTCACCTGATTGTGATCGGACCTTGTTCCTTTCTGCGGCCAGGCCGTTTGTGCTATCGTTCTGTAGATCAACAAAAATAAATTAAAAATGTCATTGGTACAAGCAGTCTCTCTGATCATATCTTCTTCTTGTATATTGATAGTATATAATATTATATTTCCGCTGATACATTTGTAGGGCCATATACAGGCCCAGTGACAACCGTTACAGTGTATCGCTCTTCCTGCGGGTCATTGTACCCGATTACGTATCGCTCTTCCTGCGGGTCATTGTACCCGATTACGATACACCTAGAATGTTATGTTCTGCTGTGCTAGCTCGGTACACCTATTACTGTAAATTAAATCCCACCCCTCGCCTCTAGTACCGTTAAATAACATTCGCTCCTCCATGCTGCAAAAGGCTGGTTTTATCCTTCCTGGTGATCTGACTGCATTGTGTATAATCACCGTGGGTTATATCCATTGGCCGCCAAGGACCCCCCTAAAAGTACAACCCACCCAAACCAGAGTTCTATGATAGAATGCAATAGTAATGCTATAAACACCCAAACACTACATGTGTTCTACCCTTTTCATGTTCTTTGGCAATATCCGCACATGCAATTGATAATTTGTAGTTACATTTTAGGCGTCCTCCATCCTATATATAGAAATATTCCTGATCCTCCCTCAGTTTGCTCATTTAGTGAAATTTCTGCAGATAGCAAATAACAATATACAAATATTACCGTCTCCAGTAATCCCCAAATACAGCAGTGGACAGTGTGTATTGAATAACTAGATAACCACAATGACAGCTATATGCGTAAATGCAAAACAATAACGTTTGTCTGGAGCAATTCAACATTTTAGTGTCTGATTTCGTACCCCCTGCAGACAGCAATAATTTACGTTAGAAACACACTTGCATTTTTTTTTTCCTAATCATTTTCCCTAAGACATTCCTGCAAACTAGCAAATGCTAAATGTGTGTGTGTGTGTGTGTGTATATATATATATAGATTATAGATTGACATAGATCTATATATATATATATATATATATATAAAATAAAAAAAATATTTGTACATATATTTGGGTGAGTGTGAGAATGTGTCTGTGTATGTACAATATTTTTAAAATCTATAAATATGTGTGTGGGTCTCAGGCTTGCTTACCTGACATTTAGAGACTGTATTTGAATGATGTCCCATTCACATTGCGGTGTATTATTAAGGAGTATTTAAGAGTGTCTGTGCTCTCTTTGTTCTTTCCTGACGGCAGCCACTGTCATTGTTATGCCAGCCCGCAGTCTCTGCAGCAGATAAAATGGGTAATCAGGCTTTGCTATGGAGCTAAAATGGTCCTCCCACCACTGCGATTCGCTGCCGACCCCCACCACCAGACCTAACCTGAGGATGTGCAATTGTTATAGTGTGTGTATGTATATATATCTGTGTGTATGTATGGATGTGGATATATATATATATATATATATATATATATATATATACATATATTTTTTTTAATATAATATATAGAGTCAAAAATAGAATTTTGGATTATACACACTGCTGCAGGGCTTGCTAACTCCTGCCTGTGAAATGCATTTAGACCAGGCATTAATGTATAGATTTATCCTGGTGTTCAGCTGTATATCCCGTAACTGGTCCAGTAAGATTATAATTGGAATGATCTAAATCACTGTCTACATCGCACTCACCAGGGACTGGGATTGAAATATCTGAATAATGGAATGTTCCTTAATAATGCAGAGTTTAGGACACCCCTCTGGTAACTAGACTTTAAATACTGCATATACATGCCTCGTCAAATGCTGGTGCTGCAGCTGTTTGTGAACTACAATTCCCATGATGCTTTGCTGGACTCCTGTTGTATTTTAAGGCGGTCAGCCAGTGTTGCTGTATTTAAAGCGGCACGGTCATGGCTGCATCTGTTTTTTTTTTTTTAACCCCCCTCCTGACTTCACTAGATCTAATCTCCCCCCTAGTCACCCCCATATGCCCCTAGGCCCCCCACTTTACCTTTTTTTAAATCTTTATTTTGTGCCGGACCTAGGTCCTGGGCACCACCATTTTTGTGTTGGTAGATGGCTAGATAGCGCTGTGAAATTCCTGCACATGCCCAGTTAAACACTTGGGCATTTGCTATTGTCCGAAAATCGGACGGGAATTTCGTCTATTCATTAATTCGTCAGAAAGACGAATTACAAGGAGGGAGCTACCGGCGTGCAGCTCCCTCCTTGTAATATGTAAAGATAGAAGCTGCGGAGAGCTGTGCTCCCCGCCACTTCCTAAGCCCCCCATGTCCTCCCTCACTCTATGTGGGTAAATATGACCCCCATATTAGCATAAGGGAGATTGAAATCTCTATGCCGTATGTGCATGTCTACTAAACAGTGAGAAGCCAATGGCAAAAAAATAAAAAAGTCCGTCCGACATCCACCCATGAGCGGCAGGTGGGGGCCCTAAATGACAATGGGGGAGACCTATTGTCCTCCCCCCTGCCCCCACCCATGAGCGGTGGGTGGGGACTCTAAATTACAATAAGGGGGTGAAGACCTATTATCCGCCCCCCCGGATCCCCACTGCCGATCATGACAATAAGGAGGGCTATTGTCCTCCGCCCCTGGCCCCCACCCATGGGCGACAGGTAGGGGTACTTAATTACAATAAGGCAGGGGGACCCATTATCCTCCCCCCCGGCCCCCACCCATGAGCTGCAGGTGGGGGCCCTAATTACGAGAGCTCAGTCTAAACGGTGCCCTCGCTGGGTGAAGATGTAATATTTTGTTTTGTGCTTAGTTTTTTATTTTTATTTTATAAGTTCAGAAATTATGGTTTTTAATTTGGCTTTTTTGGGGGCTGAAAAAAGACGGTTTTAGAAAAAAGTGTAAAGTATTTTTTTTATTTACAGGTATTTAGTTTTATTGTCTTAGAGTGAGAGGGGTAGGTAGGGCTTTCTTTAATTTTATGGGTGGTGGGTGACTAGGGTCACGAGGGGGGTATTTTTACACTTAGCCCCCATCCGTTGCCCATGGGTGGTGGCTGGGGGGGAGGACAATAGATCCCCCCCATTTCCATTTAGGGCCCACACCTGCCGCTCATGGGTGGGGCCGGGGGGAGGGCAATAGGTCCCCCCCTTATTGTAATTTAGGGCCCCCACCCACCACTCATGGGTGGGGGACGGGGGAGGACAATAATCCCCCCTCCCCTTATTGTAATTTAGCGCCCCCGTCCGCCGCTCGTGGGTGGGGACCGGGGTTGGACAATAGGTCCCCACCCCATTTTCATTTAGGGTCCCCACCCGCCGCTCATGGGTGGTGGCCGGGGGGAAGACATCCGGTCCCCCCCATTTTCATTTAGGGCCCCCATCCGCCACTCATGGGTAGGGGCCAATGGGGACCCTATGTCCTCCGTTTAGTTGAATAGCCCCCACTCCCGGGGCATGAGTGGGGGATCGGGGGGGACACTATGCCCCCCAGGCTAGTTAAGACCTGACTCACCATGGGGCTATTTATTGGGGGGGTTATATATATATATATATATATATATATATATTTATTTTTTTTAACAACAGTGAGCAACCACAGGCTGCTCTCTGTTTACTAGACATGCCAGGTATGCCAGACGCAGGTCCTACATTCAGGAAAAATGAACAAAAATCAAAAACAAAAAAATAAAATGTTTTTCAGTTCAGCATGGAGGTAAGTCAGGCATACTGTTGGTGTAGATAATGCCATAATTGAAATGAGCTACCTCCAAGGTCAGCCGACACCCTGTTGTGGAAACAGTCCAGCCACGATATTGCTGGTATCAGGCCCTGTAGGCCACCTAGCTGAAGGTAGAAGGCAGGATTATGCAAGTGAGGTAGGCCCTCAGAGGTCCTCAAGATCAGCCACTGTGGCTCACTGGGATAGTCGATATATGGCACAGCCAGATGTGTGGTGAGTCTTCAATCTCTTGTGGTGAAGCCCCGCTACTTTTGGCTTCAAATGTGTTGTTGTATTATTGGAAGGGGGACGTCTCCGCAGCCGACATTTTCAAACTCTTTTGGCTGTGAGCTCCGGGTGCCGGTGATGGGAGCGTGCAGGCAACCCCAGAGGAAAGTGTTGACCCGATGTGGAGGCTGCAGCTTGGTTTTGTCGCAGTGCCAGACTTTCACCAGAAGGTAATGAATATGCTGTCCAGCTGAGCTGCAAAGTCCGGTTGTTCAGCACGGCACTTAGAGGAGCACATGGCATCCGCCATGATACGTGTCTCTGAGTTTGCATGTCAGTTGTTCGACAGTGAGTCATGCCTTTCATACAGCCGGGTTGCTTCCCGGGGGTGGACAGGGATCACCCCCATTGGTCAGAGGGGGTGGGGGGCAGGAGTACAGTGGGTTCACTGCCAACGCAAGGACGAGGACAGCGGCTACCTCTCCCCAGCTCCAGCAACCGCAGGCCGCATCGAGCCATCTTGGGATCCCAAGTTCTGAAATTCTCGATTAAGAAGTCAAAATGTTCACCAAGGCACTCCCAACCCGGGTAGTGCACAAAGGTGTGTGTGCAAGTTTGATATTCGGGAGTATTTCATAGAAACTGGCAAATGCAACGGGAGGCCTGTGAACATGCTTCTGTTCAGCTTGCAGGTCAGGCCCCGCCCCCGACATTCAAACTTTTTAAAGGATGTAGTTAATATTTTGTTATCCGCTTTATTTAAAGTGGCGCTGTCACTTGTAGGATGTTAGCGAAGACCCCACAAGATCACATGCCGGCTTGTATGGAGCTCCCGAAGGGGAGAGTAGATAGGGGATTGCATAGGAAAAGTATACAGAGAAGAGAATTTTTTTTATTTTTATTCAATGTCTCATTTGCATTTTGTGCCTTGGCTGTGCCTTGACTTAATTGGATTGCAATGTCTTTTTGCTTTTATAGTGATTTAAAAGAAAACTTAATGTCTCATTAAAAAAAAAAAAAAAAGGCTGGCATATAGGGGATGCAATATTTTATTTAATGCTGGAAGGAGAAATAAATAAATACTGTTTTTTTTTTTAAAGTGAATTAGGTGAGTCAGTACTCTATAGAAAAACAATTAATATCATCGCTATTTTAATAGGAAATGTGCCTGAGCACTATAGTTACTGAAATATTTTTGGAATGCAATGACTAACAAAAATGACATGAAAAATATAACATTTCATTCCAGCTCTCAGTTCCTATACTTGTCAGACAGCGTTATTGTGCAGTTTTTAGTTGGGCCGCCTGCTGTTTTGTTATACGTCTGCCTCTATACCTAGTAGACGTCGCAGAGAGGGGATAAAAGATTGCCTCGATGAAGGTTGTGTTCCGGGCCCTGAGTCTCCATGGCAACTGTGTAATCAGTGCTGGCAGACCTAGACTATAATGCTATTATGTAGGATGCTAATTCTGGCAAAGGTACAGTAATAAAATTCAGGAGTGTAAATGGGTCTAGAAAGGATTTGCTATTAATAGGCTTCCGTTTTTATATTGGAGCCTCCCTCACTTGTATGAGGAAGAGGGATCAGTGAATTTTAATATGTGTAAGGTGGAGGTTTTGGTGCATTATATATTTTAGGATCGTGCTCAATGCTGGACAGGGAGATGCCCAATTATTGTCAACTATGAATGAACAAGAAAAAACAAAGGCAGTCTCAGAGTGGTCCTGTACTTTTAACTCTGCAATGTAAAACACTGCCGTTTTGTAAAAATTGAATGTTTACACTGAAGGGTTAAATCCACCTCTAGTTGCTGATTTCCTCCTTCAAAGCCGAGTGAAACCCAGTTCTGGGATCTAATATTACTGATCGCGCATGTGATTGGAGAAGTGCTGCATTTGTCCGTCCATGCCTAGTTTCAATTCAATGCTTGTCTGTGAGAAGCACATGATTGGAGGAGATTGTGGGTGATGTCAGCTTGGATGTTGACATCACCGAGGGAGGAGCTGGAGGCTGCAACGGAGTAGCCCCGGCACTGGAAACGAGGTGATTAATTATTGGGCAGTGCTCACAAAGTTACAAGGGAACCTTATAGTCCCAAAATCCCTATTATTATTATTATTATCAGGACTATAGGCTCACTTTAATTACATTCATACCAGAGACAGGGGTTTTGTACAAATAGTAAATCTGAAGTAGAGTTCTAAAAGTGGAGCAATGAGGAACATTTTCCTTGGTTTCCATGCTGATTGCTTAATATAATTGAACTTTCCACTTGGCTAGCTCTTTTTTACACAAGCTTGACATTGTAAAGAAGATAGCATGTCACATTTGGATGGTTCCACTATGAATTACATTTAGAAGATTAGAAATACAAATTACATTTTTTTTTCAGGACTTACTCTTTTTATATGCTATGTATAAATCCACAAATATATATGTACAAACTGCATCTCTGTTTTATCAGTGTTTATCTGCCATGTCATCTTAGTAAGTCTAAAAGCTAAACTTTGATACGGAAAGTAGTAGCTCAATGGAAAAGCCTTCCACTGGTAACAGTGATATAGAAAAGGTAGTAGATACCTGGAATAGCCTTACAGTGAAAGCAGTGATATAGAAAAAGTAGTAGATACCTGGAATATATTTCTAGCAGCAGCAGCAAATGCTAACAGTAATAAATAGAGGGTAGACATGTGCAATTTCCAAAGTGCCGAATTTCGGAAGTGCCGAACCGAACCGCCGAATTGCTGAATTTCGGAAGCTTTGAAGTGCTTCGGACTACTAAAAAGTGGCAGAATGGATAGGAGTAGGATTGGAGTTGGGGTAGGGTTAGGGGTAGAGGTTGGGATAGGATTAGGGGTAGGATTAGGAGTAGTGTTAGGGATAGGGATAGGAAAGGGGTTAGGAGTAGGGTTAGGAGTAGGGTAAGAGGTAGGGTTTGGATTAGGGTATGGTAAGGAGTAGGGTTAGGGTTGGGTTAGGAGTAGGGTTTGGGTAAGGTTAGGAGTAGGGTTAGGGTAGGGTTAGGAGTAGGGTTAGGGTACCTCTACCCCTGACCCTAACCTACCTCTAACCCTACTCCTAACCCTACTCCTAAACCTAACACTACCCTAACCATGACCCTTACCCTACTCCTAACCCTACTGCCAACCCAACCCAACCCTACTCCTAACCCAACCCTAACCCTAACCCTACTCGGAAGTGGCGAACCGAAGTGATGAAGTCCCGAATTGCCGAAGTCCCGAATGGCCGAAGTGCCAAATTTCGGAAGTGCCGAACCAAACTGAATTGCCGAAGTGCCAAATTTCGGAATGCCGAAACGAACCAAATTTTTCGGCCATGCACATCGTTAATAGAGAATAGTAGGGATTTGGAATAACCTTTCATTGGAAGCAGTAAATGCTAACAGTGATATAGATAAGGTAGTAGGTGCCTGGAATACCCTTCCAGAGGAAGCAGTAAAGGCTGGTTTTAACAGTGCCTTTTTCACCTCTTGTGTCTATCAACAATATTTTTGAAGTCAATTACTTGTTAAATAACTTGATTGTAGAATGTTAACATTATGTAAATTATAATAATAAGAAGAAGAATATAACAATTGGGCAATAGGTACCTAGAATAACCTTCCAGTGGAAGCAGTAAATGCTGATACTTATATAGAAATAGTTGTAGATACCTGGATTAGCCTTCCAGTGGAAGCGGTAAAGCTTCAGAAGAAGTAGTAGAGGTCAACACCGTAAATAACAAACATTCTTGTGCCGTGACTAAGTCTGCAATGAAAGACAAATTGGTAAAATCAGCCTGCGGTTTCATATTGATCGGACTATATCATACCTCGCAACAGTGCCAGAGGCAGGGGACAGTCACGATTTTAGACTCAAGATTTGCTGCTCTGGGCTTGTTTCCTGGTGTATTGCATCTGGAGACACCAGGGAACTGTTCCCAATCAGCATAGTGCTGGAACTCCAAACGACTACAAAAACTACAGTCAGGGTATCAAGCCAATGCTCACAGTGATTTAAAAGCGTTCTGCTCTGTGATGTCCTAAGTGTGGCCGGCCAGAGAGGCTGTCAGTCAGCCCTGCATGAATGCACACCTTCTTTGGTGTCTGCCCACCCCCAGTCCTAGTAGCATTCCTTGGAGGGTAGCATAGATGGTTCTTTACTGACACTGGGATTTTTTATATTAAGAACCTAAACGTCTTGTATGTACATAGTGGACATTGGATGAGATATTCTCCTTACACCAACCATGACCCCCCCCCCCTCCCAAATAACAACAGACACTACATCTTTGGATAGAACAGGCCACAGCATTTATTAAAACATACAAATACTGTATGACGCATCCAATTCATATAAAACTGTACATATAAATTTGGTGAGGGCCATGTCCTTGATACCGGTCTCCTAGAATCCACAGAAACCCGACCCATGCGCAGATGCACCAAAAACTACTTGGTCTCATCCCTCCAACCATAAAATTTAAATAGAAAGCTCAGCCCAGACAAGCGCAAAGAGGGCAACATGCCCGCAGTAACCCAACTCTCCAAGAACCACAACAGACCCTGTAATCGAGCGGGCGAATCCTGAAAAAACCCTTCTTCCGATTCCAGCTCGTGCCATTCCACCCACACCTTTAAGTGCCCACGTGGAACTAGGCACCGATCCACCAACCAGCTCCATCAGTCTGCTGTACCCAGGGACAGCTCCACCAGACACGGGCAACCTTCCTTGTCTGCGTGAGGCGCAGCGGCACAGAACGCCGCCCACTGACTGTGCCCGGGACCAGCCAGTGGCACCGAAGTTGAAGCAGGAACCTGGGAAATTGAATCCTGAGGTGTCCTTGTGGCTCCCATGAGCTCCAGATGCCACCTGCTGGACAGATCCAGCAACTGCACCAAAAAGCCTGAGAAAGCAGTGGAAAGTCAGTAAGCCCGCACCCCAGACCGGGAGGCTGCCAAAACAGGTAAGGAGAATGGGGAGGAAGGGGCCCCAGGGACAGCCTAAACAGATGGAGAGGAGCAGGGGAGGGAGAAGAGAGCGGAGGGGGGGGGGGGCAGGTGGAAAGAGGGGGAAGAAAACAGGGGCAGAAGAAACAGGAACAGAGGGGGTGGGAGGTGGCAGGAAGAGGGATGGAGCAAGAGCATCCATAGGAAGAGTGGAGACTGCCCCGCCCGCCGGCAAAGGGAGAGCAGAAAACAGAGGAGGGGGGAGAAGAGAGGGAGGGGAGCCAGAAGCAAAAGAGACCGGGGGAGAACCCCCAGTCCGATGGCAGTAGGAGAGACGGGGCCTACTCACCAATGCCAGACATGAAGGGTGAAACCCGGGCGGCATCCTACACGCCACCCGTGTCGACCGCCGGTAGGAGCGCGACCCGCACTCAATGCCATTGCCCTGACACCAGGAGCAGCATTGGAGACAGGATGAGATGCAGGCTGCGAGCATGGACCTGGTGCTGACTCGGGCTCCTATACCAGGCCAGTGGAGAGACCCTGGGGCTCAGCCGAGCCGGAGGGCGGGTGTGCCGACCGCACTGGCGCGGCCACCCAGGAGGGTGCCGCGGGAGGGGGAACATGTGGAGCCACACCACGGGGAGGGGAGACTGCACCGCCAGACAGTAGTTGAGCAAATTGCTTGCGGAGCTGCCGGTCACTGTCCTATGCTGCCTCAGCCCTGAGGGCTGACAGGATTACCACAACATCCATGCCACAGGCCGAAATCACCAACAGGTCCAAACAACAGGAGGAAGGCACAGAAACTGTTACTGGCCCGGATCTTAAGTGACACTGAGGTCAGATTAATTTGTCACCACCCACTTCCTCACATCCAACACTCCCACACATATCAAACAGCCAATCATGTTTCATCCATTCCCACACTCATACATGTGCCCTCGTCCGCTAAGCTGCGCACTCTCCCTTGGGCCAAACAGCTTCTTTAGAAAATACTGGGTTTCATTTTAGGGCTAGTGAGCGATATAAGGACTTTGGTGATATATTGGATCTCTTCTGCCTGCTTTATGCAGCTCTCTATGTGGAGGGCAAATTCCTAACTGGGCACCAAGGAAATGTATCAGACACCCACGGTCGCCCAGTTACATTATCTTCAACTATCATCATCCATCTCCATTAAATGCAAATTACCACAGCACACATACAATAACTTAATATTATTTGTAAGGCAATAAAAAGTAATGTTTAACCAACAGCATCAATAACGACGTATAAAATTACTACTTTTTACAATACAGCTATCAAAGCATAATAGAACTCCATATTTAACCCCTTAAAGAACTCTGACACTAGATGTCCTGAATGAAGTTTGGACGTTGATTAACCTGTGACATCGTGGACTGTCTTAACTGGGTTCTGCAGAGTTCCTTTTACCAGCATGGGGATTTAATCAGCACAGGGCTTCGAAGCATCAGACCCACAAAGTTCTAGAACCTTCGAGGTTTGAAGCATTCCAAGTAGGATTTCCCTGGTGACATATCACTTCTTAGTGCTGATGGTGAATGAAATCGCTTGCCCATTAAATATATTTCATAAACTGCCGGAGAAATGTCAAGCACCTAATCAATACATTTGCTTAGGGGTGCATCCTTTATTAATTTAACTAGTTAAATTCCAGCAGCATATGAATTCTACTTACTGCAGGGCAGTACTTTACACGTTCTGCCCGTCTGCATTGAGAGGTGTTATTTGTCCAGGATTCTGATAGATCTGTAAACCGTGACTTCAAGGGATGGCAAGATTTTACAGTATGGAATCAGGCCATGGTTTGAAGCTAAATGGACCAAGGCCATTCCACATGATTGTTTTTGAGATGGCCTCAAGCCAAAGGAAACTCAAAATGGATTCTGCTCACATTGGAGACGGAATTTACTTTGCTCTGCATTGTGATGTGGGGATGGGCTCAGCACTGCCTGTGAACTGAATACATAAATTATACAACAGATTGTTAGATCTGCCAGATTTCCCTTAACGCCCTATAGCTTTGCCGGCCTGTGTATTCCCCAAGGTCTTCCATAGCCAACACACTCATTATATTATTCTGCCACAAAGTGAATGGAACGAGGCCAGGATGGAATGGAGAGCTATCTTCTCATTCAATCTTTGACGTGTTCTAAGACTAGCAGTGTTTTGTAATGCCAAGACTTATTTCATATTAGATCAACCCAGTTTTGGGAGATGTGGTTCATTCATTTAACTCTGTGCTGTCTAGTCTGCCCGTTCACGTTTTACATGTTATTTTTGAGCAGCAGAGGTCTACTATGACTTTTTTTTCCGATGGAGACTATAAAGCCCTTTGTATAGAATCACAGTCTGGCATGGGGGTAGCCAAATGGTAAAACCCCAGCTATTAGAACAGTAGAATTACAACTTTGAAGGCGGGCAACACGTCATGGCATTTGTAGTTTGATAACAGCTTAGAATCTGTGTTTGTGACACCCGTGGTCCATAAACTCTATTTGATCTTTTTTTCATTATCCCTGATATACCTCCAAGATGGTCATCAGTCTTGATTTTGGAGCCATATTTGGCTTCTTGGACACTCAATGTTATTACCTTAAGGCATTTTCCTCTCATACTGCTTATGGACAGCCCTTGGCAGGTCAATTAGCTGGCAGGGTGACTGATCAGCCCAAGGGTATACATGTGGACTAATGCATCCCAATACTGACCACCTCTACTTCCCGCTTACATAACCGCTTACATATCTTCTAATATTTGCAGGTACAAAAACAATAATCTTTGAAGATTTAACCCCTTAAGGACACATGACATGTGTGACATGTCGTAATTCCCTTTTCAGATTGAAATCAGAATCACATCAGTCCTCAGAGTCACAGCCCCAGTCCTGCAGTTTGAAGCTTCACAACTTTTCAAATAGTCACAGCAAGAGTGTAGTCCCATGTAGCAAAAGCGCAGCTTAGCGAAAAAAGGGCCTTGACAGGGGTTAGGAGGCGGGCTTAGGAGGAAGCAGCCTGGACTGGTGGGTTGTGGGAATAAGGGGTTTGGCTATTTAAATAGGTAGCCATTTTGCAATGTGCACTTTTAATTTCCTAACTGGTGGAGTTTGTGTGCACCTTGGTGCTCCCTGACTTGCTGGGTAGGGTTTTTTCTTTTGTCTCCTTCTGCAGGGCCATGGACGTCGTGGAGAGGCTCTTGGAGGGGATCCGGATGGCGGCATGGCAACAGGGAGCGGAGTGGGTGCAGGCTCAGCTCGGCCCGATCCTGTCTGCGGCGGCCGGTCAAGATGGC
The DNA here is from genome assembly GCF_036172605.1 of Pelobates fuscus. NCBI lineage: Eukaryota > Metazoa > Chordata > Amphibia > Anura > Pelobatidae > Pelobates > Pelobates fuscus. Next base: position 366,536,708 of record NC_086321.1, read on the forward strand.
GGAGGCCTTAGGTCGGCGGCACTGACGGTTAGGAGGCGGCAGGGGAAGGCCGCGGCAGGCTTGGAGGCCGTCCGGTCAAGGCTCCGCCTCCCGGAGCACGGCCGGGGGCCTCGGCGGTGTACCTCTCAGCGGGCGGCTGCCCCGGATATCTGCGGTGCGCCCCTCGAGCGGGATGGGGTGGCGCCCGGAACGGGAGCCGCGATGGCGGTGAGACGGCCCCGTGTTGAGCCAGGCGGGACGGGGGTCACGGCCCAGGAGGGCACCCTCATTGCTGGAGGCAGTGGACGGTGGTGACGGCTCTGAGAAGCCCCCAGGAACAGCAGGCAAGTGCAGGGGGCCCTTCTGGGGGCCCTCTTGGCGAGCCAGTTAGGGGGAGCGCAGCCTAGGTCTAGTGGGCGGGTAGTGAGGGGGATGGCGGGCGGGTTTCCCCTGGTGTGCTGGCGTCGGGTGGGGGAGTTCCAAGGGGGGCCCCAGACACCTCACAGGAGGTGAGGGCAGCAGTCAAGGGACAGGTTTCTGGGGTGAGGGGTCCGAGGTTGCCGGGTGGTTTCCAGGGGGCGTTGGGGGGATCCCCTAGCTTGACAGGCATGGGGGGGGGGTGTCTGGTGGTAGGGGTAAGGGCAAGGCCCCATGTCTCAGCCAGCCGGAGGTAGATCCTGGTAGGAGGGTGGTGCAGCAGCCTGGGGCTTCAGGGGGTCCTGGGGGCCGCTTGCCGGTGCAGGGTTAGGCCAGGTCAGTCCTAGGGCCGGGTATGGGCGGCTGGGGGGAGGTAGACCTGGTAGGGGGTCAGGTTCGAGTCTAGCAGTAGCCCCTCGCCGGTTAGGGTCAGGGGGTCACGTGGGGTTCATAGGAGGTCCCGGCGCCTCCGATCTTCGTCGGGCAGTTCGGCAGGGGCGAGGTCGGGGTCCCCCAGGCGGAGGCGACGGGGGCGGGCATCAAGGGGGGAGGGTACGAGCCGTAGTCCGCGGGGCGGGGCTATCCAGGCCCCTGGGGTGCAGCAGCGCGGGGCACGCAACGGGAGGCCTTGGCAGCAGGCAGGCGCTCCCCGGGTCGGGACGGGAGGGTGGATGAGGGACAGTACACCCTGCCCAGGACATCTTCTCCTTATTTCAGGTCCCCCAAGCCGCTCATCGTCAGCGTTCTCAAGGCACCGGGTGGGCTCCCCGGTTGGCGGGGTATCGGCGGATGTCGCTCATCCAGGACACGCAGCGGTTGACAGCGCAGCCCCGGGTGGTTCCGGATCGAGGGGCTTGGCCGGTGAGTCCAGTGAATCACTGCGTTCCGGCGCATTAGTACAAATACTGCAATCACTCCTCCACTCACTGGGGGCGGGGGGTGGTACAAAGGGTAGTGTAGCACAGGTGTGGGCACAAGGGGCGGTGGAAGCGGGGTCCGGTAGCGGTCCCCAGCGGTGGCGGCTTCCAGCGGGGAGGCGAGGGCGGCGTCAAGCTCGGGGGAGACGGGGAGCGAGCAGGCGGAGTTGACTGAGGGAGTGCCAGACGCGGTGCGGCAACATGCGTACGTGTCGTTCGCGGGTCCTCTAGGGGTGCACCTCAAACAGGAGGTGAAAGAAAAAATTTGGAAAGGGGAATTCTGTGAGATCTTTTCCCTCCTTCCTTTGGAGGACTTTATTGACCTCAAGGAAGAAGATAAGATAAGAAAGATGAGAAAAAGGAGGAGGAAGAGAAGCGGCTGCGGTATCGTAAGACTGACCTATGGCGGACTGGCCTGGTGGCGGTATGACGAGCAGTTCCGGCAGCAATTGGCGGCTAATCCAGGTATGAGGTGGGACCAAATGGACCTGCCTCTCTGGATGAAGCTGATGATGGCGCAGAAGGCGCAGCCCTTTCAGCACGCAGCTGGTGCTAAGAGTCAGTCCGCCTCGTCGGCCGCCTTGCAGGAGGGCTTATGCTGGCTCTTCAATGAAGGTCAGTGCAAGTGGGGTACGTCCTGCCGCTTTAAGCACAAGTGCTCAGGCTGCGGGGGGGGGGGGGGGGCACACGGGCTGCAGCGCAGTTTTAAAAGAGGGAAGTCGGGGGAACAGGGGCTCCTGCCGTGGCTGGTGGCGGGGGGACTGCCGATGCCCCGGGGCCTAAGCCCTGTGAAGCTAGACGCGATGGAGCCCTGGCTTAGCCGTTACGGTATCTTCATCTATGCGGGCAGACTTGGGGGTGTGGGATACCTTCCTGCGGGATTTTAATGGGACGGTGTTCTTCCACCAAGAGGGCATGTCGGCGGCCGAACTGGAGCTGTTCACCGATGCGTCGGGTAGCATGGGTTCTGGGGCCTACTTTGGCGGGAGCTGGTGCGCAGAAAAATGTCCGGAGGCGTGGGGGCAGAGCCCCCTCATGCGTAACCTGGCTTTTCTGGAATTGTTCCCGTTGCTAGTGGCACTGGCCCCGTGGGGAGATAGGTTGAGGGACCGAAGGTGATCTTTTTCTTGGACAACATGTCCGTGGTGCACGCAGTCAATAACCAGTCGGCGGCGTCCAAACCGGTAGTGACACTGTTGCGGCGCTTTGTTTTGTTGTGCATGTCCCTTAACGTAGTCTTTCGCGTGCGCCACGTGCCAGGGTACTTGAATGAGGTGGCTGACGCTTTGTCTCGTTTTCAGTGGTCCCGATTTCGGACGGTGGCTCCAGGGGCACAGGACGTGGGCCAGTCGTGCCCGGACGAGATGTGGCAACTAGGGGGACTAGGGGGACTTGGGGGACTCGTGAGGGCTGCAGGAGGGCTGCAGATATCCGGGGTTCGCATACTTGGGGGGAAGCTGGTGGTGCACCTGGCCAGGTCCAAGACGGATGTAGGGAGAAAAGGCCGGGATGTGACACTAGGTGCCCTGCCGGGCTCTGTATTGTGCCCAGTGACTGTGGTGACACAGTACTTGGGTCAGAGGCCGGCCATTGGTGGGTCTTTATTGGTTCATGCGGACGGCTCTTCGCTTTCTCGCTTCCAATTTTTCAAGGTTTTCCGATCAGGCCTGGGTCGGTTGGGGCTGAGTGCAGGTATTTATGGGACGCATTCTATCCGTATAGGGGCGGCCACGGAGGCCGCACGCCTGGGCTTGGGGGACGAGTTGGTTAAAAGGATTGGGAGATGGGAGTCCGTTCAGTTCCGCACGTATGTATGATTGGGCTTATTGGATCAATAGGGCTGGCCATGGGGGGACTTCGGTGGGGAATGGGTGTTTTCATCCTGTTTTTTCCTTCTTCCACAGGCCGGGTCGCATGGATAGTGGGCCATTCCTTCGTTTTCTGGGCTGGAAGGAGGGCTGCTCGAGCTCAAGGCCAGCAGCTGGGCTTTCCGAAGGACCAACTGGCGGTGCACTGGTGGGGGTATAGGGGATGTTGCTGGGGGGACGTCTGCGGGGTGATATTTAGGTTGGTCGCAAGCAGGGGGAGGCCGGATATGCTGGTCCTTCATGCAGGCGGCAACAACCTGGGTCTCATACCGCAGCGGAGGTTAGTCAAATGGATGAAGCAAGACCTCAATAAGCTGGTTGATCTGCTTCCTGGGGTGGTATGGTCGGTATGGTCGGAAATGGTCCCGAGGCGGCGATGGTGGCACGCGCGGGACCCAGTGGCCATTGACAGATGCAGGGGTAAGGTTAATAGCTTAATGGCGAGCTTTGTAAGGAAATTGGGGGGAGTAGTGGTGAGACATGGGGAATTGGAAGGTGGGTTGCCAGGGTACCACCACCCGGATGGCGTTCATCTTTCGGCTGTGGGTTGGGACCTGCTGAACTTGGGTTTGCAGGAAGGGATGCAGAGGGCGCTTTTTCTCCGGGCTGGCGGAGCTCAGACAGCTTAAGGGGTCAAGGTCTGAGCTTGTGGTGGGATAGGGAGCTGAAAGAGAGGACATAGGCTCCCTATGAGGAACGTGAGGAACATGGAGAATTGTGGTCACTGGTGTTTGGTAGGTTTTGAGTCCTGGAGGTGGCTCAGAACCTGGTGGGGTAGGGGTATCCGGGTATACCCCTGCTGTGGTTGCTTATGGTTGGCACTTAATTGGTTCAGGTTGGAGTAGGTTGAAAATTGTCATATATATATATATGTGTTAAGTATGTTGGGGTCATTGCCCTTTATTAAAAAGAAGGATACGGATGAGAGGGGCGGAAGGTGGGGCAATGACCCATGTTTATATGTTAATTTATATGTTAATTTATTGCTATCATTATTATGATTATTATTAAGCATTATTATCGTTATATTATTATATTTGTTTAATAAAGCTGTGGACAATTTTACCCATATACCCTAGTGTCAGCGTGTTATTGGGATAGGTATGCGGGGGGTTTTGTCCAAGGTTCCGACTGCCCATATGGCAACTATACACCGGTCATGTCTGAGGTCTCAGATGTAGAGGGACTGAGCACTTTAAAGAAGATTGTGGGTATGTGCAGTAGGAGTTATTAAAACTATTGGTGAAAGGCAGCACAGTGCTCTGTGTCAGAATATTTCCCCTCCACTCAGGGGCGTATTAGCCGCGAGGCAAACAAGGCATTTGCCTTGGGCGGCATTTTCTAGGGGGCGGCAAAAAAAGCCGCCCCCCAAATGCCCAAGGCAAATGTCTTGTTAGCCTTGCGGCTAACAGACATGCTGGGCTGCTGCTGGGCGGTCGGGCGGCGCTCTTGGGCGGCTGGCGAGGGAGCACTTCATCTGAGCTGTCTGCTCAGCTCCCTCGCGCGCCGCAGAGTGAGGCTGGGAGCCGGAATATGACGTCATATTCCGGCTCCGCCTCCCAGCCTCACTGTGCGGCGCGCGAGGGAGCTGAGCAGACAGCTCAGATGAAGTGCTCCCTCGCCAGCCGCCCAAGAGCGCCGCCCGACCGCCCAGCAGCAGCCCAGCAGCAGCCCAGCAGCCACTGGACCACCAGGGAAAAAAGATGCCCCCCCCCCCCAGCATTCCCAAAGGTAAGGAGGCTGGGGGGGTTGAAGTAAAAAAAAATAAAAAAAAGTGTTAATGTGAGTGAGTGAGTGAGTGTGAGTGTCTGTTAGTGAGTGTGAGTGTGTGTGTGTGTCTGTTAGTGAATGTGTGTCTGTTAGTGAGTGTGTGTCTGTTAGTGAGGGTGAGTGTGTGTGTGTGTCTGTTAGTGAGTGTGTGTCTGTTAGTGAGTGTGTGTGTCTGTTAGTGAGTGTGTGTGTCTGTTGGTGTGTGTGTCTGTTGGTGTGTTGCCTGTGTGTGTGTGTGTATGTTAGTGAGTGTGTGTGTCTGCTAGTTTGTGTCTGCTAGTGACTGAGTGTGTGTCTGTTAGTGCGTGTCTGTTACTGAGTGTGAGTGTGTCTGTTACTGAGTGTGTGTGTCTGTTAGTGTGTTTGCCTGTGAAGTGTGTGTGTGTATGTCTGACTGTGTGTATGTTAGTGAGTGTGTGTGTCTGCTAGTTTGTGTCTGCTAGTGACTGAGTGCGTGTCTGTTAGTGCGTGTCTGTTACTGAGTGTGAGTGTGTCTGTTACTGAGAGTGAGTGTGTCTGTTACTGAGTGTGAGTGTGTCTGTTACTGAGTGTGAGTGTGTCTTTTACTGAGTGTGAGTGTGTCTGTTACTGAGTGCGAGTGTGTCTGTTACTGAGTGCGAGTGTGTCTGTTACTGAGTGCGAGTGTGTCTGTTACTGAGTGCGAGTGTGTCTGTTACTGAGTGCGAGTGTGTCTGTTACTGAGTGCGAGTGTGTCTGTTACTGAGTGCGAGTGTGTCTGTTACTGAGTGCGAGTGTGTCTGTTACTGAGTGTGAGTGTGTCTGTTAGCGAGTGTATGCGTATCTGTCAGTGAATGTGTGTGTGTGTATTTAGAATGCGGGACGGGGTAAAGGTTGGGTGGGGGTGGCGCGGGGGGGGGGGAGGTGCCTGAGTTTTGTCCTGCCTAGGGCAGCACAAAACCAGGATACACCACTGCTGACAGATACACTTACTGACACACACACACACTCACTGATAAACACACACTCACTGACAGACACACACTGATTTGACACACACTGACAGATACACTTACTGACACACACACACACTCACTCACTCACTCACTGACAAACACACACTCACTGACCGGTTCTGTTGCTGCCTGGTTGTTTAGCTCAGTGGAGATAAACTCATGAGGCAGCAATTGCCCAGAGCACCTGCCTTGCAAAGACTTCTCAGTGAGCTGAATTGGGAAGTCTGTAATTGGACAGCAACAGAATGTTAGGGCTGGGGAAGAAGGTGATGTTTACAAATAAGACAGCTTCAGCTTTTGAAAGCTATCTTTAGAAACAGAAAAAATCACAAAGAAGGCTCAGCACTGATATATAAACAAGGAATATAGTGTTATAATGTATAGGCAGCACACCTGTAAGGATGGGGGGGTCCCCTCTGATCCCCTCAGAATAAGTATAGAAATGTGTGTGTGTGTGTGTGTCTGTGTGTCTGTGTCTGTGTCTGGCTGTCAGTGTGTGTGTGTTTGTGTCAGGCTGGCTGGCAGTATGTGTGTGTGTGTGTGTGGCTGTCAGTGTGTGTGTATGTCTTTCAGTGTGTCTGTATATCTGTCAGTGTGTGAGTGTCTGAGTGATTGTGTGTGTCTGTGAGTGACTGTTTTTGTCTGCGAGTGAGTATGTCTGTCAGTGTGTGTCTGTGAGGAAGCCTGTGTGTCTGTGTGTGTTATGTGTGTCTGTCTGTAAGTGTGTCTGTGAGTGTGTGCGTCTGAGTGATTGCATGTGTCTGTGAGTGAGTGTGTCTGTCAGTGAATGTGTGTGTGTGTCGTGTGTCTGTCAGTGTGTGTCTGTGAGTGAGTCAGTGATTATGTGTGTCTGTCAGATTGTGTCAAATCAGTGTGTGTGTGTGTATGCTAGTGTATCTGAGAGTGTTTGTCTGTCAGTCAAAGTGTGTGTTAGTCTTTAGCAGGAAGAGGTGTGGCATTGACAGGGAGGGGTGGGGCAAATGTAAATTAGGGGGTGCCTGAGTTCCGTCATGCCTAGGGCAGCACAGATCCAAAATACACCACTGCCTCCACTTGTTACCAGGGGCTTCCCTCACTTTATATATATTTTCATTATATATTTAAAGGACCACTCTAGGCACCCAGACCACTACAGCTTAATGAAGTGGTCTGGGTGCCAGGTCACTCTAGGATGAACCCTTTTTATTATAAACATAGCAGTTTCAGAGAAACTGCTATGTTTATAATAGGGTTAATCCAGCCTCCAAATCCTCTAGTGGCTGTCTCACTGAAATGAGGAAAGCTTTTAAAAGTTTGGCTTTGTAAATTTGATGCAATAAGTGTGTTTTTCTTTAATACCTTTTCACCCTTTTCACCTTTTCACCCTCTTTGCATGAACCCGATTTACATATATTACTAATCTGTTTCTGAACAAATATATTATATTATTCACTCACTCACTCACTCACTCACTCACTCTCTGGGCCGGCCTAAGACGTCATGCTGCCTAGGTCCAACGATAAATGACTATAGGGATAATGTATAATAAACACAGGTTACTAGCTATGAGAGGGATAATGTATAATAAACACAGGTTACTGGCTATGGGGGGATAATGTATAATAAGCACAGGTTACTGGCTATGGGAGGATAATGTATAATAAACACAGGTTACTGGTTGTGGGGGATAATGTATAATAAACACAGGTTACTGGCTATGGGAGGATAATGTATAATAAACACATGTTACTGGCTATGGGGAGGATAATGTATAATAAACATGGGAGGGTCTGGGAGGGAGGGTCTGCTGCTGCTTGGCTGGAATGTGTCTGCTGACTGTGAGGTACAGGGTCAAAGTTTACTCAATGGAGACGAATAGGGGGCGAATAGCTATGTTCGCCAGGAACTATTCGCCTGCGAACCGTTCAGGACATCACTATAGAGAGGCCAATAGCATGTCTACACTTATGGGCAGCTGGCTCTGCTACCCAAATGGAAACTCAATGGAAATTCCTTCTTAAAGGTCACTAGGCATGTGCAAAACCAGCTGAAAGAGGGCAGATTTCAAGCCAGCCCCATTTTTGACGTGCCTAGATGCTCTCAAGTAAGCTTCTCCAAACAGCTACCAATGAGAGAGGGGACACCCTGCAGATCTGAAACCTATTTGATGAGACATTGATTTTTCTTTCCCCATATGTTTTTGACTTACCACCCTCCCCTTCAGACAAATAATCTTAGAGTTTCTAAACAAATTGAAAATGTTTTTTTCAACATAAAAAATTATCTGGTAGATTAACCCCCTCTTTGCATTTTTACTGTGGATATAGTGTTGTATGGTCAATATTTAAGTCCATATCATTTTTCTGTTTTTGATTTTTATTTATAGACTTTTTTTTCATCGTAATGTGTGCAGAGTTTGACCGTCCTGCAAAACTCCTCACCCATAACATTTTCAGTAATGAGTATTTTCACAGAGTGTATCACAGAGCTCCACAATAAAATTTAAAGCGATGTGTGGTGTGTGACTATCACAGAGCTTCACATCAATAACACACACATTCATATGTGTAGCCCACGGAGCAACGCAGGGGGGGAGTGGGCCTTGACAGGGCCATAAAGTTGGCAGGTGAACTGGAGTTCAGGGGGTGGGCCTAGCTAGTGTGGGGAGGAGAGGGTTAGTTTAAATAGCGGCCATTTTAGGTTGAGGCCATCTTAATCTGAGCTGCCCTTACCTGTGAATTGTGAATTACCTGTGTACTCCAACAGAATAAGCGGTGTCTGTGTTTTATTTATAATTTTGCACATGCCGAATAACGTCTGTGCACATGTCATGTGTAGAGAGCTCCATAGCACTAAAACTGACTGTATTGTACTACGTATGTCACAGAGGTACGAACCTTACCTGAATTTGTGTATAAACTGCAGTAAATTGATTTTTCATAAATTTGCTTGAGTGAATTACTCCATTGTAATTCAAATCGTTCGATAGGTCACGCAGTCTCCTGATGTTACACTGTAGCTTTCCGTGCCCCAAACCCCCATTAGTTCCAATGTTAAATAAATGTTCCCGTGGTTTATACGAAAGTGTGTATAACAATGGTGCTAAGAATTACCTCCACCCTGAACAAACTGTACAGCAGCTATTTTCGAGTTGAGTGGGCGACCTCAAGTAATGATGACGATGAAACGTACTCACCAGAAACACGTTGAATTGTGGAAGCTGTCAAAGAATGAGGAGAATAATAACAATAGTTTATCATTTCCTCCGAAGCACATTTTTGGTTTTATAGAACTTGGTTAATTTGTAGCTTCCTGTATCACGTATTAAATTGTTCTTCAACTAAATGAATTCAATCTAATGATGCAACGAGGTAACAGTGGATTCCTCACCTTATGTACTAAAGGCAGAAGTTGAATGTGCACGGCCATTTATTGTTTAACCCCTTAAGGACCAAACTTCTGGAATAAAAGGGAATCATGACATGTCACACATGTCATGTGTCCTTAAGGGGTTAAAATGCTGCTCACTAGTGTTTCACCAACAAAAACAAACAAAGAAACAACCAAATGGTGCACACTAGACGAATAGAAATCTGTGAGCAATGTGGAGCGCTTTTTTGTGTCTGAAAAACAGTAAATAAAGCTTCTATACCATCGGTAATAGTGTATGTTTCTTTAAAATTCCCTCCGAAGGCACAAAAAAAGGTGATTTAAACTGGCATATAGTTTAATATTGCAGATGAAAAACCATTCTTAAAGCGGCACTGTCATGCCGAACTTTCCCCAATCGATTCCTCTTCTCTCCCTCTGTCAGGATCTGTTCTTCATTTCTTCCTGTCTGCTCTAGTTTTCTTTAAAATCATGAGACAAAGTAGGGACTATTTCTCTTCTGCTGGTTTCCTACGCTTGACCAGCTATGACCAGCGGAGGAGCAAAGTGTGGTCAGAGACATTTTCCCACAATTCTCACCTTTGATCCGTGATCTCGCGATGCTTCCTGTCAGTATTCCTGAACGTCCTGTCATTTTAGACAGAACGCTGGCGAAACTACCGAATTTCGTCCCAACAGAATGAGAACAGTTTGTTCATTCGTATTAGGATGCAATTTGGGACTTTCTTCGGATTGGGGGGAAACCTATTGTCCCCGACCCCCACCCATGAGCGTCGGGAGGAACCCTTAATGAAATTGGATGGGGGGGACCTATTGTCCCTCCAGTCATTGGTCGTTTTTTTTTGCGCTCTGTTTTTTTTATTTGAACAGTTGCGACGGGTATTATGGATTCTTATTTGGCCTTTTTAGAAAAAAGAAGACCTCAAATGGTAAATTATTTTTTATTTACAGGTATTTAGTTTTCTTGCCTCCCCCCCCCCCCACACTATTTTTAGGGTGAGGGGGGTAGGTAGGTCTTTATTAATTTTTTGGGTGGGGGGTGACTAGGTGCTTGTGGACCCCTAGTCACCTGGGGAGGTTACATTTAGCCCCCACCCGTCACTCATGGGTGGGGGGAGGACAATAGCTCCCCCCATTTTCATTTAGGGCCCCCACCCACCACTCATGGGGAGTGCCGGGGGGGACAATAGGTCTCCCCATTTTCATTTAGGGCCCCCACCCGTTGCCTATGGGTGGGGGCCGGGGGGAGGACAATAGGTCCCCCCCATTGTTATTTAGGGCACCCACCCATAGCCTATGGGTGGGGCCATGGGGGAGGACAATAGGTTGTGTTCCCCATAGCCATTTAGGGCCCCCACCCATTGCCAATGGGTGGAGGCCAGGGGGATTAGGACAATAGGTCCCCCCCCATAGTCATTTAGGGCCCCCACCTGTCGCTCATGGGTGGGAGTTGGGGGGAGGACCTTTTGTCCCTCATTTAGTTACATAGCCCACACTCACAGGGCATGGGTGGGGGCTAGGGGGGCACTATGTCACCCCCACTAGCTAATAGATGCCGTTTGGCCATTTATTAGAAGGGGGCAGGGGCGGACTGACCGGTCGGGCACTTCGGACATGGTCCGAGGGCCCGGCCGGGAGGGGGGCTCGCCATCAGGGGGCCCGGCCGCCCCTTTAAATGCTGCAGCCGCCTGAGCGCTCTCTTCAGAGCCTCAGGCGGCTGCAGCTTCTCACCTCCCCTCCCCTGTAGCTGTGCGGTCCGCGGTGCCCGGCCGGAGTGATAGGAAGGTGCTCAGTGTGCACCTTCCTGTCAGTCCGGCCGGGTACAGGAAACAGAAACTTCTGTTCCGCGCGGAACAGGAGTTTCTGTTTCCTGTACCCGGCCGGACTGACAGGAAGGTGCACACTCAGTGTGTGTGCACCTTCCTATCACTCCGGCCGGGCACCGCGGACCGCACAGCAGCTCGGCCACGCTACAGGGGAGGGGGTAAAAAGAGAGTGGGACGGGGGGTTAAAAAGAGAGTGGGGGGGTTAAAAAGAGAGAGAGGGGGGTTAAAAAGAGAGTGGGAGGGGGGGTTAAAAAGAGAGTGGGAGGCGGGGTTAAAAAGAGAGTGGGAGGGGGGGTTAAAAAGAGAGTGGGAGGGGGGGTTAAAAAGAGAGTGGGGGGGGGTTAAAAAGAGAGTGGGGGGGGTTAAAAAGAGAGTGGGAGGGGGGGTTAAAAAGAGAGTGGGAGGGGGGGTTAAAAAGAGAGTGGGGGGGTTAAAAAGAGAGTGGGAGGGGGGGGGGTTAAAAAGAGAGTGGGAGGGGGGGGGTTAAAAAGAGAGTGGGGGGGTTAAAAAGAGAGTGGGAGGGGGGATTTTAAAAGAGAGTGGGAGGGGGGGTTAAAAGAGAGTGGGAGGGGGGGTTAAAAAGAGAGTGGGAGGGGGGGGTTAAAAAGAGAGTGGGGGGGTTAAAAAGAGAGTGGGGGGGTTAAAAAGAGAGTGGGAGGGGGGTTAAAAAGAGAGTGGGAGGGGGGTTAAAAAGAGAGTGGGGGGGTTAAAAAGAGAGTGGGGGGGGTTAAAAGAGAGTGGGAGGGGGGGTTAAAAAGAGAGTGGGGGGGTTAAAAAGAGAGAGAGGGGGGTTAAAAAGAGAGTGGGAGGGGGGGTTAAAAAGAGAGTGGGAGGCGGGGTTAAAAAGAGAGTGGGAGGGGGGGTTAAAAAGAGAGTGGGAGGGGGGTTAAAAGAGAGTGGGGGGGGTTAAAAAGAGAGTGGGGGGGGTTAAAAAGAGAGTGGGAGGGGGGGTAAAAAGAGAGTGGGGGGGTTAAAAAGAGAGTGGGAGGGGGGGTTAAAAAGAGAGTGGGGGGGGGGTTAAAAGAGAGTGGGGGGGTAAAAAGAGAGTGGGGGGGGTTAAAAGAGAGTGGGAGGGGGGTTAAAAAGAGAGTGGGAGGGGGGTTAAAAAGAGAGTGGGGGGGTTAAAAAGAGAGTGGGGGGGTTAAAAAGAGAGTGGGAGGGGGGTTAAAAAGAGAGTGGGGATAGAGTGGGGTGGGGGGGTTAAAAAGAGTGGGGGGGTTAAAAGAGAGTGGGGGGTGTTAAAAAGAGAGTGGGGGGGTTAAAAGAGAGTGGGAGGGGGGGGGTTAAAAAGAGAGTGGGAGGGGGTTAAAAAGAGTGGGAGGGGGGTTAAAAAGAGAGTGGGGGGTTAAAAAGAGAGTGGGAGGGGGGGTAAAAGAGAGTGGGGGGGGGTAAAAGAGAGTGGGAGGGGGTAAAAGAGAGTGGGAGGGGGGTAAAAAGAGAGAGGGAGGGGGGTAAAAAGAGAGAGGGAGGGGGGTAAAAAGAGAGAGCGGGTGGGGTAAAAAGAGAGAGGGAGGGGGGTAAAAAGAGAGAGAGTGGGTAAAAAGAGAGAGGGGGGTAAAAATAGAGAGGGAGGGGGGGGTAAGAAGAGAGAGGGAGGGGTAAGAAGAGAGAGAGGGTGGGTAAAAAGAGAGAGGGGGGGTAAAAATAGAGAGGGAGGGGGGGTAAGAAGAGAGAGGGAGGGGTAAGAAGAGAGGGAGGGGGGTAAGAAGAGAGAGGGAGGGGGGTAAAAAGAGAGGCAGGGGGAGTAGGAAGAGAGGGAGGGGGAGTAAGAAGAGAGGGAGGGGGAGTAAGAAGAGGGTGGGAGTAAGAAGGGGAGTAAGAAGAGGGGGAAGGGGGGTAAGAAGAGGGGGAGGGGGGGAGTAAGAGGAGGGCAATTGCCCCCTCCCCTGTCCGCAGGCATCGTGCGGGCAGCCGGCAGGGGAGGGAGGAAGAGAGGACCCGGGAGCTCAGCCTGCAGCTCCTCTGGGTCCTTCTTGCGCGAGCACAGATCGTTGCCGCGGTTACCACGGCAACGTTACGGCTCTTGCGAGAGTAAACTCTAGCCCTGGAGCTACGGGCTTGAGTTCACTCTCAACACTGTGACCACCAGGGATTCCTGGTGGTCGCAGTGGTGAGAGTGAACTCTAGCCCCATAAACACACTGCCCCCACACACCATACACATTTACACACATTGCCTCACACACACATACACTGCCCACCTATACACACACAGCCCCCCATACACACACACACTGCCCCCACACACACCATACACATTTACACACATTGCCTCACACACACATACACTGCCCACCCATACACACACAGCCCCCCATACTAACATTGCCACACACATACACAGCCCCCTCATACACACATTGCCCCACACACCCTACACATTCACACACTACACCCACTCACACACACTGCACCCCTTACACATTGCACCACTGCTCCTATACCCTACTACAGCCTCATATCCCAGCAGACCCCAGGTAAGTTGTCAAACTGTTCTTAAACGGTTTGACTACTTACTCTGGGAGGGGGGCCCGGCCCTCCTGGCACCATAACGACTACACAGAGCAGTAGTGGTTATTGTGCATGGATTATTTCTTTAAATAATCTACAAGTGCCCCAGTAGCCAGCAAGCCAGCCAACCCAGAGGCCGGCCAGCCAGCCAGCCCACAGGCTGGCCAGTAGCCAGCCAGCCCACAGGCCACCAGTTAGGCTTACAGCCAGCAAGCCCACAGCCTGCCAACCGCAGCCAGCAAGCCACAGCCTGCCAGCCAGCAAGCCACAGCCTGCCAGCCAGCAAGCCACAGCCAGCAAGCCACAGCCTGCCAGCCGCAGCCAGCAATCCCACAGCCTGCCAGTCGCAGCCAGCAAGCCCACAGCCTGCTGGCAGTAGCCAGCAAGCCCACAGCCTGCCAGCCGCAGCCAGTAAGTCCACAGCCTTCCAGCAAGCCCACAGACTGCCAGCCAGCAACAGTAATTAAGGTAAGAGGAGCCAACTTGGCCTAGGTATCAGCGAGCTATGTTGTGTTGCTATATTGTGAATAGGAACCAGAGTGTTGGAGACCCCCCTCCAGGCCCCATTAGACTCCATTGTAGTCTCTAATGGGACCTGGAGGAAATTCTTTCTAACACACTCTCTAAAGGACACTGAGATAGCCTCTGCTAGAATGCTCCCCCCCCTCCATGGCCCATTAGCCCTCAATTGTAGTCTCTACTGGGGCCTCAAAGGGATTATTGCACTTTTGTTCCTTGTGTCTAAAGATTGTGTAGGGTGTGGCTGGAGGCGGTGCATGGAGGCGGGACATGGGTGGCGCTTGATGTGGAGTATAGGTGGGGCCTGTAAGGGGGCCCTTGATTTATTTTGCCCGGGGGCCCTGAGGGTTCTCAGTCCGCCCCTGGAAGGGGGGGGTGTTTTTTGTTTGTTTGTTTTTTAACAACAGTGAGCATTCACAGGCTGCTTATTGTTTAGGTGACATGCCCCTACTCGCGGCATAGTGAGTAGGGGCATTCGGGAGATTTTAATCTTCCTTATGCTCTTATGGGGGTCATATTGACCCCCATAGAATGAGGGAAGACATGGGGGGCTTAGGAAGTGGCGGGGAGCACTGCTTCCTGCCACTTCTATTTTTACATAATACAAGGAGGAAGCTGTGCGCCGGTAGCTCCCTCCTTGTAATAAACCGAACGAACGAAGAGGTCTTCGTTCATTCGTTTGAAATTTCTATTCATTTATTTGTCTTTTCGACGAATGAATGAATAGATGAAATTCCAGTTCGAATGCCCAAGTGTTTAACTGGGCATGCGCGGGAATTTTGCAGCGCTATCTAGTGTGGGCAGATGACGTGTCCCACAGGGACTTCATCTACCCACACAAATTTGGCAGCACCCAGAACCTAGGTCCGGGCATGAAATAAAGATGCAAAAATAGGTAAGATGGGGGGCTTAGGGGCATTTGGGGGGTGACTATGGGGACAATTGAATGTAGTGTAGTCGGGAGGGGGGGAATAAAAAAAAAACAGGATTCGGCCATGACAGTGGTGCTTTAAAACATAAAACAATATTCCTTCTCACATAAATAGGAGCTTGGAAACAAACTCTCTCAAACTGCAGAACTTTGTACCATCTAAAGTGTGTTACCTCCTGTTTCAGCTGAAAACTCCCCGCCAATGACTGCACAGTGCACACTCTGTGCATTGACATTAACCAGTCCAGCTCTCATGTTCCAGGCCGGCTAAGAACCCCCCACTTACGCTGACAGAGTTGAGTTATGCCTGTGGAGGCACATTCAGATTCCAGGCACCATAACCACGTCAAATCACACAAGTGATCTTGTTGCTTGAAATAAGCCCTTAAGTTTATCTCTTGTTAAAGCCCTCTGTAAGTTTTTTTTTTTTTTATCATGTAAAGTGCATACCCTAATAAAAAGCCTTAAAGATGTCTGTGCACCATGGGAATTGTAGTTTTCAAACATCGGTGTGTCAGGTTTAGCCATTACTGTCCTAATGTATTTTTGGTTTCATTGACCTGGAGGATGTAAGCAGGGCCGGACTGGGAAAAAAATTCAGCCCGGGCATTTTTTGTTCACAGCGGCCCACTGAAAAGGGGGCGGGGCCAGATAGGGTGTGTTTTGTCATCCCCAATGACAAGCACGCCCCATCTCAAAGTGAGCATGTTGGTTCAATGCTCTTCCAGGGCATGAGAAAAGGGCCCTGTATTTGTTCTGCACAGTGCAACAAATGTAATAACATGCTTGCATTGTTTTCTTGAAACTTGTCTCAGGGGTTTCCATAATTGGGATACTCACTGTATCACATTTATGGAGACGCTATGTGTTTGCTTACATGGAATCTAGTGTGTGCATAGGGGATCCAGAGTGTGTATGTGTCAGGATCGGGACAGGGATCCAACACGCAGAATACAAACAGGAGCTAGGTACGTATACCGGACCTTAGAATGGCCGGACTAACGTATGGAGAAAGCAAAGAATGGTCAGAGACAAGCCGAGGTCGAGGGAACGAGAGAACAGGTAAGCGAGAGACGAGCCGAGGTCAAGGGATACGAGAGTTAGGCAGGAACGAAAATACAAGCCGAGTCAGAACCAAAAAGACAAACAGTAATAAGAGCACTGAGTGACTATACAAGCTAGAACCACGACAGGGCAATGAACCATTACACACATCCCTATTTTATACCTTGGCTCTTTAATTGATGACTCCGCCCCTGCCGAGCCCTGATTCGTTGTTCGGAACTAGATTGACAGGTCGGGACGTGATTGCCGTCATGACGTCGGCTCCTGAGCGCCGCGTCATAAAAGGAAGCGGGGTTATCGCGGCCGGCGTGAAAACGGCTATGGGAGCTGTGAGGATTGGGGGAATCAGCCCCCCTGAGAGGACGGCCGTTAGAAAGTCTAACCTCCTCCGAGGTAGAGACTTCAGGTACCCTGACAGTATGTCAGAAATGTAGTGTGTGTGTAGGTGGTGCAGCGTCTGTGTGTAGGGGATCTAGTGTGTGTTTGAAGGACTCAGGAGTGTGTATAGGAGATCTAGTGAGTGTGTGTGTGCGTGTATAGATTATTCAGAGTGTATATAGAGATTTAGTGTGTGTATATCTGTAGATATCCAGAGTTGGGCAGGAATCTATTGTTTGTCTGGAATTTAATGTGTTTAGGGGTGCAGTATGTGTGTGAGGGGTTCTGTAGTATATATACATATATGTTTGGTGTATAGTATTGTGTGTGTGTGTGTGTGAGTGGTGCAGCGTGTTTGGGGGCTGCTGTGTGTGTGAGGTGTGCAGTGTGTGTGTGTGTGTGTGCTGTGTGTGTTAGGATGCTGTGTGAGGGTGATATGTGTGTGTGTTAGGGTGCTGTGCAAGGGTGATGTGTGTGTGTGTGTGTTTAAGGGTGCTGTGTGAAGGTTCTGTGTGTGTGAGTGAGGGTGCTGTGTGTTGGAGCGCTGTGTGTGTTAGGGCGCTGAGTTTGTTAGGGCGCTGTGTGTTAGCGCGCTCTGTGTGTTAGCGTGCTGTGTGTGTTAGCGTGATTTGTGAGGGTGCTGTGTGTGCTAGGGTGCTGTATGAGGGTGATGTGTGTTAGGGTGCCGTATGAGGGTGATGTGTGTTAGGGTGCTGTATGAGGGTGAAGTGTGTTAGGGTGATGTATGAGGGTGAAGTGTGTTAGGATGCTGTATGAGGGTGATGTATGAGAGTGATGTGTGTTAGGATGCTGTATGAGGGTGATGTGTGTTAGGATGCTGTATGAGGGTGGTGTGTGTTAGGGTGATGTATAAGGGTGATGTGTGTTAGGATGCTGTATGAGGGTGGTGTGGGTTAGGATGCTGTATGAGAGTGATGTATGAGGGTGGTGTGTGTTAGGATGCTGTATGAGGGTGGTGTGTGTTAGGATGCTGTATGAGGGTGGTGTACCCTAAATAATACCCTAACACACATCACCCTCATACAATGATAATAATAAACATATTTGAACCCCTCCAGTAGTCAAATCATTAGTATTACTAATGTGTTGGGGGAGGCAGGTTTTTTTTTATAATAATTTTTTTTTTTTAAATAGACATTATACCACCCCCCCCCCCCTCTTAATTTCTTACCTATAGCCTGGAGGGGAGGGGGGGCTGCTGACATCCATCCCTGGTGGTCCTAGTGGTAAGTGAACTCTCTCGTGAGACCGGCCGGTTGCCACGGCAACGGTCCGGATCTCGCGAGAGAAACCCGGCGGAGCTGCAAGTTAGAGCACCGCCGGGTCCTCTCTCCAGGCAAGCTGGCTCCCTCCCTCTCTCCCCCGCCGGCAGCCGCGTTTGATTGCATGTGGGCCGGTGAGGATCTCCCCGGCCCGTGGCCATCGCGGCCCACGGGCATTTGCCCGGTTTGCCCGATGGCCAGTCCGGGCCTGGATGTAAGATTTAGGATAAAATTAGTCTGTATTAGTTGTACCAACAAGTCTTCTAAGGGGAAAACAACCTTCCGGTAAATCGCTGGAGAATTTAACAGCATCTCTACATAAAAGGGACACTGCAGTGACCAGAACCACTGCAGCTTAATGTCCCTGTAGGTTGAGCACTGTAAGAACTGCCTTGTAACAGCTCTAGTGGCAGTCACTCAGACAGCCACTAGATGTGCTTCCTAGTACACTGCTGCACCATCCAGTCACCTAAACTGGCCAATTCAGGACTATAGTGTCCGGAATACATATTCGTATTCTGACACTATAGTGTTCCTTTAAGATCAGATTGCTTAAATAGCAGCATGCAAGATGTCATGAATAAAGCATTTCACATTAAACTTGGCTCTCGTGTTTAATATCTTCTAACATGCACTTGACGTCTCGTCCTTGATTTGCTTTTCATTTGTGTATGTAATAGTGCACTAAATGCCTATCACGTGTTCTGTTTCCTGTGAAAATGACAGTTTCCTTACAAAACACTTAAACAAATTTGAGAAACACGTTTAAATATTTTATTAGTTGTGCACACATGTGTAAATATACACTGACAGGTGACGTGAATTACATTGATTAGTTCATTACAATGGTGCCTGTCAAGTATGTGCTATATTAGGCAGCGAGTGAACAGCCAGCTCTTGGACATGTTGGAAGCAGAAAAAAATGGGCAAGCAAAATCATCTGAGTGGCTTTGACGAGGTCATGCGCGAGGTATGTTACGCTCTGTACTGGCTAGATGACTGGGTCAGAGCATCTCCAAAACGGCAAGTACTGTGGGGGGTTACTGCGAGGTATGCAGTGCTTAGTTCCTACCAGAAGTGGTGTAAGGAAGGACAACCGGTGAACCGTTGTCATGGGCCCCCAAGACTCATTGATGCTCATGGGGAGCGAAGGCTAACCCATCTGGTCTGATCCCATAGAAGAGGTACTGTAGCTCAAATTGCTGAAAAGCTTAATTCTGGGCACGATAGAAGGGTGTCAGAATACACAGTTTGTGGGGGTGCATAGCCACAGACCAGTCAGAATGCCCATGAAGACTCCAATGCTTACCACCGAAAGTACCTTCAATGGGGACGTGAGCGTCAGAACTAGACCATGGAGCAATGGAAGAAGCTTGCCTGGTCTGATGACTCAGGTATAAGAATTTTATTTAATGCATATGGCCAGGTGTTGCGTGTTCGTTGTTTACCTGGGGAAGAGATGGCAGCAGGGTACTCCAAGGGTAAGTTGCTTGTCTAAATATATATGACATAGACCTTGACCTGGAATATATATCCTCACTGACATTTACAACGTAAATCCTGGATTGATATTTCATGAGTAGATAGCAGAGTGTAACATACCTCGCGCATGGCCTCTGGCCTTCATGACACCACTGACACACTCCCTGCATGGTACTGTAACCTGCAGCACAGCGTGTAATGATGCCCTTGTGCTTTATGGGGACATATGCCAGGTGTCTTCATATTCAAGCAACCAGGGAACTAAAGTGGGACAGGACCCCAAAATCAAGACTTTTAGGAGACCTGGTGTAATGGTGCAAGTAATTATTTGTTTGCGTACCACATATCACCACATTTTGTAAACACAATCTTAAGGGCACATTAAAATTTATTTATTTTCCAAATCATGTTGTGCAAGTGTCTGCAGTTATAACTATATGTCTTAGTAGTATTTAGGGACCCCAGCATATAATATTGCATTACGAGAGAGGCCAACAGTGACTGCAGACAGTTGGGGGCGCATTTCTATAGACCTTTGCTTCTCCGGGGGGCTAGAACACAGAGATGTATGTACTTGACTCAGTTGCGAAATCTGAAAAATTGACAATGAAATTGCAAATTCTAGAATCATAATTGGAAATTCCAAAATCCACCATTTTTATCTTTCAGCTACTTTCAATTAAAGTTTACATTTCCATGGGCTGTAGTACACAATTCACCAATTTAGTGATATTCACCAGAGAGGTGGCTGTAGGAGGTATCAGAGCCCCCGGTAGAAGGAAGCGGTTTCCTCGTGTAATGGCTTTATTATGCGTCAACAGCGTCAGCGTCAACAACCCAGCTAGCTTAACCACTAGCTAGTGTTGCGTGTACATTTTGAGCCTTTCGATACGGTGTATTTCATTTGCATGTCATTTTTGTGCCCTTTGACGTAATCTCCTAAATCATAAATTGATAAATAGGATAGACTGATTAATAGAATTAATAGAAAAAAATCACATTAAATTGTTTTAACGGTAAATCTGTTGTATGTGTAATTACATCGCTTGCAAACGGTAAATGAGGGCAGAATACAGAACAGATTGAAGCAGGACGTTATTTGAAACCGAATCGTCCTGTGAGGTCACGTGTCTATATCTGGATTAGACACGAGAGGCTAAGTTTACTTGTTTGAGGCCGTTAGCACAGCTGGGACCTATTAATAACTTATCTCACATAAGTAGACAAAACGGACACCCTCTGACTGGGAGAGAAGGGACTGTGATTTTACACTTTTCTACCACTTTTTCCGGTGAATAAAAACATTTTTATTTATTTTTTTTCATTAGCACCAAATCACTGTAAGTATATTTTCCAAATTTAATGAAAAATGTTTCATATCAACTATTTTTATTTAAGCTTCTATAGGGGTGTTCTAAAGGGGACATTGTTACACTTAACTACTTGACTAGAAAATTTAATGAATGTATTTTACTTGGGAAATGTATTTCAAATGAAGAAATAGAACATAGCAATGTAGAAATAGCATTAAAAACAAAAATAAAAAATGTAAAATAAATATTAAATAGAAAAAAATCTAAATAATTACATTTTCTAACTAGAAACAAGGATCAACTTTGCTAAAATTGTGTTCTCAACAGAATTCCAGTTCAGCTGAAAACCATAATATAATATAATAATAATATAATATAATAATTTATATAATATAATAATAATGTAATAATTTATATATAATCTACAAATATTTAGTCCAGCCTAACTGCATTTTGAAGTGCCCTGTGGTCCGTTCAGCTGTCAAAGACGTTTATGTATTTTGGATCCAATTAACAGAGTTATGAAAGTCACATTAGAGAAGGTCACGTTTAAGGCCAGAGTAATCAAACTGAAAGCATTTCTAAATTTCCAGTTTGTCTATTTTGTCCTTAAATTGGAAACTCACTTGAAATTCACCTCGAATTCTGACTATGGTAAATAACCCTGTAAGTGTTTGGTTACAGATTCTCAAAAGGACAGAGGAACAAGCAAACAGGATTAGGGGTCATCATTCTGCGCTGCTATCGATTTGAGGGCATTTTTTTTTATCATCCGGTATTTAAATGGGAAGAAGCAAAAAGTGCTATTTGGTTTGAAAGTAGTAAATATATACATTGATTTTATTACTTTATACAGCGTATTCCCTAAAGCAGGGGTAGGCAAATGTTGACACTTGTTGTGGACTACATCTCCCCTGATGCTTTGCAAGCACAGTGTAAGAGCATCATGGGTGGTGTAGTCCACAACATCTAGAGTTTCTGAAAAGTCACAGTTCCTTGTTCCTTTACCCCCAGTAACTGCAACTGATACATTTTTAGGAGTATAAATCAATGCGTGATGTCGTTGTCCCATGATGGCTCAGACCTGCTCATTCTGTACAAGCTCGCGCATGCTCTGTGATTTTGTCCAGCTGTGCGTGTGCGTGTATTGTGCATGTACCGTGCATGCGGCACTGCAGGAGTCAACTAGTTTGCCTGCTTTGCCTGGTGTGCATGTAAAATAAAATTTCATCTATAAATATTTTTTTTTAAATGGCATCATCAATAGCTAACTTTTGATCTTAAACTAAAAAGCCACGTGTAAAGAAACGCTTCAGTTATTAGCAGATACAATTATTTGTATTTTGTTTTGTTTTCTCAACTTTGAAATGCCTCTAGAATGGCAAAGCATCATGGAAGTTGTAGTTTTAAAACATCTGGAGGTCTTCCTTTTGAGCACCCCTGCTTTAAACTATAACTACCATTATTCACAGGCAGGCCTTGCGAGGGATTGCAGTTACAGTCCATTGTGGTGATTAGAGATTTGAAGGGCTAATATGCATGCTATTGTGAATAGTGCCATAAAGGCAGTAGCTCCAGGCAAATCTAAATTAGTAAAAGTTCAAAAGTCAGAAAAAGTGATTCCATCGACGGGACCTCTTAAATAATAATAAATTAAAAATCCCCTATTTTTTTCTGTCTCTAAAATGTATTTGATAATTCAGTGATGGCAAACCTTTTTGAGCCCGAGTGCCCAAACCGCAATACATGCCAACTTTTTTTTCCTTAAAGTGCCAACACGGCAATTAAACCTCAATACTGAGGTTTAAGTTTAGAAAAAACAACTCGTACTGTTGTCCGAACTAATTAACAACTTTTGTTTTAAAAGAACACAACAGCAGAGAGTTCAATAATACAAATTTTAAATAATGATATAAATAGATCAAATTAAGCTTATATTTATTAGTATCTCCAACAAATGCAATACATACACACAGAGACTGCTGAATACATACACACAGTCTGCTGAATATACACACACAAGACTGCTGAATACAGAGACTGCTGAGTACACACACACACAGTCTTCTGAATACACATACAGACAGACTGCTGAGTACACACACACACAGACTGCTGAGTACACACACACACACAGACTGCTGAGTACACACACACACAGACTGCTGAGTACACACACACAGACTGCTGAATACATACACAGACTGCTGAATACATACACAGACTGCTGAATACATACACACAGTCTGCTGAATACACACACACACACAGACTGCTGAATACACACAAACACTGCTGAATACATGCACACACACACAGACTGCGGAATACACGCACACACACACAGACTGCTAAATACACACACATACTGCATTGAGGGGTGTAGTTTAAGGGGCATTGAGGGGTGCTGTGTGTGGGGTGCTGTGTGTGTCTGAGGGTTTCTGTGTGCGCTGTGTGTGTGTGTGAGGGGTGCTGTGTGTGTGTGTGAGGGGTGTGTGTGTGTGTGTGTGGGGTGGTGTGTGTGTGTGTGTGAGGGGTGGTGTGTGTGTGTGTGTGTGTGTGTGAGGGGTGGTGTGTGTGTGTGTGTGTGTGTGAGGGGTGCTGTGTGTATGAGTGATGGTGTGAGTGTGTGAGGGGTGGTGTGTGTGTGTGAGACAGGGGTGCTGTGCTGTGTGGGGGGTACGGCTGCTGTGCAGGGGTAGGGGTGCTGTGCTGTGGGGAGTAGGGGTGCTGTGTGTGTTGTGGGGGTGCTATGTGCGGGGTAGGGCTGCTGTGTGTGGGGGGGTAGGGGTGCTGTGTATGGGAGGTAGGGGTGGGGGCGATGCTGGGTGTGGGGGAGGGGTGGGATGCTGGGTGTGGGGAGGGGTACTGTGTGTGGGGGGGTATGGGTACTGTGTGGGGGGTAGGGGTATTGTGTGGGGGGTAGGGGTATTGTGTGGGGGTAGGGGTACTGTGTGGGGGGTAGGGGTACTGTGTGTGTGTGGAGGAGTAGGGGTACTTTGTGGGGGGTATGGGTGCTGTGTGGGGGGTAGGGGTACTGTGTGTTTGGGGGGGTAGGGGTACTCTGTATGGGGGGCAGGGGTGCTGTATGGGGGTAGGGGTGCTGTATGGGGGGGTAGGGGTGCTGTGTGGGGGGGTAGGGGTGCTGTGTGGGGGGGTAGGGGTACTGTGTGGGGGGTAGGGGTACTGTGTGTGGGGGGGTAGGGGTGCTGTGTGAGGGGTAGGGGTACTGTGTGGGGGTAGGGGTACTGTGTGGGGGGGTAGGGGTACTCTGTGGGGGGTGTAGGGGTGCTGTATGGGGGGGTAGGGGTACCGTGTGGGGGGTAGGGGTACTGTGTGGGGGGGTAGGGGTACTGTGTGGGGGGGTAGGGGTACTATGTGTGTGGGGGGTTAGGGGTACTCTGTGAGGGGGGTAGGGGTACTCTGTGGGGGGTAGGGGTGCTGTATGGGGGGGTAGGGGTGCAGTGTGGGGGGGTATTTAAGTAATAAAATACAAAATAAAAAAAAGTATATTAAATTAGTCCCCCCCCTTCCTCCTTCTTACCTCTAATGAAGGAAGGGGGGGACACAGCCATCCCTGGTGGTCCGGTGGTGGCAAGCAGTTTTCCGGGTTGGGAGGCAGGAGAGGGATCTTTGCAGCAGCTCCCCTGTTCTCCCGCGCGATGCTGTGTGGAGCGTTGCCATGGTAACGCGTGGCAACGCTCCACACAGCTTGCTCGCGGGAGGACAGGGGAGCTGCTGCAAAGGTCCCTCCCCTGCCTCCCGACCCGGAAGCAGAGTAGGCGCCTGCCGTTTTGGGCAGGCAGGCGCCTACTCTGCATTATTGGCGAACCTATGGCCGCGTGCCCACAGAAAGGGCCCGGCGTGCCACCTGTGGCACGCGTGCCATAGGTTCGCCATCACTGTGATAATTTGACCCAGAATCATTTGCTATTTGCTTGTCATGTAAAGGGAGTTTTAGTACGATAGTCATACCGAGCAGGTAGAGAAGTGCCAGAATTATTTAAAAATCAGAAAATGTCTAGTAACTGATTATCTGTACATTTCCTAGTCTTTTACCTAGCACTGCCTATCTAAGAAAGAAAATTAAGATTCCAAAGGTGCTCAATTATAAATCACTGTAATATTAAAGGATCACTATAGTGTCAGGAAAACAAAAACGTTTTCCTGACACTATATAACCCTTAGATCCCCCCCCACCCTCAGGGTCCCCTTCCCGCTGGGCTGAGGGGGTTAAAATCAGTTCAGCTACCTACCTTAATCCAGCGCCGGGCTCCCTTGGCGCTGGTGATCTCTCCTCCCCGGCCGACGTCAGCTCCCGAGTGGAGCAGAATGCGAATGCGCAGCAAGACCCGCACGTGCATTCAAACAGTCCATAGGAAAGCATTTTCCTATGGACGTTCTGCACGCTGAATGCGAATTACGCCTCCAGCGTCGCAGAAGCGCCTCTAGCGGCTGTCAGGAAGACAACCACTAGAGGTTGGATTAACCCTGCAATGTAAACAGAGCAGTTTCTCTGAAACTGCTATGTTTACATGTAAAGAGGTCAAAACCTGAGGGACCTGGCACCCAGACCACTTCATTGAGCTGAAGTGGTCTGGGTGACTATAGTGTCCCTTTAAAGGATTCTCTGTCACGTTTTAAATAATATAAATATTGTCTTTAAGACAAGGTGTTCCTGTGGCACTAGCGAGGTGACATTTGGCCACTTTGAACAAATATGTTGAAATGTTGTAAAAGGAAGAGATATCGGTGTAGCGCTCTATCGTAGTGGGTATATGGAAATAAATTAGTAGAAAACCTTGCTGTACCTTAAATAGGTTGGGTATACTATAGAAAGTCCCAGTAGTTTCGGATTTTACCTTAAATAAAAAACACAAATATACAGAACATAGTGTAACCTGTGTACAGAGTAAAATATAAAAATAAAGTGCATAGGTAACTGACTCACACTTTTCTGAGCTAATGTACTAGCTCAGGTATATGCGCCTTAGGGTCCGTAGAGGCGACCCTCACCCTCTTTTTCGTCCCGATTTTTCTCCAGGTGTAGTATCCTAGGTAATGGGTATAGGAGGGAGAATATAGCGTAGTACAGTCTGGTGTATATAGGATATGTTAAGTAGGTAATACCAATATACTCACAAACCCTGAGCCAATATATCGGCTCGCTTCATAAGGTGTATGTGGTTAAGGACCACATTCCTTCTTTATAAAAGCAGGTAGCAATAATAGCCGTAAGTGTTATAAGTATATATAATTAATTTATTGTATAAAAAGTATTTAACATAAATATGTATAAAAAATTGCTATATCAATAAAACAACACTTGTGGCTATATAGCTGGAAAAATGTTCAAATGTTGAACATTTTTCCAGCTGAGGAAGCCAATTTGGTGAAACGCGTCCTGGATGAACAGTGAGCTGACAGAATTGATTTTTGGACTATAGCCACAAGTGTTGTTTTATTGATATAGCAATTTTTTATACATATTTATGTTAAATACTTTTTATACAATAAATTAATTATATATACTTATAACACTTACGGCTATTATTGCTACCTGCTTTTATAAAGAAGGAATGTGGTCCTTAACCACATACACCTTATGAAGCGAGCCGATATATTGGCTCAGGGTTTGTGAGTATATTGGTATTACCTACTTAACATATCCTATATACACCAGACTGTACTACGCTATATTCTCCCTCCTATACCCATTACCTAGGATACTACACCTGGAGAAAAATCGGGACGAAAAAGAGGGTGAGGGTCGCCTCTACGGACCCTAAGGCGCATATACCTGAGCTAGTACATTAGCTCAGAAAAGTGTGAGTCAGTTACCTATGCACTTTATTTTTATATTTTACTCTGTACACAGGTTACACTATGTTCTGTATATTTGTGTTTTTTATTTAAGGTAAAATCCGAAACTACTGGGACTTTCTATAGTATACCCAACCTATTTAAGGTACAGCAAGGTTTTCTACTAATTTATTTCCATATACCCACTACGATAGAGCGCTACACCGATATCTCTTCCTTTTACACTATTTTCTGATAGAAAGATAAGCACGGTGGTATAGCAGCTCACAAAAAATTTGCTCAGGATAACCCAGATTATAAACTAAACATAGAAGCGCTTGTACTTCCCATCTACATGTTGAAATGTTGCTTTAAAGGGACACTATAGTCACCTGAACAACTTCAGCTTAATGAGGTTGTTCAGGTGAGTGCTACAGCTACCCGGAGCCTTTTTCTTGTAAGCACTGTATTTTCTGAGAAAATGCAGTGTTTACATTGGAAGCTTGGAACACCTCTTGTTGCAGTCAATCAGACGGCCACCAGAGGGACTTCCGAGTTCAGAGGCCCTAAAAAGGCCTCTCGTCCGATGCATTCTGGGTGAATGCATCAGACGGGCTATCAGCACACAAAGCACTGTGAACGCGCTTTGTGTGCTGATAGCCTGTCAGCACTGCTGCGGGCGTGGCTTCAGCTGACAGCTTCAGCTTCAGCTGACAGCTGAAGCCCGAACCCACAGGGAGCTGACTGTCCACAATAGTGGTTGAAGGGGGGGGGGGGGAGACCTACTCTCCTTCCCCCCCCGGCCCCCACCGCTGTGCGGCGGGTGGGGGCCCTAAAATTATCAATAAGGGGGGGGACCTACTGTCCCCCCCCCCGGCCCCCACCCCTGTGCGGCGGGTGGGGGCCCTAAAATTATCAATAAGGGGGACCTACTGTCCCCCCCCCCCGGCCCCCACCCCTGTGCGGCGGGTGGGGGCCCTAAAATTAAAATTATCAATAAGGGGGGGACCTATTGTCCCCCCCCGGCCCCCACCCCTGAGCGGTGGGTGGGGGCCCTAAAATTATCGATAAGGGGGGGGGCCTACTGTCCCCCCCGGCCCCCACCCCTGTGCGGCGGGTGGGGGCCCTAAAATTATCAATAAGGGGGGGACCCAGGGGCGTACCTAGAGCATTTGGCACCCGGGGCGGACCCTGAGTGTGGCACCCCCCCCATAATAAAAATGTAAGAAAACACCCACATTTTTTTCAATGTTTTCAATAATATTTATTGCTCACATTTGTAAACTGCTTGTAAAATTTGTAAAATGCGCCAATTTTGTAGAAGGGGGAAGACCAGTGCTTTTGTAGAAAGGGGCTGGTGAGAACCTTATAGAAAACTCCTGCCCTGCCCCTTTCTACAAAGCCCCTTGTCTCGCCCTTCATATAAAAACGCTGCACCCCGATCACATAAATGTCATACACTCCCTACACATAAAAACCCTGCACCCCAATCACATAAATTTCATTCACTCCCTACACATAAAAATCCTGCCCACCCCCTTAATAAAAAACCCTGCACACCCCCTTAATAAAAAACAAAAACGTGCACAACCCCTCTTAATAACAAAAAACCTGCACACCCCCCTTATAAAAACCCTGCACACCCCATTAACAAAAAACAAAAATCTGCAGTGCACATCCTCCCTTAATAAATAGAATACTGCAGCCCCCTTAATAAAAAAAAACCTGCACCCCCATTATTTAAACCTCCCCCTTTAATTCTTTAATCCACAGCCCCCTTTAATTAATCCACACCCCCTTAATTAATACACCCCCCTTAATTAATCCACACACCCTTTAATACACCCCCGTTAATTAATACACCCCCCTTAATTAATCCACACCCCCTTAATTAATACACCCCCCTCAATTAATACACACACCCCTTGATTAATCCTCACTGCCCCTTAATTAATACACCCCCCTTAATTAATACTCCCCCCTTAATTAATACACCCCATTAATTAATACACCCCTTTAATTAATCCTCACTCCCCTTAATTAATCCTCACTTTCCCTTAATTAATACACTCCCCTTAATTAATACACCCCCCTTAATTAATCCACACCCCCCTTAATTAATACACCCCCTTAATTAATCCTCACTGCCCCTTAATTAATCCACCCCCTTAATTAATCCTCACTCCCCCTTAATTAATACACCCCCATTAATTAATCCACACCCCCCTTAATTAATACACCCCCTTAATTAATCCTCACACCCCCCTTAATTAATCCACACCCCCTTAATACACCCCCTTAATTAATACTCACCCCCATTAATTAATACACCCCCCTTAATTAATACACCCCCTTAATTAATCCTCACTCCCCTTAATTAATACACCCCCTAAATTAATACACATCCCTTAATTAATCCTCACTCCCCCCCTTAATTAATACAGCCCCCTTAATTAATCCACACCCCCCTTAATTAATACAGCCCCCTTAATTAATCCACACCCCCCTTAATTAATACACCCCCTTAATTAATCCTCACACCCCCTTAACTTAATTAATCTACACCCCCTTAATTAATACCCCCATTAATTAATACACCCCCCTTAATTAATCCTCACTCCCCCCTTAATTAATACACCCCCTTAATTAATCCACACACCCCTTAATTAATACACCCCCTTAATTAATCCTCACACCCCCCTTAATTAATCCTCACTCCCCCCTTAATTAATACAGCCCCCTTAATTACTCCACACCCCCCTTAATTAATACACCCCCTTAATTAATCCTCACACCCCCCTTAATTAATACACACCCCCTTAATACACCCCCTTAATTAATACTCACCCCAATTAATACACCCCCCTTAATTAATTAATACACCCCCCTTAATTAATCCACCCCCCTTAATTAATCCACACCCCCCTTAATTAATACACCCCCTTAATTAATCCTCACTCCCCCCTTAATTAATCCACACCCCCTTAATTAATACTCACCCCATTAATTAATACACCCCCCCTTAATTAATACACCCCCCTTAATTAATCCTCACCCCTTTAATTAAACCTCCCTCCCCTTCTTTAATTAATCCATTATCCACCCCACCCCCCTTTAATTAATTTAGCCCCATCACATAAAATGACTACTCACATTTTGATGATGCCTTGACCGCCTGAATATCCGTGAAGGCGGGCTGACGGCGCTGCGCACGACGTCATCATGTTGCGCGACGTCGCGGCCCGCAACACTCCTCCCCCTTCTCCTTGAATTAAGTCCCGCCGGGCGCAAAGGTGCTGCGGCTGTGCGCAGCCGCCACAGCGTAATGATGGGGGGTGACACATGACACTGGACGTCATGGCACCCCCCTAGTCAGTGGCACCCGGGGCGGGCCGCCCCCCCCGCCCCCCCCTTAGTACGCCACTGGGGGGACCTACTGTCCCCCCCCGGCCCCCACCCCTGTGCGGCGGGTGGGGGCCCTAAAATTATCAATAAGGGGGGGACCTACTGTCCCCCCCCGGCCCCCACCCCTGTGCGGCGGGTGGGGGCCCTAAAATTATCAATAAGGGGGGGACCTATTGTCCCCCCCCCGGCCCCCACCCCTGAGCGGTGGGTGGGGGCCCTAAAATGATCAATAAGGGGGGGACCTACTGTCCCCCCCGGCCCCCACCCCTGAGCGGTGGGTGGGGGCCCTAAATACAAAGGGGGGGGGGACCCTAGTTAACCCTCCCCCCCCCCCCCCCAAAAAAAAATTATCTCCCTACCTACCCACCCTAAAAATAATGAGGGGGGGAACATTAACTAAAAACCTGTAAAAAAATAAAAAAATAAAAAGAGATAAAAAAAACTTACCATTCGATGTTTTCTTTCTTCTAAAATCTTCTTTCTTCAGCCCAAAAAAGGCCAAATAAAAATCCATAATAACCGACGCAATAAAAAAAAAAAAAAAAAAAAAACCGAGCGCAAAAAAAATAATCCATCTTCACCCATGGAGGGCTCCGCGCAGACTAAGCTCCGCAGGGTGGGCAAGGCTTATAAAGCCTTGCCCCGCCCTGCAATTAGGCTAAGAACACTCTGATTGGTGGGTTTAAACCAATCAGAGTGCTCTTTGTCATTTTACAAGCGTGGGAAAGTTCTTTGGAATTTTCCCACGCTTGTAAAATGACACAGAGCACTGTGATTGGATGGATTTCAAGCCATCCAATCACAGTGCTCTGTGTCATTTTACAAGCGTGGGAAAGTTCTTTGGAATTTTCCCACGCTTGTAAAATGACACAGAGCACTGTGATTGGATGGATTTCAAGCCATCCAATCACAGTGCTCTGTGTCATTTTACAAGCGTGGGAAAGTTCTTTGGAATTTTCCCACGCTTGTAAAATGACACAGAGCACTGTGATTGGATGGATTTCAAGCCATCCAATCACAGTGCTCTGTGTCATTTTACAAGCGTGGGAAAGTTCTTTGGAATTTTCCCACGCTTGTAAAATGACACAGAGCACTGTGATTGGATGGCTTGAAACCCATCCAATCACAGTGCTCTGTGTCATTTTACAAGCGTGGGGAAATTCCAAAGAACTTTCCCACGCTTGTAAAATGACAAAGAGCACTGTGATTGGATGGCTTGAAATCCATCCAATCACAGTGCTCTGTGTCATTTTACAAGCGTGGGAAAATTCCAAAGAACTTTCCCACGCTTGTAAAATGACACAGAGCACTGTGATTGGATGGCTTGAAATCCATCCAATCACAGTGCTCTGTGTCATTTTACAAGCGTGGGAAAATTCCAAAAAACTTTCCCACGCTTGTAAAATGACAAAGAGCACTCTGATTGGCTCAAACCCACCAATCAGAGTGTTCTTAGCCTAATTGCAGGGCGGGGCAAGGCTTTATAAGCCTTCCCCACCCTGCGGAGCTCAGTCTGCGCGGAGCCCTCCATGGGTGAAGATGGATTATTTTTTTTTGCGCTCGTTTTTTTTTTTTTTTTTTTTTAATTGCGTCGGTTATTATGGATTTTTATTTGGCCTTTTTTGGGGCTGAAGAAAGAAGATTTTAGAAGAAAGAAAACATCGAATGGTAAGTTGATTTTATCTCATTTTTTCTTTTTTACAGGTTTTTAGTTAATGGTCCCCCCTCATTATTTTTAGGGTGAGGGGGGTAGGTAGGGAGATATTTTTTTTGGGGGGGGGGAGGGTTAACTAGGGTCCCCCCCCCCCTTTGTATTTAGGGCCCCCACCCACCGCTCAGGGGTGGGGGCCGGGGGGGACAGTAGGTCCCCCCCTTATTGATCATTTTAGGACCCCCACCCACCGCTCAGGGGTGGGGGCCGGGGGGGGACAATAGGTCCCCCCCTTATTGATAATTTTAGGGCCCCCACCCGCCGCACAGGGGTGGGGGCCGGGGGGGGACAGTAGGTCCCCCCTTATTGATAATTGTAGGGCCCCCACCCGCCGCTCAGGGGTGGGGGCCGGGGGGGGGACAGTAGGTCCCCCCCCTCATTGATAATTTTAGGGCCCCCACCCGCCGCACAGGGGTGGGGGCCGGGGGGGGACAGTAGGTCCCCCCCTTATTGATAATTGTAGGGCCCCCACCCGCCGCTCAGGGGTGGGGGCCGGGGGGGGGACAGTAGGTCCCCCCTCATTGATAATTTTAGGGCCCCCACCCGCCGCACAGGGGTGGGGGCCGGGGGGGGACAGTAGGTCCCCCCCTTATTGATAATTTTAGGGCCCCCACCCGCCGCTCAGGGGTGGGGGCCGGGGGGGGCAGTAGGTCCCCCCCCTCATTGATAATTTTAGGGCCCCCACCCGCCGCACAGGGGTGGGGGCCGGGGGGGGACAGTAGGTCCCCCCCCTTATTGATAATTTTAGGGCCCCCACCCGCCGCTCAGGGGTGGGGGCCGGGGGGGGCAGTAGGTCCCCCCCCTCATTGATCATTTTAGGGCCCCCACCCGCCGCACAGGGGTGGGGGCCGGGGGGGGACAGTAGGTCCCCCCCCCTTATTGATAATTTTAGAAAGCGAGCTGAGCTGTCAGTCAGACAGCTCAGCTCGCGAACGCGCATTCCGCGCACATGCGCGGTAAAGCGCTCAGGTTCTTCATAGGGCGGCATTCAATGCCGCTCTATGAAGAACGCGATTGGTCCAGCGCGAAGCCGTCCCATTGGGCCCCGCGATTTCGTCATTTTGACGAAAAAGGGGGCGCGGCCTAGCGGGGAGCTCGGCGCTGGAACGGAGGTAAGTTTTTAATATAAAAACACCAATTTTTTTTTTTTAATTAATGAAAGTTCATATAAAAGCAAGAAGGAAGGCTGGGGGACCTGTCTTTCTTGCTTTTATATGGTGACTATAGAGTCCCTTTAATATAATATTTATTAATTTGAAACATCTCTCTCTTGTTTGAGTGGATGTTCAATGGACTCTGGAACCTTTT
Source organism: Pelobates fuscus (assembly GCF_036172605.1). NCBI lineage: Eukaryota > Metazoa > Chordata > Amphibia > Anura > Pelobatidae > Pelobates > Pelobates fuscus. The sequence goes on from NC_086321.1 coordinate 366,569,535, forward strand.
ACGTTGGGTGATTCCTTATACAAACATTAGCTCTATGACGCCTTACGGGGGTTAGATTCTTCACAATAGCCATCACATCTCGCTCTAAAGCTATTTTCAACCCGTTTTACAAGAAAATCATTTGTTTTCAAGCATCAGTCCTGTGGCTCTGCATTTCTATTATCAAATAATCTAATGTGGGAGCTAGGGATTTGTATCTCTAGTGAAACTGCTTGGGAAACAAAGAATGCGTTGGGTAGACATTAACTGACTAATAAAGTAACTGGAAATGGTGTTCACAAGAATCTATAGAAATGCTAGAAATTTTGTTTCACTGAAATATTTATACCCGACCTTAAAATATTTATACATATATTTATCTCTTTCTCCCATTCTCCAGGAGATCATGGGATTCCTAGCTTTCCTCATTGTGCCTCTGCTTATTTTGGGCATAAGCGGCATTCTTTTTATTTATCGGGAAGTGGTCCGATTAATGTCGAGGTCGGCCATGAAGAATAAAGTAGTTGTGATCACTGATGCAGTTTCCGGGCTTGGGAAAGGTAAATTCTATTTTGATATTTACTGTTCACAGAAATAGACACCAGGTAGTCCCCAAAGCGATAGTGAAACGACATGTTCCATCATCCTTACTAATCTGTGTGCTGGGAAATTAGGGCTCTACAACAGTAGTGGGGATGCTTGCTGGGTCCTCTTAACATTAAACACATTATTCAACCATTTTAACAGAAAATATCCATAGAACCTTTGACAGATGCGACATGCAGCGAGAACGGGGCTAAGTTGCCTCCACACCACAGATCATTGCAATCCAAGGTTGAAATGCGTTGGATGGGTAATGCAGAAATTAATCTTTTATATTATCTGAATAACTGCAGAGGGACTTTGCTTTGGGTGCCAGGAAAGCTTGAATGGTTTAACAACATCCAAAGATGTCTTGCACAATGCCCGATACAATCTGTTGTGTTGGTTAATACCAGTGCTGTGCAAAATTGTACCCACTCTGACTAAATTTACCATATATGCCGTATTATAAGTTGACCCGCAAAAGTTAGAGGTGTATTTCAAATTTGGGCTTCTATTCACCAGATACGTTGACCTCCATAATAATATGCCGACTTAAAGGCCAGCATAAGCAGTAAATTGTAATATGGTAATTGTAATATAATTATACAGCACGTAATATAAGGAGTCAGAGGAGGGTACCAAGGATTGAGGAGTCAGAGTCGAAGCCTTTGTGTATCAACTCCGCAGAAGGTCCACTTTAGTAGATGTTAATTGTATAACACACAGGACTATATTTTCTTATAAGCAAGGACTAATCGATCGAGACTTGGCGCCCTTGTGGCTGGGTTGGTTTTGACGCTATGCTTTGGCATAACTCTAACTTTGGCATTGTTGTGTTTATTCACGATCAGAGTGTTCCCGCGTATTTCATGCCGCTGGCGCCCGGCTGGTTCTGTGCGGTAAGACATGGGAGAAATTGGAAGCTTTACACGATGCATTAATCAGTGTTGCGGATCCCAGTGTGGTAAGTACACATTAAATGTTCACAGCATTTCCTAAGAATTAAACCAACGACCAGGCTTCCCATCAATTCTGGAGTCAAGGTAAAGCGAAATTAATCCCATCCTCATCTAATCTAATTACCTGACCAGCTTCAACCCTACCTTTTGGATTTGGTTGGATCACGTAGCCTTCATTCTACCTAATCTCTTAGCAATGAACACTTTTCTTTAATTTAGTATATTTCTGTTTCTTTCCCTGGCTACGTTTCATGTCAGTCCCTAGATTGATGGACCATCCTCTGTTTAAGATACATTGCCTTAAATGTGGCTTTGATTATTTTTCTAAATTATCAAGAGACCAGCAGGTGAATCGTTTTTTAGATACTGTGTCACATATCAAGTTCGACACTTCTATATGTTGCAATCTGTAGTTTGACTCAGCAGCTGACTGGCTGGCACGGTGGAAGAATATAGGCCATCCGCGTTTTTTGTATCTCCAAATCTGTTGCAAAGGCAAACATAGCCTAAATTAAATGAATCCAGTATCCTTGAAATGTGAATCACGTGGCAGCAAATTTACATTACACTTGCTGCAGGAAATCACAGCCATTCACGTAGACTATGGGTAAAACAGTAGAAGATATAAGAATTCTAAAAGGTCATATGGAGAATTTTGATTATGCAAAGATAACCATTGTAAGTGTGTAGATGTTAACCAGCACCTACATGTACAGTTGTTTACTCCAAGATAACACTGTTTACCGATCACTCAAAACAACAACTATGTCTAAAGTAGATCACAATTTCCTTAACTCAATCCCACCGAGTGCTGCTAAATATTCAGAAACCATTCTCAAAAAGAATTCGCAAACTTCAAAACATTCATAAAATCCTAACAATTCATTCCACCGGAGCGATCTCTGTATTATCTACTTATTATCTCATGTCTTTTCCCAGACTTTCACACCTAAACTTGTTTTCCTGGATATCGGGGATATTCATACCATTCAAGAAGTAGGAAAAGAGATTTTGGATTGCTATGGATGTGTGGATGTGTTAATCAATAATGCAAGTATGAAGATAAAAGGACCAGCACACAGCGTCACCCTCGAACTGGACAGGAAGATCATGGATGCCAATTACTTCGGTCCCATTACCTTAATAAAAGGTACGTGGGATCCTGTTTTAGCCAAATTCGGGATTGTAAAATAAGATTCTAAAAGTTTGTTTTGCTTTTTATTATAGATTAGCAGAATATATCTAGATGTTAAGAATCAGTTTCCCCCTGTACACCTTGGGAAGGGGGATCAGGACTGCTGCCCATGTATGGGGGGGGGGGAGGCTGGGCTAAATTGGATAAAATGTTGCAAAGATATGGGGTTTGGGGAGAGGAGTGGGGAGGAGACTTACCAGTCAGCAGAGACTCTGGAGGAAACTGCTGAAAATTTCTGTGCTGGCTGGATTAGGCCCTGTGAAAAAATAAGAACGTTTGTTAGTCCCTGCATTGCAATCTGTCATCCTGTGCCCCCTCCACATACCCGCACGCATGGCCCACATGTCGGAACCTGATCTGCTGAGGCTGCTGCAGGAGTACCAGGTCTCCCATGGTCGGGGAGCACTGGAGGCGTTGATGTCCGGTTCACGGCGGTCCCTGGGACTGACCCCGAGGCGGCTGTGTCGGTGGATGGAGCTGGCGGGCAGGGGGCCCGGCGGTCGCGGCCTCCGTCGCGCTTATCGCCTAGCCTGGTGCGACACGGTGAGAGGAGAAGTTGGCGGAGTCGGGAGAGCAGAGGTGCCGGAGCTGCGGTGGCGACGTCCCCAGCGCTGGAAGGAGGTAGATCCCGGCCAGTCGGAGCGGAGAGGGTCCAAGATGGCGGCGAGGAAGATGGCGCCGGCATCACCGGAAGATCGCGCAGTCCGACAGTCCCACAGGAAGTGACGTCAGCACGCACGGCACGTAGCGTGCGTACGTCCTCCAATGAAGTCATTGCGCACAGCGGGTACGTGACGTTGCCGCGGGGAGGAGCGCGGACGTCACAGGCTGTGTGGCTGCAGAGTGCGCCGGAAGTTGGACCCGGAAGCAGGAGAGCCGGACCGCGGGCGGGCCAAGCAGGCTACCGCGGGTCCCCGGAAGTATCGGAAGGAGGGAGCACAGAGTCTGCATCTGATAATGAGAAGTTCCATGGAGTCCCAGGGCCAGGTCCTGCCCCAACGCCCAGTGAGTATTGCGCTAGCGCTTGGGCTGCGCTGGCAGGGGGGACAAGGGTAGGAAAGGGTGCTCAGTGTAGCGGGCAAGGGTTGCAGGGGCAGGGGGAAGTAGTTAGCTTGCTGAGGGCTGTCCTGGAGAGGCTTCCTGGTGGGGGCCCCCCTTTGCCGCAGTAACCCCTCCTGTGGCTGTCAGTCAAGCAGGCGTGGCGGCCGTAGCTCGCCCGTGCCTGCCGGGGTGTGAATTGTCACCCCTGGGGATGCACATTCCCTTGGACGTCAAGGACAAAATTTTAAGGGGTGAGTTTGTTGATCTCCTCTCCTTGGGGAGATGGTGGAAGTTGAAAAAGGTAAGCAGTTGCCGCGTACCTTTGGGAATTGGCTCCAGGGCTTCTGTGTGTACGCGGGTATTCTCTCGCGGCGGTGGCCAGAGCGGGCGCCGTCATTATTCGGATATTTGGATTTGATTTGGGGGGCCTATAACATTTTGGGGGTGAGTGCTGGTTTCGTTATGACCAGCAGTTTCGCCAGAAAATGGCGGTGAGTCCCGGTATGGATTTTGGGGTGCACATTGAAGATCTTTCATCGGAGGCAGGGAGATTGCGTAACACGCTGGCTCTTCTGGAGAACTTATGTGCAGCAGGTAAGTCGGCGGCGGTCGCAGGGCGTCACTTGGCCGCCCTTTCCTTTTTATTTCAATGGTTTGGTTGGCAGGATGCTACAAAGGCCTTCTGCGTTGTGCGGGCCTTGAAGGGTTGGAAGAAGAGCCGTCGCCCTGATGCTCGACGACCCATCTCCTTCGAGGTGCTATATAGGTTGTTAGAATTTCTGCTGCAGGTCTGTTTTTCGGGGTACGAGGTTCGGGGTATGAGGTTCTACTGTTTCGGGTGGCATTTTTGTTATGCTTTTTTGGGGCCCTTCGGGTCAGGGAACTGGTGGCCCCTTGGGCCAATGCGCCAGCGGCACTGCTACTGTCGGATGTCTCGATCTCTGACCATGGGTTGGTGCTGTCAATTCGACGGGCTAAGACTGACTCCAAAGGAGTGGGGGCGCGAGTTAGCATAGGCAGGACAGGCAGTCCATTTTGTCCCGTCGGGATGGTCCGAGAGTTCCTGACAGCGCGGGGAGATGAAGAGGGGTCCCTTCTTCATCGGGAGGGGACCTCTCTGAGTCGTTTCCAATTTTCGCGGGTTCTGTGGTCCTGTGTGAGCGGAGTGGGGTTGGACCCGTCCTCTTATACTACCCACTCCTTTCACATTGGGGCTTAGGAGGATGCGCTTAAGCACTTGGGCAGGTGGCAGTCAGGTTGTTTTCAGCTGTATGTTCTGCCTCATATGTTATAACCGACTCCCTGTTCTTCTTCTTGTTGTCTTTGTTGTTGTCTGTTTGTTTTCGCAGGCGTGGTTACCAGGTACGGGTTAACCGCCCAACAGCTGACAGGTCATGGTTATTGGAATTGAATTAATAAAGCTGTGGCCGTTGCCCTTATCCACAAGAAAAGTGTGTGGTGTCTTATTGGGAGGGCAACGGGAAGGTAAAAGGAGGATGGGTCAGCAGTCATATGTAAAAATATTTGGACCAACGCTAACCTGGCCAGTGTGTTATGAATTTGTGGGCGTTCGGCCTTGTACATGTTCCGGACGATGCTTTTAGCTTTCATGGTATTTGCTCCACTCAGAACTGTTTCCTCCTTTCTTCCCTAAACACTTTCATAAACGGTGGAGCGTTGGGATATTATTTATATAACCTTAATAAATAAGGCACTTGTTATCTCATGTTTTGCAAAAGTATTTAATTTGCCAAAGAACAGACGTAAGGACTGTGCAAATTAGAGAGATTTATTTTATAAATTCATGGACAGGATAAAAAAAAAAAAAATCCAGGGAAAGCAATCCTACTGTACACAGTAATGATTATTAGACCCGTATCCATTAATTTAACCTGCTGGTTCATAACTTAGTCAGATGAAATGTAACCAGCTGCATTCTGTGCCAAATATGCATCTTAATAGCATTCGATCAGCAATTCAGCCTGAAATAAAACAAATGTTGTTCTATGTCCCAAATCTTGGATATTTCGTTTTAGAACTGGCTCCATCTGCCCTTACAACATATACCACATACAAGTTTTTTCATGTCCCAAAGGCACGATTGCTTGTTTTGTTAGGGTAATTTACTCTGAAGACTGATTGTCTACAAAAATAATGCTTTAAATCAAGGCAGATTGCTTTGATTGGGAACCCACATGTCTGGATATGTGGCAGTTAGAATGATTTCACAGAGGCCATTAGCTAATACAGCACTGTTTTTACCGAGAAAGGCTGTCACATGACCCAATTAAAGAGGAATTTCTCTGTCGTGGAGCTGGGCGCCTCCATATTGTCTCCCTGTCAATCATTGTAATAAACTCTGCCTTTTACATCTGGCAGTTAGCATAGAGAGAGCATACAGTGAAGAGGAGAAATGAAACAATGTTTCTAAGTCTCCTCCATATTTGCATTGTGTGCCCTGGCTGTGCCTGGGCAAAACTGGATTGTGATGTCATGTGCTAAATATTTAAAAGAAATTTAAATGAAAACACAGCATTGTATGTTGCGTGTCTCTATTAAAAAAAAAATGTATGTATCTTTTATTTTATTTACAGCTATTTTGCCTCATATGATATCAAGGAGAACAGGGCAGATTGTGCTGGTGAATACCATCCAAGGGAAGTTAGGAGTTCCATTCCGTGCTGCATGTGAGTGTTCTAGATTTCTTTGGGCAGTTTGAATGCTACGGGGTGTAAGAGTCAAGTAAAAACAATTAAATGTCAGTCTGTTTAAGGAACACTCCACCCCCAAGCAAAAAAAATAAATAAACAAATACCTGTGTTTGTAGTTTAATAATTAACTAATCCCACTGTGCCTTTTTTTTTTCATTAGGGTTATGTCTAAAAACAGCTTACAAAGACGACAGACCTCTTGTCTGCAGCCTTTGCAAGCCCTCCCCTTCTAACTCCGCCTAGACTTTCTGTGGCTGTCCAATCACAGACTTCCCAATGCAGCTCAATGAGAAGTGTTTGCGTGGCAGATGCTCTGAGCAATTGCTGTCTCTGAAGTTTATCCCCACTGAGCTAAACAAACTAGGAATTAACAGGACCGGTTGACTGATTGACAGTTAGGGGGGTGTAACAAGGTTTATTAGGTCCAATTTCTACTGAAATATCTCTCCACCCCCAACCCCCTTTTTTATTTATTATTATTAGAAAATGCACATACTCTTCACACATAAAGCACTTTAGCAAGCTGACATGCTTCAAGGGTCTGGAATGTCTCTTTAAATATGTATCAATGTTTCTGTTTAAAGAGAGAGACTGTTTTGACTGATACCCTGCCACTGGACTGCACGTGATGTGTCAGTACGTTAAATAATGTACAGTAGTGTTTAAATACACAGGTATAACTAGGTTTGTAAGGCATACACTCCACTTTTTCAATAAAGAATAACCGCAATCTGCTTATGGTATTCGTCTTGCAATAGAGAGGTGACACGGATGATATGGAATGTGCATTACTAATAAGTGATAAGGTAGCATTTTTTCAAAATCCCGTGGGTGTTTGGGTGAGGATTTATGGAGAAACATAGCAAATCTCTTTTTACAGGACGGGCTATGAATGCATGGGGTAACTGCCCTGTATTGGTGGAAGAGTTCAAAAAGGCATAAGAGAGAAAATAAAATCCTAAATGACAAGTAGGTTTTTTTTAGATTGATTCCTGATGAATACCATCAAGTAATGTCCCTAGGCATGACTCGGGCACTCCCCCAATCTACATTTGCCCCATCCTTTCCTCTATGTACATTATAGATAACCAGTTCCATTTTGGTTGTGGGTAACCAGCAGGACCGTCTTTAACGCGGGGCAAACGGGGCAGCTTCCCTGGGCCCAGTTACTCCTGGGGGGCTCAAAGCAGCTGCCCAGTTTTCCCTCTATCCACAACAATTTGTTTTAGGATCACTGATCCTAAAATAAATTGTTGTGGGCAGCGTGCCCACAGACTAAGGGGGCCCATCAGGTAGCCCCTTGCACTTAGGACTACCAGGTGGGCTTTTATCAGCAAGGGCCCGGTTGGGCACTGTGGCCCTTTAACAGCGTGACCGGGCCTCTTGCTTTTTTGCAACCTGGGAGGAAGTGACGGTGTGTCACTTCCTCCCACCTAACTCAGAGCCGTGCGGAAGGGAGGAGGGGGGGAAACCGATGGAAGCAGGGCCAGGCCGGGAGAGCCGGACCCTAACTCCCAGCCACCCCATCCAGCACACTAGACCCCAGGGAAGCCACCCTCCAGCAAAAGGTAAGACAATGGAGGGTGAATATCAAATGTGCATGTCTAAGTGTGTGTGTGTCAGTCTGTGTGTGTCAGTATGTCTGTCAGTGTATTGTGTGTGTTGTGTGTCTAAGTGTGTGTGTCAGTCGGTCTGTGTGTGTGTCAGTTTGTCTGTAAGTGTATTGTGTGTGTGTCAGTATGTCTGTCAGTGTATCTGTCAGTGTGTGTGTGTTACTGTGTGTGTGTCAGTATGTCTGTCAGTGTGTCTGTCAGTATGTATTTCAATGTAAGTGTGTCTAAGTGTGTGTCTGTCTCAGTATGTTTGTCAGTTTCTGTGTCTGAGTGTGTGTGTGTCTGCTAGTATGTCTGTCAGAATATGTCTCTGTTAGTATATGTGTCAGGATGTGTCTGTGTATCTGCATATTGTCAGTGTGTGTGTATCTGTGTGTAGGTGTCAGTGTGTATATCTGTGCATCTGTATATAGTCAGTATGTGTGTGTATATTTGTGTCTGTGTATATGCATGTGTGTCAGTGTTTGTATCTGTGTATCTTTATGTGTGTCAGGTTGTGTATCTGTGTGTCTGTATGTGTTTCAGTTAATCTGTATGTTTTCATTGTGTGTATCTGTGTATCTATATGTAAGCAGTGTGTGTATCGGCTTGTGTGTCAGTGTATGTCAGTGTATGTATCTGTATGTGTGTGGCGGTGTATGTGCATACCTCTTAGCATTCAAACGTCAACACTACAAACAAATACACCCCTGCATTCAAACTTCAACACTACATACAAACACACCTCTGTGTTAAACACAAAATTAAATATAAAAACACTCCTGCATTCAAAAACGAACACTCACATAAATGCATGCATTCAAACATCAACACCACATACAAACACACCCCTACATTCACACAAACATACTCCATACAAAACCATGCTTACATTCTAACACACACACACACTGCTCATTGCTAAATACAACCCTGCAATCATTGTTGGAGTTGCATGACAGATGGGGATTTACCTTTTGGCCACCCTTGCGATAACAGGGTGAAAAAGTCTTGCAACAGGGCCCTCTCTACTTTAGTTATGCCACTGGTTGTACTGAAGGGTGGGTTTGCTTGCAAGGGAGTGTGGAGGGGAGAGGGGGCAGGATCCAGGGGGCCCAAGCAAATACTTGCCCAGGGTCTATCCATTATTAAAGACGGCCCTGATAACCAGTAATATTTTGTTGTTTTGTGTACCATTTCAAATTATGTATCTATTATTTTAAGAGGTAATCTAATTAAGTTCATGAGAAGTGTAAATTCAACAATTTTTACAAAAATAAGTCATCCATGTCAGCTATAATCTATGGATCATAGACAGAGGTGTAACTAGAAACCACGGGGACCTGTTGCGCCCCATTATGTCTATCCCCCACAACCGCCCCCTTTATGTCTAACCTCCGCCTCCCATACGTTGCCCCCCCACACATGCGGACACACATAGACACACACATACATACAAACACACATACATGCATACACACACACACACACACACAGACACATCCATACAGAGACACACATACATACAAACACACACATACAGACACACATACATACACACATACACATACATACAAACAAATATACCAAATATTTAAGTCACTTCCTTGGGGTCCAGTGGTGGCTCAGCCTGATGGGAGCCAGAGTTCCAACTTTGACTTCCTCCTCCTTTCTCCCGCGCGGCTCCCATTGTACGCTGGGAGGAGTGACGGAGCAGTCACTTCCTCCCAGCATCTGACGTCATCTCAGGGGCCCCAGTTGCGCTGTTAAAGTGCTGCAGCAGGGCCCGGGCCACCTGGAAATCCATAGTTATCGGGTGGCCCTGACAGCATGGGCCATCCGATGGATCCCTAAACACGCAGCCCCGGCGGAGTGCAACCAGTCGCAGGGTTCCTCAGGGTGGCCCGGTCGCAGCTGCGACCCCTGCCACCATGGTAGTTTCAACACTGATCATAGACACTCGCATTGGTCGAATTAGCACTTGGTCAGCCCACCTGAGAAGTAACGCCACACCAAGGCTGGACATTCATACACTACTTACTCCATTCATACAAGACACTGCCACTGCCAACACATCCAGTCTTTTACACTACTTTAACCATAGCACACACAATTACACACACACACACACACACACACACCAATTACATCCTTCAATCCATCATGAAACTGACATGATGAGGTTGGGTTGTTATTTTGTGGCCACATATCTGTCTTAATTATGTTGGGTAGTGCAGGAAAAATGCTGCCCTGTTTTGTGTGGAGTACTTTCAATTGCTGAAGAAGTGTACCCAAAGTGACTGCATTCACTCATATAGCCCACTGATTATACACGATATTGTGTAGTATATCTTCTGTACTGCTCCACAGCAAAAATATGTCATATATGTCATAGAGAACATGATGTATCTAGCTGAAATAACTATAAATAAAAGTCAACTGGGCCACCTGAAAGTAATGAACTAGTTCAACTAAATAACAATTTGAAGTGATTTTATGGTTTGTATGCAAATTGTTAACTGGGCATGTGTTTCTAATTGTTACTTTATTTAACTGGGACCGTTTTATTATAGCAATAGTAGTGGGTGCAGTAATGATTACGGTAACAAATAAACATTTACATTTATCGGGACTGGACATTCCAGTGCACAGAGCTGTTTAGCTAACTCATGAGCCAATTAAGAGAGTTCTAAGGTCGGCAAAGTGTCCCCATTGCAATACCTAGGGACGGGCACCAAGATAATTGATCACGTGACTCAAGTATGTCCTACTTCAACTCCACCAACATGGTGCCTGTAATGAGGACCAGGAGTTCTGGGTGTTAGTGTCTCTAGAACTTAGAAGTCTGCTGATGTTTTTTTTTTTTTTTTTTTTCTTAGCTTGAAGTGAGCAGAGATGGAAATAAAAAGTAATCTCCCATGCCAGCCCTTTATCTTTATTTATCTGCCATATTTACCATATTCTACAAGTCTGCCCATCAGTTTATCTGTTCTGTATTCTGCAACTAATTCGTCCCCATACACCAGAAGCAGTTATATTTCCGTTGACAGAAATATTGCATTAGGAACATAAATATGACATTAAGTTTATTTCAGGAGTTACTCTCATTTTTAAGTACTTATTTCATGACATAATTATTCATATGAAAGCAAAGCATTTGTCAGTAACACGTGTTGTAGTCATGTGCTGCCACCTAGTGTCCGATCTTGAATTACCTGGCACAGCACAGTGGTTTATATCTTTACCAAAATGTAAAAGTTACGGAGAGCTGTCATTTTTAATATTTTTGATACTAAGTTCAATTATCCCATGTACTGAACAAATTAATACGGTTTTATCCAGCAACTGGGTACCTCTATCTTGTCATTTGCACATGGCAGTCAGTTTAAATAAAACAGGCAGAGAAGAGATTAAGTGAAACAATAGAGATGTTTGGTCCGCCCCCTATTCGTCATCATTGAGTAAACTTTGACCCTGTACCTCACAGTCAGCAGACACATTCCAGCCAATCAGCAGCAGACCCTCCCTCCCAGACCCTCCCACCTCCATGACGAATAGGGGGCGGACCGAACATCGCGCGTGTTCGCGACCGCGAACACGCTATGTTCGCCAGCGAACGGTTCCTGGCGAACTGTTCGGGATATCACTAATAGAGATTTATCATAATGTTCTGTACTATAAAGTAGTCTAGATTACTAAATGTAGGGTAATCGTCCCGTTGAATAACGGATACATTTCATTGGTCGACTCCTCTCCTGCATTTTTGCAACACATTTTCAAACTGAACACCTTGATAAATCTCTCCCCAATGTTTCTATTTCTCCTTCTCCAATGAAATGTGTGCCATGACTGTGCCAGGATTAACCTGGATTGCAATGTGTTTCCTAATCTAATCTAAATATAGATAGAAAACTAGGTATCACATAAAATAAATTAAACACAAGTTATATGTGAATATCAATGATTTATTCAGTGGCGTAATAACCAGAAAAGTGACCGTTCCCCTTTTATTGGACCTGGCAAATAGCCTTGTATAAGGCATGTATATGTAACGGGTTTTACAGCAATTTGACGGCCACACTATGGATAGTAGATATAGTGCCCATGTATATCAATATCCATTTAAAACACTGCTGTCAGGATCGTCAAAGGCTGAATGATTTCTGAGCAAAAGTATAATCCTCACTTTTAATTTATATAGCACATACATATTCTGATGTCACTACAGAATGGGGAACGTATAGGCTGTGCGGTAATGACATATTATTATTATTATTATTATTATGATATTTATAGAGTGCCGTCAAATTATTTTATAACACGATGCTATATAACAGTGCCATTACAACATTGCTGTGGTTATGTAGTCTTTTAACACCTGAAGTCCAAATTGTGTCACTTTGATATGATCACAGTTTGGTCCCCAAAAAAACAGTTTATGGAGCTTTGGCAGCACTGTGCAGCCCTGCTGTCATGAATTGAGCGACTCATTTCATTAAGAAATAGGATCCGTAAAGGAACACTCTGGCATTATATATAAATACCTTATATGTTATATTATAATGCTGGAGTGTTTATATTATTTACATGTACGTCAGGAAAGGGTGACCCAGAAAAACAAAAGAAGTTACTTACCTGTAATCCAGCGGCGAGAGGGTCTACCCATCCCTAGAGATGATCTCTTGGTCAGTAGTGAGCTTCTCATACAGAAGTATTGGGGGAAGAGCACATATGAGGCAATCGACTCACTGGGTGGCACTACTTCACCATGAAAAGCACAACCTTCTGTTACGTGCTGTGACACAGAGTAATCAGGATGGGCACCTTCCTTGCTGTCTGATTAATAGCTGGGAGGGTTCTACTTTGGAGTTTTGCAAAAGTATTGATTCCTCTTTTTAAATATAGAGAGGGCTTCTGTTAACTCTTAAAGCAAGTCAGCAAGCTGAAATCCTTTAGGGATTTGGAGTGTTTAACAAAAAACAAAAAAACACATTTAAATAATTTGTTATAGTGACATAGACAGTTACTTGTCTCTACAAAGTTATGTTTTTTTAACTTTTGATATTGACATTTTTATGTGAATAATTCTGGGGGGGAGACAATGGATTTGGGGAGTGAGAATGGCAGAACTGGCAATGTGTTTGATGGTGTAAAACAAGATTTTAAAGTACAACATAGAAACATAGAATGTGACGGCAGATAAGAACCATTCGGCCCATCTAGTCTGCCCAATTTTCTAAATACTTTCATTAGTCCCTGGCCTTATCTTATAGTTAGGATAGCCTTATGCCTATCCCACGCATGCTTAAACTCCTTTACTGTGTTAACCTCTACCACTTCAGCTGGAAGGCTATTCCATGCATCCACTACCCTCTCAGTAAAGTAATACTTCCTGATATTATTTTTAAACCTTTGCCCCTCTAATTTAAGACTATGTCCTCTTGTTGTGGTAGTTTTTCTTCTTTTAAATATAGTCTCCTCCTTTACTGTGTTGATTCCATTTATGTATTTAAATGTTTCTATCATATCCCCCCTGTCTCGTCTTTCCTCCAAGCTATACATGTTAAGATCCTTTAACCTTTCCTTGTACGTTTTATCCTGTAATCCATGAACCAGTTTAGTAACCCTTCTCTGAACTCTCTGTAAAGTATCAATATCCTTCTGGAGATATGGTCTCCAGTACTGCGTACAATACTCCAAGTGAGATCTCACCAGTGTTCTGTACATTGGAATGAGCACGGCCCTCTTTCTCCTGCTAATGCCTCTCCCAATACAACCACGCATTCTGCTAGCATTTCCTGCTGCTCTATTACATTGTCTGCCTACCTTTAAGTAATCTGAAATAATTAACCCTAAATCGCTTTCTTCAGATGTTGAGGTTAGGACTCTAATATCAAATATTTTGTACTCTGCCCTTGGGTTTTTACATCCAAGATGCATTATCTTGCACTTATCCACATTAAATGTCAGTTGCCACAACTCTGACCATTTTTCTAGTTTACCTAAATCATTAGCCATTTGGCTTATCCCTCCTGGAACATCAACCCTGTTACATATCTTAGTAACATCAGCAAAAAGACATACCTTACCAAGACCTTCTGCAATATCACTAATAAAAATATTAAAGAGAATGGGTCCAAGTACAGATCCCTGAGGTACCCCACTGGTGACAAGCCAAGCTTTGAAAATACTCCATTGACTACAACCCTCTGTTGCCTGTCACTCAGCCACTGCCTTATCCATTAACCCCTTAAGGACCGAGGACGGTTCAGGACTGCATCGGCATTTTTGCCTTGACGACCGCTGACGGCCCTGAACCGTCCTAACGTTCGCCGTCGTTCCCCCGGCGGCGATCGGCGTTGGTCCCGGTGTGGGGAGACTGCCTGCAGCCCAGACAGTCTCCCCATGGCGGATTAGGACCCCTGTGGCCATGTGATCGCCCAACAGGGCGACCACATGGTCACAATAGGTGTCCATGTGTCTGCCTGCAGGGGGACTGTCTGTGCTGACAGGCAGTCTCCCTGCATGTGTAAAATCAAAAAAAAAAATAAAGTTAAAGTTAATAAATAAAAATAATAATTATATATGTGTATATATATATGATATATAGACATATATTATATCTATATAATATACATCTATATATCATATATATAATGTCATACTAAGTGTATTTTTATATTAATATGTACATATATTAATATAAAAATACACTTATAATTAAATTACACACGTGTATATATATAATATATATAATAACTATATATATTGTATATATATTATTATAAAATACAAATAAGTAATTTAAATTAAATAAAAAAATGTAAAAATAATAAAAATGTTAAAAAAAATATTTTTCTATATGAAATTTTATTCTAACTGTATTTTGATATTAATGTATATATATTTATATCAAAATACACTTAGAATGAAATTCTATATATATCTATGTATATATAAATAAATAAAAAGAATACGAAATATACATATGTCCATATACAAAATTACATAAATAATTATATAAATATACACGTAGACTTCAAATATATAAATATGCATATATATTTAAATTCTACATGTGTATTTATGTAATATTTTTACATAAATAAGTAATTTTATTGATTGCAATTTAAGGGACCTGCCTGCCAACCCAGGTCGAAAGTCCAGAGAATTTAATTTGTTAGCACTGTATTTTACCCTGTAACGTTCTTCGACACCCTAAAACCTGTACATGGGGGGTACTGTTTTACTCAAGAGACTTCGCTGAACACAAATATTAGTGATTCAAAACAGTAAATCATATCACAGCGATGATATTGTCAGTGAAAGTGACTTTTTAAAAAATTTTCACACACAAACAGCACTTTTACTGATGATATAATTGTTGTGATACATTTTCCAGTTTTGAAACACTAATATTTGTGTTCAGCAAAGTCTCCTGAGTATAACAGTACCCCCCATGTACAGGTTTTATAGCGTTTTTGAAAGTTACAGGGTAAAATACATATTTATTTTTACATTGAAAATGGCCAGGTTGGTTACGTTGCCTTTGAGAGCTTATGGTAGCCGAGGAATGAGAATTACCCCCATGATGGCATACCATTTGCAAAAGAAGACAACCCAATGTATTGCAAATGGTGTATGTCCAGTCTTTTTTAGTAGCCACTTAGTCACAAACACTGGCCAAAATTAGCGTTCAATTTAGTTTTTTACTTTTTTCACACACAAACAAATATGGACGCTAACTTTGGCCAGTGTTTGCGACTAAGTGGCTACTAAAAAAGTCTGGACATACCCCATATTGAATACCTTGGGTTGTCTACTTTAAAAAAAATATGTACATGTGGGGTGGTATTCAGAGATTTATGACAGATAATAGTGTTACAATGTCACTATTGATACATTTTAAAAATGTATGTTTTGAAACCGCAATATCCTACTTGTACTTATAGCCCTATAACATGCAAAAAAATAGCAAAAAGCATGTAAACACTGGGTATTTTTAAACTCAGGACAACATTTTGAATCTATTTAGCAGTTTTTTTCATTCGCTTTTGTAGATGAGTAAAAGATTTTTCACATAAAAGTCAAAAAACATGTATTTTTTCAATTTTTCATCATATTTTTTCATTTTATTTTTTATTAAATTACATGAGATTATATAAATAATGATATGTAAAGAAAGCCCCCTTTGTCCTGAAAAAAAAACAATATATAATTTGTATGGGAACAGTAAATGAGAGAGCGGAAAACTACAGCTAAACACAAACACCACAAAAGTGTCAAAAATATGCCTGGTCGCAAATGTACAACATCGCAAAAACAGTCCGGTCCTTAACCCCTTCAGGGCCGGCCTGTTTTTGCGATGTTTGTACGTTAAGGACCAGAGCAGTTTTAACACTTTTGTGGTGTTTGTGTTTAGCTGTAATTTTCCGCTCTCTCATTTACGGTTCCCATACAAGTTATATATTGTTTTTTTCAGGACAAAAGGGGCTTTCTTTACATACCATTATTTGTATTATGTCCAATATTGTATTTAAAAAAAATAATAAAATATGGTGAAAAATTAAAAAAAAACATGTTTTTGGACTTTTACTTGAAAAATATTTTACTTATCTACAAAAGCTAATGAAAAAAACTGCTAAATAGATTCAAAATTTTGTCCCGCGTTTAAAAACACCCAGTGTATACATGCTTTATTGCTTTTTTTTGCAAGTTATAGGCCTATAAATACAAGTAGAAAATTGCTGTTTCAATATATATATATTTTAAATGTATCAATAGTGACCTTGTAACACCGTTATCTGTCATAAATCCCCGAAACACACCTAACATGTACATATTTTTTTAAAGTAGACAACCCAGGGTATTCAAAATTGGGTATGTCCAGTTTTTTTTAGTAGCCACTTAGTCACAAACACTGGCCAAAGTTAGCATTTATATTTGTTTGTGTGTTAAAAATGCAAGAAACGCTAACTTTGGCCGGTGTTTGTGACTAAGTGGCTACTAAAAAAGGCTGAACATACCCCATTTGCAATACCTTGGGTTGTCTTCTTTTGCAAATGGTATGCCATCATGGGGCTAATTCTCATTCCTTGGCTACCATACGCTCTCAAAGGCAACCTAACCAATCCGACAAATTTCAATAAAAAAAAAGTTAAATCAAGCCTTATATTTGACCCTGTAACTTTCACAAACACTATAAAACCTCTACATGTGGGGTACTGTTATACTCAGAAGACTTCGCTGAACACAAATATTAGTGTATCAGAACAGTAAAATGTATCACAGCAATAATATCCTCAGTGAAAGTGCTGTTTGTGTGTGAAAAATGCAAAAAACTTCACTTTCACTGACAATATCATCGCTGTGATATGTTTTACTGTTTTGAAACACTAATATTTGTGTACAGGTTTTAGGGTGTCATAGAAAGTTACAGGGTTAAACACAGTGCTAGCAAATTAAATTATCTGGACTTTCGGTCTGGGTTGGCAGGCAGGTCCCTCAAATTGCAATCATTAAAATTACTTAATTAGGTAAAAATATTACATAAATACACATGTAGAATTTTAATATATATACATATTTATATATTTGACGTGTACGTGTATATTTATGAAATTATTTATGTAATTATGTATATGGACATATGTATATTTCGAATTGTTTTTATTTATTTATTTATTTATACATAGATATATATATCATTACATTCTAAGTATATTTTGATATAAATATATATATATATATCAAAATACTGTTAGAATAAAATTGCATATATAAATATTTTTTACGTATATATAAATATAAAAATACACTTAATATGACATTATACATATGATACATATACATATATTATATATAGATATAATACATGTATATATATCATATATATATATATATATATACACATATTATTATTATTTTTTTACACTGATTTTACACTGTTTTTTTTTACATTATTTTTTTGATTTTTCACTTGCAGGGAGACTGCCTGTCAGCACAGACAGCCCCCCTGCAGGCAGATACACAGACACCTATTGCGGTCATGTGATCGAGTGATCACATGGCCGTGGAGTCCTGATCTGCCGAGGGGGGACTGCCCGGGCAGACAGGCAACCCCCCTGGACTGGGTGGAGCACTGATCGCCGCCGTGGGACCGACGGCGATCAGGTAAGTAGCCCCAGACCGTTATGACGGTTCAGGACCGTCAGCGATCCAAACGCACGTTTTACCGCTGACGGTCCTGAACCGTCAGCGGTCCTGAAAGGGTTAAGGGGTTAAACAATATTGGAATTCAAACTTAAAGATTTCAGTTTATAGATAAGCCTTCTATGTGCAACAGTGTAAAAAGCCTTACTGAAATCTAGGTAAGCAATGTCTACTGAACCACCCTGATCTATTATTTTAGATACCAAATAAAAAAAAAACAATAAAATTAGTTTGGCATGATCACCCTGAAGTAAACCCATGTTGTCTCTGATCTTGAAATCCATGTGTTTTTAGATGTTCAACAATCCAATCCTTTAACATGGTTTCCATTACTTTCCCCACTACTGAAGTAAGGCTTACTGGCCTATAGTTGCCCGACTCCTCCCTACTGCCTTTCTTGTGAATGGGCACTAACTTCCAATCTTCTAGGACTATTCCTGTTAACAACGATTGGTTTAAAAAAATCAATGGTTAATGGTTTTCTGGTACACCACTAAGCTCTTTTAATAACTTTGGGTGTATTCCACCAGGTCCCATTGACTTATTTGTCTTAACTTTTGACAGTTGAAATAGAACCTCTTCCTCTGTAAACTCACATGTAACAAATAACTAATTTGTCCTTTTTCATAACTGAGGCCCCGTTCCTTCATTTTCATCTGTAAATACTGAACAAAAATATTCATTGAGGCAGTCAGCTAGACCTTTATCCTCTTCTATATACCTTCCTTCTTTTGTTTTTAATCTAACTAATCCTTGTTTTACTTTCCTTTTCTCATTTATGTATCTAAAAAATATTTTGTCCCCTTTTTTTACTGACTACCACAGTGGTTTCTTAATAATGCAATTTTAACATTAGGCCTTCAACAATAACATACGCTGTTTATAAAGGCAGATTTTGTACAATGTTTCCTTTATGCAACAGAATCGGACATGTCTTCTTTTATGACCGTTTCCCACATATAACGGTTTCTTCTTAATTCTTAAATAATATAGATGCAGCTTCTAAACATGCAATTCAAGGATTTTTTGATTGTTTGCGAGCGGAGGTGGAGGAATTCGATGTGTTTGTAAGCACCATAAGCCCAACATTTATCCGATCATACCACGTCCAACCTCAGCCCGGAAACTGGGAGGCATCAATCTGGAAGTGTAAGTAGAGATTGAATTTACAGATCCTTGTTACTATAACGAATAATAAATTACTGTAATGAATAATAGAGTTACACCAACATAAATAGGGTAATTTAAGATATCCTACGAATGTTGCATATAGCCTGAACTGCGCTCCCAAAGAAGTCAGCAATTAAAATAGCAAACATACAAGGTATTTAAAATGTAAAAAAAATATTTATAAGCACAAATATCTGATTCCAGTGCCAAAAATCTGTCAGTGCTGACGTGCGGTCCATCTCCTCCGATGTCATCCAATTGAGGGGATTAAATGTGCATGCGCGTTGAGTGTCACCCGCATTAGGCTTCCCCATAGGAAAATTGCCTCAATGCTTACCTACAGGGTTTTCGCTGGATGCCCTCATTCAGAGTTTGATTTTGTGAAACTCTAGGAAGCGCCTCTAGTGGCTGTCTCTAAAACTGCAATGTTTTACATTACAAGACTAAAGGGGACAGGGACACTGCACCCGGACTACTTCAATGAGATGAAAAGGTCTAGGTGCCTATAGTGTCCCTTTAAAAGAACTCCCTAAATACTATGACTACTGCAGCTTAATGTAGTGGTTATGGCAATAGGACAGTATAGGTGCAGTCACTCAAGATTCTCTGAAACCCAAAGCTTTCTGCTTGAGATGTCATAATCAGACGGCCATGGACGGACAGCTTGCTATACTCCAGAGCTCAGGCCTTTTAACTGCATGAATATTTTGGATCAAAAAAAAAAAATTAGAAAATGAAATGTTTTGCTGTACCAAAAAGGGCAGGTTTGCATGGTCTAGTTAGTATGATATTTAAGAAGAAATGTTGGACTTGCTGGTAGCATGTTAATGTCAACCACTGGGACACGCTAAGCATCTTAATGTTTCATGCTTAGATCTTTTTTCTCAGACAATGTAAAACTTTGCCGTTCCTGAGAAACAGCAGTGTTTACATTTGGCTGAAAATCCGTCTCTGATGGGTGTCAGCCAAACAGGCACTACAGGCGCTTTCTCTTTAAGACCTTAGACTTTCCAAAAATTTGACATCATCACAAACACAACATAATAATGCTGAATTTGGCTAATTCTTCTCATAGTGAGGGATTTGATTCAGTGCTTCTTTACAAGAAGCACTGGTTTGGCAGAGCACAGTGATTGCCTTGCATATGCTGAAGGTCTGCAACGTTCTCTATGAGAAATATTGAATTGGAGCAAAGATCATTGTGATTGATGATGATCACATTTTGAGCGCATCTGGCTGAAGTACAGAGCAGAGACTGTCTTGGCGTGGGATTATACGTTACGATTCATGGATTTTTAATCTTCATAAAGAAAATAAATAATCTAATGCTAAATATGAAAATATTTATGGTCGTTGACGCTTTTAAAATGATTCCATTTTGCCAATAAAAAAAGATTTACTACCTAGCTGAAATGTTTAATTAGCCATAATTACTCCTTAAATGCAGCATTTTATTTTGCAGTCTAGCTAAAGAACTGTTTATTTCTATACAGATGCCTCGGATATAAAGAGTTATATAATATTTGTTAAACAAATAAAACAGTAGATGAAAGAGGAAACCTTTCTTTAAATAGTAATGTCTTTTAAATCCACATTTTTCATCGCTGTTAATCATTGGCTAGTTTTCATTCCAGGAATCGGGCACTTAGATCATTCAACCTCTGCGCAAACCCTATTAATAAGCTTGCTTTCGACAAAATTAACATTTCACTAAACTGGAAGCGAATTTGGAAAACCAGAGACAGTAAATCTCCGTGAAACACGCAGTTTATACACAAGCGGATCGCGTTTTCAGAACTGAGTAATCCTGTAGGAATGGCTAGGAGGGCGAGATCTAAAAGGAATGCGTAAATGTAAACCTTGTTTTGGACGAGACGTTCTCTTGCTCCAAAAAACAAACTGTTACGCAAGCAATGGCTGTCTTTCTGGGGTAGTGTAGCAAATGCTGTACGGCGTGTTCTGCTAATGAATAACCGCTTTAATGTAAAGCAGTCCAAGGCTGTTATTAATACATTTGTACTCTAGAAAGAGCGCGGTCTGGCGTACAGTTTATGCCCTGCTTAATAATGAAAGGGATTAACTAGACAGCAAACATCTTTATGGAATGCAGGCTGTACAGTAGACAGAAAACTCTGCCTTGTTTAAAGGAACACCACCATTGGAAAAGATGTCATTTCTGTGGTGATAATAATTCAGTTTATAGTGTAGTACCTATTAACGCATCACTGAATTAAAGCCTTTGAATCTGTGTTTAAAGGTTAAAATGACACGGAGTACCAATACACGCTGGTAGTCTTTCACCAGCATGCCATGCTTGCTGACAACAGAACGGACATTGGAAAACCCAGAACTTGTGATCTGGGCTCGGCTAATGACACTGACGGAGGTGGCGTCACAGTGTTGCAGACCGAAAGGCTGCACATACAGACTCCATGCCACATGACCACTTGAAGTCACTGAAGTGCTCATGGTGCTTTGATTAACCCTTTACTATTTTATCCTGAGATATAATAGGGGTTTTTGCAAACTTTAAAAGTTCAATTCTTCCCCCTCCTTCAAAACCACAGCTCTTACGTTCTACATAAAGCCCAGTATTTAACTTTTACACCTTGTAGCCAATTATGTAGCAAATGTATAGATAGAAGGGTGTTCTGAGCTAAACACTGAAGATCCGGTTAAGGATATATGCACTCGGTTTATAATCCCAAGATGAACTGCATGCACTTAACTTAACTTTTCCCCTTCCTTGTAAAAGTCTTTTTCAGAAAGCTATCTTACGGAGTTCACCCTGTGGAAGTCGCAGAGGAGGTTCTACGCACAGTGAGCAGAAGAAAACAGGAGGTGTTTATGGCAAATCCAGTCCCGAAGGCTGCTCTCTACGTCCGAACCTTTCTGCCTGAACTGTTTTTTGCTGTGGTGGCTACTGGGGTGAAGGAAAAACATTTTGCAGAAGAAGAAAAATGAATAATAAAAAAATACAACTAGCTGTCAGCAACGAAATGTATTTAGCTATAAATTACTAGGCTCAGCGGACTGTACTCAACACCCATTAAAATTGTGACGGGCTGAATTAAACCCTATACACTCCTCCGGTTTATATAATCCCCCATACAATAATAAATATGCCACATCTCACAAAATTAAAACTATTAAAAATGTGCTGATCTGTCATTCCCACACATAAGAGAGATAATATATACATTTTATATTTTTAATAAATTAGTGCCAGTACTAGTATCTTATTCAGTTACCCTGCAGGATACACTCTGAGGAATTTTCGTTTTTTGAAGAGACATTACAGTCACCCCCGCCCCCCAAATGTATGTTTTAGTTATCACAAGGCAAACGTGTTAATATAGTACAATTTAATATATAAAATGTAATCTGTTTTTATATATATGTTTTAATCCAGTGAACACAGTCAGTGCTCTGTAAAAAAAAAAAACAGAATAAATGTATGACTACACTTGTAGAAATTCTGAGGTGAGCGTGGCTTAATGCTAAGTTTGTCGTTCGTTCAATTCGATTTTTTTTTTAATCTGGATCTCTTTACTCTTCCTATATCCTGAGCATTTTACTAAACAAAGCGATGCATGATTTTGATTTGCACAGTGTTGGCTAAAACATGTTGGTGTATTTGGCAGGGCATGGTAAAGTTATGTTTGGTGAAGATGATGATGATGGGAGTTTTCTGACCAGCAGATTAATGATTCTTGTTGAATACTGGCTCTAGGTGTATTTTACCAGCTTTAAAAGGATGTGCTAACAGAAAATGTTTTTACCTGTATTAAAGGTTTTCATAGTCTGGCTGTCTGCCTGGACGTTCCAGGTGTTTAAAGGTTAACCTTACGACGCAGTAGGTGTTCCTGGGAGTTCTGAGTAACGATTAGTGTGATTGGTAACAGATGTGAAATGATGAAGAGTTCTGTGGTTTTTGTGGGTGCATAAATGCTTATATTGGTGAAAGAGGATTTAGGATTCTCACAGTTATTTGAACATTTTGTTTCTTTGTGTGTGGGGGCGGGGGCGGGGGCGGGGGGAGGGGGTCGGAGGGGGGTTAGGGGAGGGGGGGGTAGAACATAATGCTGGATTACCCCTGAGATATTGTATTTGCCATCTTTTTCAACTAGAAGTTTGATATAAACAGAAAACTCCATAAAGCTGTATCCCCTAACATGGGAAGACGTCTTTATAAGATATTGATCAGTTATTTATTAGCCTGGAGGTTACTATGGGGGCCCTGATGAATAAAGCGTTCATCCACACCTTTCCTTTTATATCAATACAAGTGGATACCTAGTGATTTATTCACACTGAGTGTGTTGTCAATATGCTATTTAGTGAATAAACCTCTTACAATAAGACGTGTTCTTTTAGTTACCCAGTGCCATAGACTCATCAGAATCTTAACAAGACTAGTAATAGATGTTTCACCCTGTGATACAAACTGCAACTGTATGTAATATTATCTTTACCCGACCAATCAATGGAATTCTATTAAATGGAAAAATAAACCCAATCTCATGTTGATTTATGTCCATTGTAGAATATGATGGTTATTACAAGGGGTCAATGCTTTACCCAGCTACCCTTAGCAATACGTTGGTAGTAGGTACATGGCCATTTACCTGGTTCCCCTGACTTAGATTTATTCCGTGAGAGTGGAGTAAGTGTTGCAGTGAGTTTCTCTTGGACACATGGATTTATCATCTAAAGGTTCGCCAGAAAACAGAATCTTAACTTACCTTGTGAGAAGTCGGTGTATGTCCTAAACCTTGGCATGGTTGTTGGCTATCGAAAATCTGGTTAACCGCTTCTTTGCCTTTAACAGATGACAAAGGTAAACTTTTCCAAGTCTGGAAGAATTATTAGAAGTTTTGGTAAACTCCCAAAGGATTTCCAAGTAAGCTTTAAAGGAACACTATAGTCACCTAAATTACTTTAGCTAAATAAAGCAGTTTTAGTGTATAGATCAGGGGTAGGCAACCTATGGTACTAGTGCCATGCATGGCACTCGAGGTGTCTTTGCACGGCACTCAAGGCTGCTAGAGCCAAACAGGCTCTGGCCTATCAGGAGTCTCAGTGAAACTTCAGATATCTGCTAATACGAAGAGGTAGTTAAGGACAATCCTCAATTTATGCATTGCAGCACGTAGAGGAAGTGACCTCAGATCAGTTCCTCCCAGCACTTGTGAATGGGAATCCACACTGTAGTAGAGCAGCCTCCTGTCCTTGACCTGTACCTGGCCAGCCTGGTCCCCACTGGAACCCAGGGAAGCCACCCACACTGTTAGATATACACAGACCTGCAGAATAAGCCCCCCCTCATACAAATAATATGAACAGCCCACACACAAACATACACACAATCCCCACAAACGCAACACCACTAACAATCCACATACATGCACACAATCCCACATGCAGCCTCTCACATGCAATACCCCAAACAGCCCCCACACACTACCAAACACACAATGTGACATATCCGTCCACACACAATTCCACAAGCAGCCCTCATACACAGCCCACATTCATATGTATCATACACGATACCATGAACTACTAATGAACATATACAATATAATAGCTCATATACGCACAAATACAACGATACAAAGCAATTACAGTATAAATATCACAATCGGAATACGGCAGCATACACACCTTAATTTAAAAAAATAGGATCGGCACGCTACGGGACATCACAATCCTATATTGGCACAGTGCTGCTAAAAGGTTGCCTACCCCTGGTATAGATCATTCCCCTTGCAATTTCACTGCTCAATTCACTGTCATTTAGGAGTTAAATCACTTTGTTTCTGTTTATGCAGCCCTAGCCACACCTCCCCTGGCTATGATTGACAGAGCCTGCATGAAAAAAAACTGGTTTCACTTTCAAACAGATGTAATTTACCTTAAATAATTGTATCTTAATCTCTAAATTGAACTTTAATCACATACAGGAGGCTCTTGCAGGGTCTAGCAAGCTATTAACATAGCAGGGGATAAGAAAATCTTAATTAAACAGAACTTGCAATAAAGAAAGCCTAAATAGGGCTCTCTTTACAGGAAGTGTTTATGGAAGGCTGTGCAAGTCACATGCAAGGAGGTGTGACTAGGGTTCATAAACAAAGGGATTTAACTCCTAAATGGCAGAGGATTGAGCAGTGAGGCTGCAGGGCCATGTTCTATACACCAAAACTGCTTCATTAAGCTAAAGTTCTTCAGGTGACTATAGTGTCCCTTTAATTATTCCTAAAATCAACTCCAGTCTATTAACCGTGTGTATAAGTCCTGTGTCAGAAGATAAGTCATTGCCTTGCACATCTGTTGTTTAGAACTTTGGATATATGTTTTGCCAACAGCCAATATTTCATATCATGGTATTTAATTCGAAAACCAAAAGTACTTGGCATTCTGCAGAGAATACAGCTTTATTGGGTCTGTTTAAATCATCTTTCACATACTGTGTAACACTTAACCAACTTTTTTAAAGGTCTCTTTCCTGGCTAAAAAAAAACTACATATATTAATGTTTTCTTTCCCAAATTATAATACTTTTAACGCCTTCAAATTGTTTAATTTTCCATGTTTCAATGATGTTAAAAAAATTTAAAATGTACTGGTTTTCGTGTATGTTTTACATTTCCCAATAACTTCTTTAAATGAAAAATATTGTATCAATCAGTCTAATTAGTGTATGTTGTTGTCTTTTTTTTTTTTTGTTTGTTTTTTTTTAAATCCAACCAAAGGGTGATATTAACAATGGTCATCCGACCCTTTGGTGCCTTGTCCTCATCTAAAGCAGAAGTTTCCCTCCTGCATCAATGACATCTATTTCTGCGATATTCATTAGTTGAAAAACTGATGTCACTAATTGCAGAAGTAAAATCGGAGGAATCGGTTTTCAAACCATTTGAAAAGAGTTTGTCTATTATGGGAGGGCACCAAGGGACTCCTGGTACCATAACCACTACAGCACAATATATGGTTACGCCTAGACCAGGGGTAGGCAACCTTCGGCTCTACAGATGTTGTGGACTACATCTCCCTTGATGCTTTGCCAGCAATATGGCTGTAAAAGCATTATGGGAGATGTAGTCCAAAACATCTGTAGAGCCGAAGGTTGCCTACCCCTGGCCTAGACTGACCCTTAATGAAACAGAAGGTTAAGGTGTTATAATATACTTCAGTAAAGTGAGAATAGAATAGAAATAAGATTTAAGTGAGATATAAAGAGATATTGTTCTCCTAGTAACTTATGCCTACAGTGGGACCTGTACATCCATTCTTGTATAAGAAAAAGAAACAATCAAAAACTATTTTTTAATAAAAAGAAATTTACAAGAAGAAAAAAAAGAATATAAGTAAGAGAATTGGCAGGTTGGCACTACACAGGCTCGAATCCAATATGTACAGAGCTGTGTATAAACACAGTAACAAGCTAGTCTTTATTTTAATGCTGATGGAACAGTGTGAGCTTGGTTCTATCAGCTTTGCTGTAGGGTGTTTGGCTATTGTCTGTTGCGTACACCTTCCGGATTGTCTATTTATTTTGATACCACTTTGTTTATTCCCAGTGCAGCCCCTGTAACACAATTATGTTAAGTAATAACGCCCAAGGCAGTTACATGATGCCTTTTGTTTATGTTTATTAGAAAAAATGTATACAATCACCAGAATAATCAAATCTATGAAAAACTCTAGCAGTATTCATCGCAGTGTGTGAATGGGGCTGTGTTTGCATTTTCGTATGGGGAAGGTGTTTGCCCGCTCACAGATAAATCCATGAAACCTTCTCTGTTACCCTGAAGGGCGTTAATGTAAACGTCCCAGACGGGCTCTGTCACTTCCTGGTCCAACGTCTTCTGCTTTCCTTGTAAGCTGCGTTCCAGGTTCCTCCGCCTTTGCTTGAACTCCAGTATGGTCTTCGTGTATCTGTTGATGGTGGTAACGGATGCCGCCATGCAGCAGGTAAATGAGCCCCACGCCAGGCTGCAGAATGAAATAAAGCATCACGTGTTAGAACATGTGGGGATGGGGGGGGGGGGGGGGAGAAATACTGCGATTAGACTCTGCCTTTCAAACAAGGAGGATATTGTCCCAGGCGTCAGAGGTAGGCAACTTTTGGAACTCCAGGTGCTGTGGACTACATCTCCCATAATTTTTACAGCCATAATGCTGGCAAAGCATCGTGGGAGATGCAGTTCACAACATCTTGATTGCTGAAGGTTGCCTACTCCTGTTCCTAGTGGTAAGGGTGGGTATATCAGCTGCAGAAAGCAGCTCCCGAACGCCACCACACTGAGAAAGTGCCAGAGCCTGTTGGCACTTGCACATAGCATGGTGATGTACCCATTGTACAGCGCTGCAAAATTTGTTGGAGCTCTATAAATAATGTCAGCAGGATCCCTGGACTGCCACCTGAGTCCCTAACAAATGGGATCAGCTTGGCAGTCATTTAAGAAGAAATTAAGTGGAAATGGAATCCCCCTTCCCAAAATTAACCAGGTTTTACCTAAACACACATGCAGTGCATGATGGACCAGGTTTCAAAGAAAGGAACACTTTAGTGTTCGGTCCTTTTCGCCCCACCAGCAAATACATTTGGGGGCACCTAATGCACATTAAGCCTTTCCCATAGGAAAGCATTAAATCAGTGCTTTCCTACGGGTGTTTGAAAACACTGGATGTCCTCATAACAAGCGTGAGGATGTCCAGCATTTTTTCAAAGAGTTAAACTCTGTGAAACTCCAGGATAGAAGGCCACTAGAGGCAGTTTTAAACCTGCAAATTTCAGTTTCTCCAAAACTGCAATGTTTTTCATTGCCTGGGTGCCAATGGTTTTTATTTCATTAAACCTGGCATGGTTTTAAATAAAAAAATAAAAATTGCAAATTACAACATACTTTGTTTAGACAGGGCAAATATTGCAAGTAAAGAAGACAAATAGAATAGATTTATGAAAGTGTCGCTGACGCGGTTACGTCTAACTTTCAGAGCAATTTATAAAATCTGTTTTTCAGCAGTCAACTTTGAATATATGCCATTATTTTTCAGAAATGCAATGGATTTATCCATCTTTACACCACTTATCTGCCACTCAAAATACGTTCTCTGACTTTGTGATTATAGCCCTGATATCCCGGAGTGAGCTCCAGAGTGCCCAATCTGGCAAAATAGCCCTCTTATCCCACGTTCCCAGCGGAAACGCCACCAGGGTAAAGATTCGACTGACCGGACATGAGGCGGATTCCCACAATAGTTTCACAAGTTCAGTGGTTGCGGTCGGTCAGTTCGAAAGTCTCCCAAGAGTCCCATAACAGTGAACTGTCTTTGGGTCTCAGAAGTGTAACAGGAGTAGCCATGCCAAATAGTGTTCTCCTGGCGTATGGGGAAAACAAAATAGACATCCGCGGAAGAGGCCCCAGAGAATTGCACGTTCGAATGTCCAGTCTAGGGTACCAGATACTCGACGACAAAGTCCCGGTGTCTAAGTTCTGGGGACAAGATGGCCACCGTTTTCTCTAACACGTGGCGAGCAAGTATCCGAATGGCGACCATAAAACAGGGCCCTTTGGAGCTCTTGTTTTCTCTCTGAAATTACTGGGCCTAGTAATGAAAAGGGGTTGAAACCAAGGGCTACCGAATGCAGACCCGAAATAGATACCCCCAAATATGTGGTTTCATCAGAGGCATCCAGTGTCAGAATAAAAAGGTGCGGAATTCTCCATTTAATTTTATTTTCCACATCTCACAAATACATATTTGTTAAATTTAGGGATTAGTAAACATAATATGAGAGATTCTGTGATTTCCCCTTGAAATCTGTCTTTTATGGCTGCGGGTGTCTGAATGTATTTCAGGTTTAATGTTCTAATTATTCATAGTAATATGTGGACTTACTGGAAAAGAAGGCGGATTTATCATGTAATCCTTAATAGACACAGATTCATTTTTTAAACCATTATATAAATCATTATATGCTTCATTTCTATAAAAAATAAAAAAAAAAGACTGAAAATTGGGGAAGGAGTTTAATGGCCTTTTCAAATAGTGCTGTGCATTGTAGTTCCAGTTCTCTATGGAGAAATTAGGTTCTTTTCACGCTAGAGCACATCAAATCTCTTCTCCCCTCCCCAGTTGGCAGATGTAATTCCAATAGCCAAGTCACTTCAAAAACTTATTGATAAAATGTATAATGAGATCTCCAACTTTACACACATTTATCACGGGCTCAGAGCGCTGACTAATGGAATATTCGAGGCATTTTACGTAAGTGAAAAGCTATTAAGTCATCCACTAACACTCCAGCTAGATCACTGATGGTTAACTTTGACAAAAATAAGTTTCCCTTTAAGCTGGCCACAATAATTTGATGAAAATCATGACGAGAGTAGCTCACAGACGTCTAGGTGGAGAGAGGAGCCATCACTGCTCTAACTCTTCCCAATGTGTCACCCTCTGCTACAGACAGGTTATAGCGTACCATTCCTTACAGATAATGTTATGGAATATTCTCTTAATACACAATATCTAACTTTTGATACATTTTGTCATTGCACTTTAATAAAAGGTTCTATCAAGCCAGAAAATTGCAGTGTGAACAATCACCGCTGCTGCTGAAATAGTTACATGCAATACTGCGAAAAATTAGAGGTGGTTAACAGTAACGTTCTAAAAGGGGGTTAACAATAAGTAGGAACAATTTATTGATTTCTTTACGACTCAGGCCAGGGAAGATTCTGCCGAACTTAACATCAACCAGATTGGTGAATAATCAGGTTTTGGACTCAAGTTTCAACAATTTTAAGAACATTTTCTCCCATACCTGGGAGCTTCAGAACAGCCAATAAACAAGGTAATGTTATCTGTTTGAAACTGAACCATATCATGGACTTGGTAACCTACTACTAACATACCACAAGTAAATGACATCAAACTAATGTCTACAGGTAGTAACAGAACCCAGGTACTGTTCATCAATTGTGTCACCAGTGCGATGTATAGACTGCATGTAGATCTGGTGGAGAACATGTCAACCACATTTGGATGGCTGGTCTGCTTCAAGCTACGTCTGGTCAGTTTCACAATACGAAATATAAATTATAGCAGATAGATACAATATAGATTGCTTATTCACTGACGCAGACATTTCCCTGTAATAACATTGTAATAATGGTTTATAGACCAAGATTGTTACCAGTAAGACCACCCGTAATCCCAGTTCTGGGGTCTCCAATCTTCCGGCCCGAGGTTGACCGTCATCTGAAATACGGTTGTGTACATCATATGGGCTACCATTCCAAGTAGGCCTGAGGAAAGAGCGACAGGGAACTAAAATACAGCAGTTGTAATGGTTTTATATTTTCTTGGTGTATATATATATATATAAAAAAAGCATGTAGACAAATCTTTAAATGTAGAAGTTATGAAAATAAATAGAAAATAAAAAAATGAAAAACCTCCTGCTCAGGTGACAGTAGCCTGGTTTACCCCCAAAAAGATACATTGTGATAGAGCTCTTAATCGCTCTATAACAGGGACAGACAACTCTCGGCACTCCAGATGGTGTGGACTTCAGCTCCCACGATGCGTTTACAGCCATAATGCCGGCAAGGAATCATGGGAGATGTAGTCCACAACATTTGGGGTTGCTCTATAAGGTTGCTCTATAAGGTACTCTAGGTTCATTCCCAAATAAAGGTGCAACAACAAATCCCAAAACTATGTAATGAGCTCATATGACTCTTAAACACACTTGAAAAAAATGTTCCAAAGACATAAATAAATATATGACATTTATGTTAACTTACGGAAATTCAAACAAAGACAAATATAACTATATAAAATTACTGATATTTGACACATTTGTTAATAATCTAAGTAGAAAATGAACAGTGATTTAAAGCAGATTGATGTACTCAACCAGAACGTTCATCTGCTCAAGAGATGTGTTTTATGGTTCTACTATTTACAAAGATGAATGATATTTCAGTAATCCTTGTCTATAAATGGCATTGAACAGTCAAACAGTCAGCACTGCAGGTTGATATTAAATACTGCAGTGCTCCCACTAGGTGGCACTATACCCACCAAATACACAGCAGTGTATTAAATAGTACAAATTAATAAAAGCCACTGAAATAAGACAAAAAATTACTTTATTTAAAGCTAAAAAAAATAAACTAAAAACTAACATCAGATGAACAAATATGGGGAGCTTTAAGGTTACAGGTTGTCATAATTAATCATCACATTTCTACTGCTAAGCCTTAGAGAGACACCCCACTGCCCAAATACAAAAATAATGATCCCTGTTTAGTAGATATAACTATCATTTTATAATTGGGGTGTATCTAAAAAAAAAGCTTGCAAAAGCTGCAGATTTCTTGTCTGACTCCTTTTCTGTGGCTGTTCAATCACAGCCTTCCCAATGCAGCTCAATGAGAAGTCTTTGCAAGGCAGGTGCTCTAGGCAATTGCTGCCTCTCTGAGTTAAGTTCCACTGAGCTAACCAAACCAGGAAGAAACAGGACCAGTTGTTTGATTGACAGTCACAGGTGGTGGATCTAGGTTAAAGGAACACTATAGTGTCAGGAATACAAACGTGTATTCATGACACTATAGTGTTAAAACATGTTAAGTCACCGAACTCCACTAAAAAGGGTTAAACTTTACCTTTTTTACAGCGCAGCGCGAGTATCTTTGCGGCTGGCCCTGCCCCACTCTGCCTCCTTGGCTGAGATCATCAACATTGACAATCTCAGCCAATCCAATGCTTTCCTATAGGAAAGAATTGGGAGGCTGTTGTGCGTGCACTGCGAAACGCTGTGTTGCGCCAGTCAGCATCCCCTCATAGAGATGTATTGAATCAATGCACCTCTATGAGGAACTAAATCTTCCTCATAGAATGTTTAAACGCTCAAGAACGTCTAGCCAGAAAGTTAGGGATTTGGAGTGTCCCTTTACGTCCGTTTTTTTCTGCTTGGAGTTGAAGCCGACTATTGTTCTATTGGCTAGCTGTAAAAATCTGCAGGTTTGCCATGGCTAGGGAAATTTGGTGCTGAAAATGTGTAAAGAAATAGGACTCTGACTGAATTTTTGGGACATTGGCTGAACGGACAATGCAGAATAAAAGTGTCACCTATTTTTAAAGGGACCTTCCAGGGTGAAGTTAAAGTTGTCTGTACTTGATATTGGTACATACCACAACACTCCCTCAGCAAAGTGAGGGAACACAGGACTGAGCAGGGAGATCGTTTGCTTTCCCTGCTTTCTTGAGGAGGGACCCCCCACACCCTAAATTGGATATCTATGCCCTGGGCAGTCTAATTGTATGCGCCACAGATTAACATTAAAATCAATATTTAAATAATAAATATTCATGAACTAAAACCATAACCACTGTCCTTAGGAATACGTTCTCTAAACTTCAGGAGTGTTTAAACAATAAACTATACGCATGTTATCAAGGACTGAGAAAGGATGGTTAATTCTAACCAGCTGCCGTGTAAGGAGCTATATCTGCCGAAGAATATTTACCTGATAACACAGTGAAAATTGCTGCAAAAGCGTTGAGCTTTAACCCATCAATGACCGAGGTGTAGTAACATACTTCAACTGACATAAGGCTCACTCCGGTTAAAAGTAATGTGATATACAGCACTTCAGCTACAATGGAAAGCCACAGGACACCTGCAACAAGAGAGAAAATATATTAAACATTCTGATCTGTTGCAATACAAAGAAAAATTAAGGATTGATTTAATAAACTAAATTCACCAGTCCCACACACACTTTTTACATTATTGTTATTAATTATTTATTTTAATACATCGTATCCATTGAAATATTCTGTCTAGAACCAGCTTCACACGTAATGGATATCAACATTAAGAATGCCAGGATCAGACACTTCCTAACCTGACAGAGAACACACCCCCTACATTCCTACAAACCTTTAAATACAAACAGCTGTCGAACTACATAGACTCCCTACCCGGGGGACGAGCCCATGCTAGAAACCCGACTACCTTCGAAGAGTACTGGATACACCCAGACCCTCTACCCCACGGCATATCATTCATATACTCGCTACTACAAAGGGAGACTCCGACAGAGATTCCTGCCTTCAAGGGCAAATGGGAAACTACACTGGGGAAGACATTTACCGAGACAGAGTGGGAAAAAATATGCTATCTCACACACCACTGTTCTACCTTCACCAAGACACAAGAGACGGCATTTAAACTGCTGAGTTACTGGTACCGTACCCCATATAAACTCCACGCAATAGACCCCTCACACTCCGACCTATGCTGGCGGTGTGGAGAGGCAAAGGGCACTACACTA
Organism: Pelobates fuscus; assembly: GCF_036172605.1. Classification (NCBI taxonomy): domain Eukaryota; kingdom Metazoa; phylum Chordata; class Amphibia; order Anura; family Pelobatidae; genus Pelobates; species Pelobates fuscus. The sequence continues at coordinate 366,603,336 of NC_086321.1, forward strand.
CACCTATGGTGGGAATGCCACAGAATTAAACCATTCTGGAAGGGCATACATGCCATCCTGGAGAAATTCTCAGACGCACCTCCGCCACTGGAGCCAGCGGCGATGCTACTACACCACACGACCGTACCCAGATCCAGATACAAGAAGTCCATGACTATTAGGATCCTTAATGTGGCCAAGCAGGTAATACCACAATACTGGAGACAAGATAGGTCCCCTCCTCTTAGGACATGGTTCAACCAAATGGAAGAACTCAGGGCGATAGAAGAACTACACTCGGGGGCGATTAACACCGCCGCAAAATACATGGAGATCTGGACACACTGGATCGTATCCACCACACAGGCAGACTTCACCGCCCGCCTAGATGCAGAGGACCCACCTGACAGAACCAACGCCCACGACTGACCCCGCCACCCTACCCACTCATTTCCCCACACAGCCCGTATCCCTCCCCCCCCTCTCCCCGATCTTCTCCCTCCTCCCCTTCCCCCCCCCCCTATTTTCTCCTGCAAACTTCATTTGGGCCACAGACCCATACTCCGAAGACACTAGGACATAACTGACCACTTGACAGTGGAATCATGAGTCCAATAGGCATACATCACACGAAGCCTGCGGTGACTTATGAGTCACTGACGCAATACTGATCGGTCACCTCCCTCACTCAACAAAACAAGGCCGCGCACACACTAGACCTAGATGCCCTGACGGGAACTAGATGGGAGGCAGTGTACAGTCAAACTGGGGGGGACACGCGAAAACAACAATGGAAGCCTAACCACTGTATTACTGAACAGGGACCTGCGAGTCCATCACTGATGTGGGCCTGTGTGCCCGAATAGCTACTTGTTTTTTCATACATGTTCTAGCACACGTTGTGCTTCACTTACAATGCTCTCGAAGAGACCTGCGAGTCTCACTGTGAATGTCAAATATGCTTCAGTTACGATACGCTTAGAGAGACCTGTGAGTCTCACTGTGAACATAAAATGATAAAAAATGATAATAAAAATATATTTACAAAAAAAAAAAAAAAAGAATGCCAGGATCGGAATAATATATGCTTCTAGGGTTGGGGGGTAAAAATGGTAGTTTTTCAATGAGGACCCTTTCAAATAGTCCAACAGGCTTCCGCGCACCCAACCATCGAATTTAGCAGCAAATAGCACACTAACAGCATACCATGTATAGTGACAGACCAAATTAAAACACCATGCTAGTCCTGACAAGCAGGGCTCCAATCTGTGTCGCCCACACTGCGGTATGACTCTCTACGAAACTAATAATTCCAGCTCGGCAATCATCGGTAGAGCGAGAGCTTGTACCCTCCAATACCTCTAGCAGCCGATTACTCAGTGCATACATAGACCTGCTTAACACACGTCGAGCTAGAACGCTACAACATGCTTAGTACTTGTTTATTATCATTTTTAAAACGTGCAAGAGTTCCATGTATTTGTTTGTTATTGGTAATGCTCGCCATCGCTATTGTGGCATGGCAGGCACGAATGTCATCTGCTGCACAAATAAAATCAATCATTAAACATTCATTGACCGATATCTAACTCCATCCATTGCATTTGGAACATATGCCTGAATTATAATATACTCACCTCCTCCCCGAATTATAAAATAATAAACCCAGCTAACAGGACATCAGATAAACTGTCTCTGTAGCTTCCAGACACTAAACGCAGATTTGCACTCATTCGATGAAAGCAATTAGCTGACACTCCAGGCAATTAATGACAGCCTCACCAGACCACCAGTGACCATCGGAGCCTGACGGGGACCCAGGTAAGGGGGAAAACAGTTGCTTAATGGGAAATCAGGCAATGGGAATCCTGGCATCATAACCAGTACTGCGGGTTGTGTCCCTTTAAAGGTCCACTCTAAACACCATAACCACTATCTTAATGTAGTGTTTTTTTTCAGCCTAGGTCACGTCCCTTTTCACCGGCACTGAGAAGGAAAAAAAAACATTGGTGGTCTAGTCTACATTGTTTTATCATGGCCTGAACACTACTGGAAATAGTCAACATAATGTATTATTTTGATTTTTTATATATTTAATTTAGTAGAATGAAAAGAACAGGTTATATAATCAGCCCCGGTCTTTAGTAATTTTACAATTGAAGAATACATTTGTTACGCAATGTAAATGTTCAAAACAAGGTTGTAAATGTTTAGCGATTGTTGTTGCCCTGGGACAGAAGTGATAATGCTTTATTTGTGCATATAGATGAATATAAACTGCTCTGAGGCTGGTAAGAGACATATTCTGCAGATTGCTGTACGAAAGTGTACAACAGACATCCTTTAACCCAGTGGTGACTAAACAAAAAGTACTTCATGGCACAAGGTCTACTCATCATTAAATATCAGCAAATTATTTAGATGGTATTTAGACAAGTTAAAGCTAAAATGGCAAATAAACACTTAGCTTTTCATTGCAGCCCAATGTTGGACAGACCAATGTGGAAATCCGCACTAAAACAACAGTGTAGATAATAGTTGATCAATATCAAGTCTATCCACATTCTGAGACCTTTGCAGAAACTGTCTCCAGCAGAGATCAGTTTGGTAGCCGCAATAGATGACAAACTGATAGACATATCAGCACTGTTGAATTGCATTATCATGGGGCTTCTGTAATCCAATCACACCGACAGATTGACCGCTACCATGAAAAGATTGACTTAACTAAGACTCAAAATCAAGTCGATTCCTTTATGGATACCCAGCACCTCTCCGCCGCTGGTGGTCCGGCAGTGAGGCAGGGGTTACTAGGCAACCAATGATGCCAACTATATGTAACTATTCTAACTGAAATCCAGGGAGCAGTAATCTGGGAATAGGAAAATATAGATTGTAAATCCTATCAATCTCAATCAGGTTTTTCACCTGGCTGAAAATAACTACCTATTGTACATGGCATCTTGGATGCAGGCACTCCTTAAGTCTTAAAGGAACACTATAGTCACCAAAACAACGTTAGATTAATAAAGCAGTTTTGGTGTATAGATCATGTCTCTGAAGTTTCACTGCCCAATTCCACTATGTGAGAATCTGAACAGCAGGTCCAGGTATCACAGACTGCCTTTGCCCGGTGGGTGTATTTGTTTTCATGATTGCAGCCAGCGGGCCAATATAAAAATACAGGGCATACCGGACTTCATCTAATCGGAGGAATTACTTACTTACATAAGGTACTTCACCATGTATCTAATCTTCTATCGCACACCAACAAATTAATGTTTGATGGGTTTTATCGCATCAACAAATCTCCAAATGTTCCCTCATAGGCTTCCTGCGATGTAATTGTTCTGTGTCAATCACTCTCCGATAAAGGCCGAATAACGTCTAGTTAAACACTTTAGGTCATTGAATCTTCTAATCTTACCTTTTTTCTGAGACCTGCACAGATCCACACTGCAGTGAAGGTGATCTTTCAGTCACACGCTAGCTCCGAGAAGCAGGGGTGGAAAACCAATGGTCTGCACCAAGGCCCTGGACAGTTGACAAGGATGGCTCCATTTTGCTATCCTCTCCATCTGAGGCCACATCCTTCTTCAAGGCAGTGGGCATCCACAGGTTTCCGAATCCTCGTTATCTTCTGCCCCACATGAGTGGGATGGATCCCAGCAATGTAACCCCACTAGTCCCCAGAGGAAGAGAGGGATCAAAGTCCGTGACTTGAGCACTGTCTGTTTTATATGTCTGCTTAATTGCACGTTATTGTTCCTTAATGATTATGTTATACACTTATTAGGCTATGGATATAAGTATGTAAGGACTTAAACTAGTCTACAGAGCATATTGATATACACTAACATATACTATCTTCCTCCCCCCTCGAACACCTTGGTTAAGCGTTATATATCCCAGTTGAGCTAACTATTAGGTGTTGGTGCAACTTTAGATGAGTTAATTCTCCTCATACAACTAATCTCACTATGCAACATTAGTTGGATAATGGTATTTGAATTTACTAAATTTGAATCTACATTTTGGAAGATATTTGTGGCTGTCAATGGCACATCAATGAGAAGCTGCATATCTATGTAATCAGTAAGGCTTGATCCGATGTGTTCTTCTTATCCAGGTGAGATAGTTCAGTGGTTAATGCTCCAGCTGCAGCTTTTCGATTTCTTCTTAAACTCCAGAATCAGTTCCTGATAGGGTTAACTCATCTTTCATCCCTCCCAGGCTGTAATGAGCAGCATTAAATTCTGTGATTATAAATCGTGACACCCCAGGATGTGTTAAAAAAAAAGTTAAATAATTTATATTAATATTACTGGTATTAACCTCTTACGATGTTCAATGAGCAGACGCAGCTGATTGGCAGACCAGCACAGATACAGGCAGCTTTTTTACCATATCAGATATTTCCCTTCAGTGTTTAATCTCCCAACATGTCTCTGTCCAGAAACGATTAATAGAATCACATTTAGTAAACCTGTGCCTGCATTTTATCATACAGCCCATAGATGGCGCACAAGCTTAATAACCATTTTTTTATATTATCCTGAGCCAATATATTCATTTTGTGGCGAGAAAATGACACATTTATTAATAGTAACAGAGTATCTTTTTATCAGTTGCAGGCACCCTGCATGCCAGGACGCTGATCTGCTCATTTATCATTTTCAATGGTTTTATTTTCCTTTACTGAGGAGATACTGAATATCTGAGGACAGCTCCGGGAATGAAATACATTGAGAAATGAGTTTATTTTTCCTGCTCAAGGTCTGACCACAGAATGTGGTGTAAATAATTGGCATATTAGTGTCACGCAAGCGGATGATTTGTGGATAATCTGAAAGATTAAATCAATACAATTATTTAGAGAGCAGTAACTGAAGCTAAAAATTAGCCAATAAAACATGCTTAGCTGTAGCTTATAAATATCTTACCTTATAAACCGTAATCTTTATATAATATAATATATTAGAAACTCAATAGCTTGCCCTTCGGTAAATCCCCACTTAGGTCTTAAAAATAACGTTTTTGCTCACTATTATTTTTTATTTTTTAATCAGACTGATCCCACCCGTACGGGCAGTCCAGAAGCCAAATGCCATCAAGTTCTCTCTGCACGAGCGAAACAGCAGCCCCAGATGATCGTTTCGGTCTTCTTTGTGCCTCGTCAGTGTGGTGTAGCTGAGACCCCTCTAGACACAGAGAGCGCGGGGTCTACGTCTGGATTACTCTTTGAACTTGGGGAGAGCCAAGTTAATGCATTGCAACAAAAACAAAGAATATGGGAACGGAAAAAAAAACGTTAGAGAAACTCAGTAGCTTGCTCTTATAGACACACATACACATTTGGCTTATTCTAGAATAGTTTAAAAAAAAAAACCATGTATTTTTAATTAAAACACAATTATTTTTACTTTATTGATTTTTTATTTTTTTCTTTACTATTTTTGTTATATTTTCAAATTAGTGTTTAAAATAAAAATGAATTTGTCCCTGAGCTGTGGCTTACCTACTCACCTTTCCAGTGATCACATGCATGATTTACGTTTCCTTGGTTTATATACTTTAATTCCATCTTTTCCCCCGGCCAACTCAACATCCCCGCGACACCAAGATACCGATCTTTTATTCTACAACCCAGTGGCATTTTGTCTCATGTGTTTGTGTGTGCAGCAACATGCCTTGGCTGTCTTTTCTTATGATCTTTCACATCTCTGCTCCATACAACATCTACTTTATTAATACTAAAAATTGTGCAATTTCTCTGAATACCATGTTAATATTTCACACTCTCTGTTATTCATATGCTTGGACCCGCTCTTGTAGAATCACAAGCTTATTTGTTATCATTTGCCCAGCAAAAATATAGACTATAAATGTTTATTTAAAAAAAAAAAAAAAAAAAAAAGACTTTGTGACAACATTATAATGTATTTTTCTTTGGTAGAGTGACTGATTAAATTTTTTTTTTATATATTTTTCATTGAAAAATCAGTGGAAAGATATAGCGCCTTATATTATCTTTCTGATCTAGGCTAATAAACCCATCATTCTAAATACACATTATAACATTATAATATGATTATATAAAAATAATGAAAGGCTTGTAAATTGGATTAAAGAAAAAAGTCAAAGCGCAAATTAGACTCTAAAAAGTCTAATTGGAAATATTTCAAAAACACTTTTGTATAAGATTTTTAATTAATCTAGAATCAAACATCTTAAAATGAAATTTACTTAGTATTTTTTTTTTTTAATTCACTAAAGAATGAATTGTAGCAAATTAAAAACAGATTTGCAAAATGCAGGAAATATAATTCCACCTTGGCTTTTCTGAAATTCGATTTCCATTTCTCCGCAGTTTGGTGTTCAGGTTTATAAGACTGCATGTTCCTGCAGGCTTATTTTGATAAAATGCAGGTTTCAAGAGAAAATGTCACTTTAATAAATCCACGTACTAACACCTCCTGGCTGTCAAGTAGACAGTCGGGAGGGTTTCATGTCTCACACGCTTTGAACTGTACAGAATGCATTGTTGGTGTGTACCAATGCTTCTCTCCGTGATGCATCTGATTGGACACAAGAAATCAGTAATGATGACATCACAGTAGGTGGATCAAACCTCTAGAGAGGAGACTCCATTGAAGCTCAAATAAATGTGAGTGTAACGGACGTTAACCATTTCAGTGCTGAAAAGAGAGTTTAAAGAACATCTAATAAAAAATAAACAATTAAAAAAAAAAATAATAATTTATCAGTTTTAGAATTCCTTTTGCCAATATGAAGTTAGTGAAATGCAATGATGAATACTTTCAAAGTACGTCACTTTATCGTTATAATGGTAAAGGTGCCGCTTTTTCTTTTTTTTTTTTTTTTTTTTAAATTCTTTATTTTTGAAGTGCGTATCGTAGTCACAGGCATACATATGGTACCCCAACGGCAATCCATATGCAGGTTCAAGACATTAGTTACAGTAGGGGGTAAATAGACAATGCACTTTTTTGTTATTTGTAAAGACGAAATATGCATGGAAAAACAGGCGTAGAAAACAGGCTTAGAAGACAGGCATATAAATCAGGCTGAGAAAACAGGCTCATAAATCAGTCATAGAAAACAGGCTTTTAAATCAAGCTATGAAATCAGGCTATGAAATCAGGCTATGAAATCAGGCTTTTAACGACATGACATTAAGCATGCTAGGCTAGTAGTGAAAACGTCAGTTTTAGTCACGCTTAAATGTGTGATAAGTTGTATAGTATTATGCTATATAGACAGGCTAGTACATTTTACTTATAAGTGGTACATAGGCTAAATTTAAAGAGGTTGCTTTAGCACTATCCTCTCCGCCGACCGGGGTCACTCTTTCTGCCTCTGCGGGGAGTCGACGTCTTGACGGTCCCGGCACCTCATACACAGGGAGGGTCCCGTTCCTGTATGGTACCTGCTCTGCCCGTTTTGCGTGGCTGGGGGCAAATGTCCGCCAGAGCTGGTATCAGAGTATCGTCCAGCCATGTCCCTCTGAGTGTCTCGTTGGTGTTTCTGGGGCTGCAGCTGCATGCCAATAGGTTTTTCTCTCTTGGTCCTCTGAGGGTCTGGGTCAGCCATTGTGGTGTGCTTGGTGTCACTAGCTTGTGTTCGTCGGTTCGTGGGTCAGCTTGTCTCAGGCTGGGTGGGAGGTAGGTAAGAGGTCTGTCTCAGCGCCGTTTTAATCCCATTTGTCAGCATTCTTTGATGGTGATCAGCCGACATATCACTGGGGCCGGCTGTGATGTTGAAAGGCTTCTCCCTCGCTCTGCTTGCGGGTAGGTCGCGCACATGGCTGGTGTGCGGCGGCCATCTTGATGAGGAATGCCCTTTGGTCTGCGGCAGGGTAGAGATTTGCATGCCCGCTTGCTGCACCTCTGGTTGCCCGTGCAGACCGGGATAACCCCCCCGGTCCAGAGGGGGGGGGGAGGCCAGGCACCGGCCAGAGACCCGGGCGAGCGGCCGTCTCGTCCCGGCTCAAGCTCCCATGCGCCCCAGGCCCTTATCAGGACGGTGCTGGCGGTCTTGGCGGGTGTCTCCGCGTACCTCTGCAGATGGGGGTCAGATTGGTTGCTGTTTCGGTGAGCTGGGTGGACTATTGCTAGCGGTTGTCGCCGATTTTCCAGTCCCGGAGCAGGAGTTCAGACAGACGCGTCTGATCCCGCCGGCGGCCAGGCCCCGCCCCCGCCGCTTTTTCTTTTTAATACATTATTAATCATTTTTTTTAGGAATTGTATACTTCAGTGTGAAGCACACAAGCTGATTCAACCTCTGACTGTACTGAGAGCCTCTCTGTTTATACACAATCAAAAGTGAGGACTGTCATAGTTCTCTGCTACTGACTACATCTGAAAATGAAAATCTCTCAGCGAAGTGGGGAAAAGTGCCAATTTACTTATGCGAGTGTCAAGTTTTTAAGTTTTCATCATAAAAGCGAATTTTAAGAGTCTGGATAACAGCTTGGGAGACTTCACAAGAATTTATATATGTCAAGAAAATGCTCTCATAACCTCAAACCATAATGGTTATCTGAATTATCGTATGCCGTGCTGGAAACACTTGAAGGATAAAAATAAATATATTTAGATTCACGGTCTTCTCTATTTTGACCTTTTTCTAAGGGGTTTTATTAAAAGATGGAGCGAGTACAATAAAGCAAGTAGACGACAAACAGTCGTATAGTGATAGTAAACTACAAAGCAAATATATGTACGAGTTCAAAGTAGGCGTAAATATAAAACACATAACGTAGTCACTACATGGAACTTTAACGATAAAGTCATCATGATTTAGAGCTGTGTTGTCACAGGTCGCCCTCTCCTACAGTTTTGGATATAAGTCGCTACCAGTAACTGCGGAGCAAATATGAAAAACATAAAATAACTAACAAATGGAAATCAGTAGAAGAAAAAAAAAAGTTAGGCGAAAACAAAAAGAGAAGAGACATAAAGACATAAATCAAAAAGAGTCTTCCCGATCCAAACAGAGGCTTCTCATAGAGCAATGGCCACACTGAGCCAATCAAAACCTTCTGACAGAGAAGAACTGAACCTAATGCTTCTTTATAAGGGGCATTTACGGTGTTCTGTGTCATCTTGCATTGTGTAATGCTGCCCAATGTGAAGATTATTTATACCGTATTTACTCAAATCTAATGAGCACCTTTTTTGGAAAATAAAGTTCCCAATATTTGAATGTGGATTCAATTCGATGGAGCATTACATTCGGGGAAAAATTAAACATTATCGAGCTAATTCACACTGGCGAATTCAAACAAATGAATTCAAACAGACTAATTCAAACAGACTAATTCAAACAGACTAATTCCAACTGGTGATTTTATACAGGCAAATTTCGTACCTGAAAGAGGGCTTAAGAAAGAATAGAGTTATCATGTAACACTACACCCTGTTCCAAATTATTATGCCAATTATATTTTTCTCATGTACCTAAATAATTGAGGTAAATAACAGTCAGCATAATTCTCATGTTATCAACTATTAAGAGTACAATTCGAATTTTATTGAATAAACCTCCTAATGATAACAGTATTTTTTTAAACATAAAAAACTTACAATGCACTGTTCCAAATTATTACGCACAGCAAGTTTCAAAACACTTTATAGGTTGTAAAGAACTGAAAATTGTCATTTGTTGTGTTTGCAGCATATTTACTGAAATCAAAGCTATTTCATTTAAACTTATAACAACAGTTTAACTTTTTAAACATTTTAACAGGTCACGTTACATGTTAACATATGACCCTTTATTTGATAGCAGCTTCACAAGTCTTGCATCCATTGAACTTGTGAATTTGTTTGCAAGATGTCAGAATAGCCTCCCAGAGCTGCTGTTTGGATGTAAACTGCCTCCCACCCTCATAGATCTTTTGCTTGAGGATGCTCCCAAGGTTCTCAATAGGATTGAGGTCAGGGGAGGATGAAGGCCACACCATGACTTTCTCTCCTTTTATTCCCATAGCAGCCATTGATGCAGAGGTATTCGTTGCAGCATGAGATGGTGCATTGTCATGCATGAAGATGATTTTATTACGGAAACCATAGTTCTTCCTTCTGTACCAGGGAAGAAAGTGGTCAGTCAGAAACTCACCATACTTTGCAGAGGTCATCTTTACACCTTCGAGGACCCTAAAGGGGCCGACCAGCTCTCTTCCCATGATTCCGGCCCAAAACATGACTGCACCATCGCCTTGCTGACGTCGCAGTCTTGTTGGAACAGGGTGGCCGTCCACCAACCATCCACTACTCCATCCATCTGGACCATCCAGGGTTGCACGGCACTCATCAGTGAAAAGGACTGTTTGAAAATTAGTCTTCATGTATTTTTCTGCCCAATGCAGCCGTTTCTGCTTGTGAACATTGGTTAGTGATGGCCGAATAGAAGGTTTTGCTGCTAGGTAATGGTATTTTAGCAACTGCTCTCTTGATCCGATGCATGGTTCTAGCAGAAATGTTCCTCAATGTGCCTTTATCTGCACGAACGCGTCTGTGCTCTGAATCAGCCACAAATCTCTTAATAGTGCGATGATCACGCTTAAGTTTTCGTGAAATATCTAATGTTTTCATACCTCATCCAAGGCATTGAACTATTTCACTCTTTTCGGCAGCAGAGAGATCCTTTTTCTTCCCCATATTGCATGAAAATGGTGCTCTGCTTAAAGGATCACTCTAGGCACCCAGACCACTTCAGCCTAATGAGGTGGTCTGGGTGCCAGGTCCCTCTAGGATTAACCCTTTTTTTTATAAACATAGCAGTTTCAGAGAAACTGCTATGTTTATACTGAGGGTTAATCCAGCCTCCAAAACCTCTAGTGGCTGTCTCATTGACAGCCGCTAGAGGCGCTTGCGTGCTTCTCACTGTGAAAATCACAGTGAGAGCACGCAAGCGTCCATAGGAAAGCATTGTAAATGCTTTCCTATGCGACCGGCTGAATGCGAACGCGGCTCCTGCCGCGCATGCGCATTCAGCCGATGACGTCGCAAGGAAGAAGGAGAGGAGGAGGAAAGCTCCCCGCCCGGCGCTGGAGAAAGAGGTAAGTTTAACCCCTTCCTCCCCCCAGAGCCCGGCGGAAGGGGGACCCTGAGGGTGGGGGCACCCTCAGGGCACTCTAGTGCCAGGAAAACGAGTATGTTTTCCTGGCACTAGAGTGGTCCTTTAATAATGTAGGCTCACCTGGCAATCTAATTATCACAGGAGTCTGAGATTGTTTTCAGTGATCAAAAGAGCCCTGAGACACAATGCCATCCATAAACTGAAAACCAAAATATTTAATCTTTGTGACACTTGAATAGAATTTGCATAATAATTTGGAACAGGGTGTAAAATTGAAATACAATCAATGTACTTATGGTATATGGCAATAAACATTTTCATTGTAGCACAATGTTGTATGGTAGTATCTTCTTGTATAAATGCGCATTACATTTGCCAGCAAAAATATTTTTCAGCTTCCGGGTTTCAAAAATTGAGATGCGATGGCGTATTAGATTCGAGTAAATACATTTAGTATATATATATAAATAAATATCTTTAAATATGGCAGTCACTAGTGGAATGTCTATGGCCAAATGTTTGTCATTTTCTTAATGCCACTAATATGTACAGGTTTAAAATCGAACTTGTCTATATTGGGTCTTTGCAAAATTAGTGGGGCCTGATCCACATTTGTAGTTTCAGGATGCGTGCCATTTATTAGCTTGGCAATCAGGGTGGTGGAGCATCCGACAAAATAATTGTTAAAGGCATTTGCTACTTCTAAGGGGAGTTGCAGGATTTGGTTGTCCACAAGGCCTTCCAACAGTCAGGGAGAGAGGAGGAGTGAACGAGTTCTCTCATATGCCTCTTATGCCGTTTAGTATTACAGAAAGGACTATAAAACTTGAAATACCTTTTAGAAATATAATTTCACTGTATTTACTGTATTTTGGCTTTCTGCTCGGATGCACACATTCTTTTTACATTCTATTGCCTGTAGTAGGCAGTTCTGCCTTGTCCTTACAAATACCTATAAGCAAGGTATGTTTGTCAATTTTATTCACACCTACGGTGAGAGGGTATTTTTTGCTTTTACCTAATATTTCAGACACTGTTGACAATTTAGCGATTTATAGGACACTGTATACTATTTAAATCTTGAATTCCCTAAATGTTCCTATAAAGGATAAAAAATAAAATATAACGCTGCTTAATCATATGTTTGTGTGTCAGCATACTTGAAGCTTGGCTTGAATAGCTATGTTAATAGCACAGATAGCTTGACAGAGAAAGGGTTAAGAATCAGGGGCACCCAGCCTTTTATTCAATATTCCTGCGGTTGGCATAGAGGCAACTTAGAAGCGGGGGGGGGGGGGGGGGGAGGTGAAATCCTAATATCCGTATACATTATACTATATAATCCGTTTCATCAGATGAATACACTTTACATCACATATCTTGTAAATTGTGGGATATTTATAAAGTCATCCCTCCCCCTTGCCCCCCCCCCCCCGCCCCACCCCCCGTTATTCAATGGATCTTAGAGACCGTTTAAAGAGCTCTCACTAATTACCAAAAAAAACGCTATCCTCAAGCAGAGTATGACATCATCAATGAGTTTGACTGGAAATAAAGATGGATTGAGATTCTCTTACCAACCCCCACAGCATTAATCAATAGGTGCATAATGCTGTCTACGTATTGTACTAACATTATTAAACCGACTGAGCGTCGTTTACAATGTGGTTTGAAATTACTTACTGCCGCAGTCATTGAGGTCAGGGATCTAAAGTCAACATTGTATTTCCTTCCCTGCTTATATAAAGTTACAAGGATCTAATTAGATAAAGAAAATAATCAGACAATCGGCATGGAAAGCCAAAGACATGCTTGGAAAATACATTTTTAGCAGGAGAGGCAGAGAATGTGGTGTTGTTATACATGTCAAAGTGTTGAAAGACATTAGGAAATATTTAGATCAGATGTAAGTTTTTGGGTTTTGATGACTAATGTAATGTTTATATTCTTTTCTGCTGACAGAACCCTTTTAATAAAGTAATTAAACTTTCTGCATGGCACGGGAGAGCTGTGCGGATTCGTGTGATTACAGCAGCCTCTCGGTTTTGGCCTGGGAGGGGTTTGCGAGATGCCTCATTTATTTCAGGAATAAGATAGATTTAGGAGGGCATCAGACAAGGCCAGAAAGCCACTAAAGCGGTATTGATAATGAAGAAAAATGGCAAAGCGAGCTATAGCTATTTTCATGGCGAAACTCGGTACGGCAGGCTTATAACAAGGAATAGCAAGACAAATATTTAGTAATATTGATATCACAACATTCACAGCACCGTGGACCTCAGAAAATACATAACGATGTCCTCATCAACTGAAGACATCCCCCCTAAAACTCCCTCCACAAAGGTGTGAATATTATATTGAATGAAAATATGATGTACAATTTATCTGAAGCATTTATTACCCTACGTAGTATAAGGACAAAACAATACAATGTGTAAAGATGAAAAAATAAAATAAACCACATTTTAAGTTAGCTACAAAAAATATTTATTCGTTGGTTGTAGGAAAATTGGGGGCTGGTATTGAAAAGTGATTATATGGCATCTCGTGTCACAGACATTTAAATAATTTGGGAGCCAAAAAGTCATATTATTGTTGTAATATCTATAACCATGATGATATACCCTGCTATATCATCCCTGACTCGATACCTCCAAAAATGCTCCATAACTGCTGAACGCTGCTGGAGAAAGTCTTAATCCGCATCGGACTTTCTCCACTATAAATTTATGCTGCGTTCATACAGCTTGGCTCTTACCTCTGCAAAAGTAATTACTTCAAATTACTTCAATACCCTCATAACCACACTCTCCCGTGAACCCAAACTACTATTTCACACTTTTAACTCTCTTCGCCTTGTTGCTCCTCCTCCTAACGACTTAACCACCACAAACTTTGCAACTCACTTCAATGATAAGATCTCTACAATAGGGGAAGCGATCTCTCATCTCTCTCTTTCCCCTTACAATACTTCCCCTAACTTCACTCCCTCTGCTGTTCTATGTTCATTCGCATCCACCCCACCACCTGCTCCCTTGATCCTATTACCTCATATCTCATCCGTACTCTGTCTCCTTCTCTTACTTTGCCGCTCACTAAAACTCTCAATCTCTCCCTCTCATCTGGCATATTCCCATTACCCTTCAAACATGGCATTGTAACCCCAATTCTAAAAAAAAACAATCTTGACCCTGTAAAGGATCCTGCTATCCGTGCAGCGCTGATCCTTGTAGCGTCTCCCGAAATCCAAGCTGAAAAGAGTGAAGTAGTGATTATAGCTCCCAATTCCCCAAACATGAGTCGAGACTTCATGAAGGGGTAAAACGAATGTGTTTATTGATGGCCAAACTCAGCCCTTTTATGATGGTCTCCCAGCAAGGGAACTCCCACATGGGACCTTGTGGAAGACTGTAACAAAATATGCAGAACCAATCAGTATACAGTACAATTCTTATACACACCCACAGGAAGAGTGTAACCCCTCCTCTGTATCCTGGAGATAATTAACTTACCCCTCCTCTCTATCCTGGAGATAATTAACTTAAGTGGTTGCAGAGAACCTAATTATCTCCGGGCAGAGAGAAACGTGCTTTTTACCTTTTAACAAAACTGTATTAAAATCAATAACTCATGTTTCGCTAAACGAAGTCCCCATGTTCCACACCCCCCAGATAGCTTGGATCTGAGCCAGGGCCGGACTGGGGATACAAAGCAGCCCTGGAAAAAAAAAATCTATGCCAGCCCCATAAGTCATTGCGCCATATATTGTCGCATGTAATATGTAAGGCTATGTCTTGCCACCCCAGATAATAGAGTTATGAGATATATATATATATATATATATATATATATATATATATATATATATAGCTTTTTCTAATATAATATATTGGTCCTTTCAGAGTAAAACATTTAATTATACAGTAAGCATACTCACATGCAGACACAGACAATCTCACTGACACACACAAGCTCATTGATACACAGCCTCATAGACAAACAATTTCACTAATATACATAAGCTCATTGACATAAAAACCCAAGCTCACTCACTAGCAGGCACACACACACACACACACACGCAAGCAAGCAAGCTCACTAGCAGGCGCACACACACACAGCTTAATGTAGTGTTTCTGGTGTCTATAGCCTGTCCCTGCAGGCTTTTGAATGTAAACACTGACTTTGCAGAGAAAAGGCAGTGTTTACATTGCTTCCTAGTGACACCTCTAGTGACAGACACTCAGACGGTCACTAGAGGCGCTTCCTGTGTCGGTGCGGATTGGCTGAGATCATCAAGCTTGATGATCTCAATCATAGAGGCAGAGACCAGCACGACGTTGGAAAAAAAAAAAGGTGAGTTAAACATTATTTTTAAAAACACACACAGACACCACGACTGACACACACACACACACCATGACAGACACACACACCATGATACAGACACACAGCATGACACAGACAGACACACACACACAGCATGACACAGACAGACACACCGCATGACACAGACAGACACACCGCATGACACAGACAGACACACCGCATGACACAGACAGACACACAGCATGACACAGACAGACACACAGCATGACACAGACAGACACACAGCATGACACAGACTCACACACAGCATGACACAGACAGAGACAAAGCATGACACAGACTCACACACAGCATGACACAGACTCACACACAGCATGACACAGACTCACACACAGCATGACACAGACAGACACACAGCATGACACAGACACACACACACAGCATGACACAGACACACACCATGACACAAACAGACACACACACAGCATGACAGACACACACACACACAGCATGACAGACACACACACACAGCATGACAGACACACACACACAGCATGACAGACACACACACACACACACAGTGACAGACAGACAGACACACACAGCATGACAGACACACACACACACACAGCATGACAGACACACACACACACAGCATGACACACACACACACACACACACAGCATGACACACACACACACACACACACACACAGCATGACAGACACACACACACACACACACAGCATGACAGACACACACACACACACACACACACACAGCATGACAGACACACACACACACACACACACACACACACACACTGACATACATACTTTTTGGTACCTGTGGGTGGGCAGACTGCTGTGCTGGCGGCCGCAGGGAGAACTTGATTGGCGGCCGCAGGGGAAGCTCTTCTGGGCCGGCGGCCGGTGGGGGAGCAGGCTGTTCTGGGGGAGCAGGCTGTTCTGTCTCTGCTCCCCCTCCCTCGCGGGCTAGAAAAAGACCGGAGCCGGAATATGACGTCATATTCCGGCTCCGGTCTCATTAAGCTGCGCGCGAGGGAGGGGGAGCAGAGACAGAACAGCCTGCTCCCCCAGAACAGCCTGCTCCCCCACCGGCCGCCGGCCCAGAAGAGCTTCCCCTGCGGCCGCCAATCAAGTTCTCCCTGCGGCCGCAGGTCACCCCGGCCCCAGGTGCCGACGGCCCACCGGGAAATTTCCCGGTATCCCGGTGGGCCAGTCCGGCCCTGATCTGAGCGCATATTATAGGCGAATAGCGCTCAGATCCCACAAACACAGTTTTCAATAACGTCGAGTAAAGTTTAAGTTCACCAGCTGTAATAGAAGATAAACTGCACGAACCCACATACGAGTGTAACAGGGGAAATGTACAATCCAAGCAAGTAAGGCGAATTATGTGATCCAGAGACAGAGGGCTCTGTCCCAAGTGCCTTAAGACCCCATGACTTAACGGGCCAGCATCCCAGGGTAAGAGGCTAGCAATCCGGCTCCTCCAAGCGATAGGGGGGTAGGGCAGTTTGTCACATGCAGACCCAGTGACAAAAGCCATTTTGTCACACATCTCCCCTTTTCCAAACGGACTAACAGGGTATCTGACCTCCTGCCGGTCAGTGCCCTTGTTAGTCCAGCAGCCCACCCACAAAACAGAAACAGCAGTACAGCCCACCCACAATAACTGGTTACTACACCTGAGTGAGGGAAAAACGTGTCCATGTCCAGGTGCCTCACCACGGCTGTGTGTGGGACTGGTAGGCTGCCTTGGTGGGTGGCTGAGTGGGCAGAGACCAGCGGTACTCTGCCCTGGTACCAGCACTACTACGGGAGTAGTCTGGTTGAAACTTGGTTGCTGGAGACCGACTGTCTCCCCTTTAGCTGCACAGCTCTGCTGCTGGAAACAGACTGTCTCCCCTTTAGCTGTACAGCTCTGCTGCTGGAGACCGACTGTCTCCCCTTCCCCTTTAGCTGTACAGCTCTGCTGCTGGAGACCGACTGTCTCCCCTTTGGCTGCACAGCTCTACTGCTGGAGACCGACGGTCTCTACTCCTAATACAGTGTCCTGCTGCTGGGGAAAGGAGACTGGGCTCTCTATTCCCTGCTGGACACACTGCCGCTGGGGAATGTAGACTAGGCTCCCAATTCCCTGCAGGTCCGGTGAAGAGACCTCGGTCCCATCTCCACCTGCCGACTGTGGACACTCCCCGGACCAGTCTATGAGGTCCCCTACCTCTGCAGCTGGTAGCGGAGCAGGGTGTACCTCAGCCGGGTCTTGCCAGTGGTAGTGCTGCAGGTTAGGCTGTGAGTGGATCAAGCTGAACAGATGTTGGTAGTCCTCTAACCAGGTCTCCTGCCATACCAGGGTCTCGAGCTCCGACACCCACTCCTTCAGGGGCTGCTCCCCCAGCAGAGGCTTTCGCAGCGCCAATCGCATTCGCAACCTCTGCTCCTCACTGGGGAGACTCTTGCTCCATTGTCGCTGCACGTCCTCCATGGCCTCGTGCCATACGCCTTTCCGGGCTGCATCCCTGTAATCCGGGTGCTCCTCCTCATGGAACGCTGATTCCATGCTACTGTAGCCAGGGTCACTGTACGAATACTAGTGTTGCCCTAATTATAAATCCATGTGTCGCTAGGATGCTATTCACTACTTGATTCGGTTCTGTATATCCATTCGGGAGAAAATCCCGCCGCTTGCCACCAGTGTAAAGCATCCTGCTATCCGTACAGCGCTGATCCTTGTAGCGTCTCCCAAAATCCAAGCTGAAAAGAGTGAAGTAGTGATTATAGCTCCCAATTCCCCAAACATGAGTCGAGACTTCATGAAGGGGTAAAACAAATGTGTTTATTGATGGCCAAACTCAGCCCTTTTATGATGGTCTCCCAGCAAGGGAACTCCCACATGGGACCTTGTGGAAGACTGTAACAAAATATGCAGAACCAATCAGTATACAGTACAATTCTTATACACACCCACAGGAAGAGTGTAACCCCTCCTCTGTATCCTGGAGATAATTAACTTACCCCTCCTCTCTATCCTGGAGATAATTAACTTAAGTGGTTGCAGAGAACCTAATTATCTCCGGGCAGACAGAAACATGTGCTTTTTACCTTTTAACAAAACTGTATTAAAATCAATAACTCATGTTTCGCTGAACGAAGTCCCCATGTTCCACCCCCCCCCCCCCCAGATAGCTTGGATCTGAGCGCATATTATAGGCGAATAGCGCTCAGATCCCACGAACACAGTTCTCAATAACGTCGCGTAAAGTTTAAGTTCACCAGCTGTAATGGAAGTTAAACTGCACAAACCCACATACGAGTGTAACAGGGGAAATGTACTGTCACGTTTAACATTTGTTATGAAGGAACACAACTGCAGATTTCTTAGAGCTTGAATATTTATTAGAACAATTATAAGATATTGTGACTTTAAGTCCAGAATTACAGGCACTGTAGCTTTAAATAATAAACGGTTGCTTAAGTCCAGAATTACAGGCACTGTAGCTTTAAATAATAAACGGTTGTTTAAGTCCAGAATTACAGGCACTGTAGCTTTAAATAATAAACGGTTGCAATTAGCAGGTTCTGAATCATTTAGAGTCTGTTTGTTGAGTTAACAAGTTAGGTGATAAGCAATTACAATAGTTTGTTCTGAAGCAAGACAGGTGCAGCTAACTTGAATAGTGGATAGGTTGAAGATAGCTGTAGCTGGGTTGATTGATAATAAGACTTTGGTAACAGGCAATAAAGGCTTTAGATATGTAACTCTTATCACAGAGGTTTAATGTTACTTAGCTTCCGGTAAAGAGAAAACAGGTTCCCTAGTTCTCCTCAGAGGCGGTTATATCCAATGATATGTGTGTAGAGAGTTCAGGCTTTAGTCGAGGATGAGGAGAGGTGAAGGGGACGTGAGTAGTCTTCCAGTCCGGTCCGGTAACAGATGGCTTTCACAGAGAAGTTTGTAGCCGGTTCGTGAGTGCGGTACGTAGTTCAATAATCCAGCGTCTATCAGCTGGTGCGGTCGCATTAAGTAAGGAGACCGTGTCATAAGGGGGTGTGGCTAAGCTCCGTGGAACCCGGAAGTAAGAGGATACCAGAATTAAGGCATGACAGTACCCTCTCCGTAATGAGCAACCTCTGGGTGCTATTAATATGGTTTAGAAGGGTAGCGTTTGTGGAAAGCGGAAATTAATTTGTCAGCATGAATGACAGAGGAGTTTTCCCAAGTATCTTCATCAATTCCATATCCTTTCCATCTAATGAGGTATTGTAAAGAGCCACGATGAATCCTTGAATCCAGAATTCTTTGAATTTCGTATTCTTCTTCACCCTGGACTAATACAGGATCAGGAGAAGAAGTGACATCTCTATGGAAAGGGTCAGGATGATGAGGTTTAAGCAAGGACACATGGAAAACAGGATGGAGTTTCAAAGTAGGTGGAAGCTTCAATTTAACAACATTACGGTTGATAATCGATATTATTGGAAAAGGACCAAGAAAAAGGGAACTTAACTTCTTTGATGGACGGGTTGTGGAGATGTTTTTTGAGGAAAGCCAGACAAGATCACCAATTACATAAGCGGGAGGAGGTTGTCTTTTTGTATCAAAAAACTTCTTTTGATTGGATGACGCCAATTCCAGATTTTCATGTAATTTCTTGAATAAAGAGGACATGTGAGAGATTTGATTCGAAACGGAGGGGTTAGATGAAGAAACTGTCTGAGCAGGAAATGAGGAGGGATGAAATCCATAATTGGAGAAAAATTGAGTCATTTTGCTACTGGTATGAAAAGAGTTGTTGTATGCAAATTCTGCCATGGGTAACCATGTTATCCAATCATCTTGTAAGTGAGAACAATAACATCGTAGATATTGCTCTAAGCATTGGTTGACTCTTTCAGTTTGTCCATCAGTTTGAGGATGATATGCGGATGACAGTTTACGTTGGATATGAAGAGAAGCACATAATGCGTTCCAAAATTTGGAGGTAAACTGAGTTCCTCGGTCTGAAATGATTTCGTCTGGCAGTCCATGAAGTTTCACTATATTGTCGAGGAATATTTTTGAGAGTTCAGAGGATGAGGGTAACTTCTTTAAAGGAATATAATGAGACATTTTCGTGAAGCGGTCCACTACCACTAAAATGGTGGTATGATGTTGAGAAGGGGGTAGTTCCACCAAGAAGTCCATAGAAATGGATTGCCAAGGCCTTTCAGGAATCGGTAGATTCAATAATTGACCGAATGGGTGATGATGTTCATGTTTGGATCTTTGGCAGGTAGAACAAGATTTGACATAAGATTCAATGGTTTTGTCTTGGCGAGGCCACCAATAGTATCTCTTAGACAATTCAAGGGTCTTTTTTATACCTGGATGACCTGCCAGAGGAGAATCATGAATAAATTCGAGTATTTTAGTTCTGAAAGAGGGAGGTACATAAATCCGGTCCTTGAAATAGAAGACCGTCTTTCTTGGATAATTTAACTGATTTAGGAAGTTCAAGAGCATCTTCACTGAGGTCTTTAATGTCGTCAATAAGGGAAGATAAGATTCCAACGACTGTATGCGGAGGAGGTTCCAATTCAGTGTCTTTATGGATCCTGGAAAGGGCATCTGCCTTTTTGTTCCTAGACCCAGGTCTAAAGACGATTTGGAAATTGAACCGTGAAAAAAAAAAGATTCCATCTTACTTGTCGAGCAGAAAGAGTCTTGTTGGAGTGAAGATATTCAAGGTTTTTATGGTCAGTGTACACAATTAAAGGGGTTTGAGCACCCTCAAGAAGGTGTCTCCAAGTTTCTAAAGCTACTTTGATACTTAATAATTCTTTTTCCCCTATAGGATAATTCTTTTCGGCAGGAGATAATGAGCGTGAGAAGAAGGCGACTGGATGAAGAGGTTCTTGAGGAGTTTTATGTTGAGAGAGGACAGCTCCAATTGCAGTTTCCGAAGCATCCGTTTTAAGGACATAAAGATATGAGGGGTTTGGAAGTTGAAGAACAGGAGCTGTTGTAAACTTTCTCTTTAATTCATCGAAGGCAGTTTGAGCCTTCTCGTTCCAATTGAAGGGATGTTTTTTACTGTTAAGTTGATTGAGTGGGTGAGCTACCTCCGAGTAGTTTTTAATAAATTTTCTGTAGAAGTTGGCGAACCCTAGAAACCGCTGCAATTCTTTTACTGTAGAGGGAACAGGCCAATTGATGATACAATCGATTTTTGAATTATCCATGCTTATTGAATGAGGGGAAATAACGTAACCTAAAAAGGTTATTTCATTGACGTGAAAAATACATTTTTCGGGTTTAGCGAATAGTTTGTGAGTTCTGAGTCTGGATAACACCCATCTGACATGTTTTCTGTGTTCATCAGGAGTGTTGGAGTACATGAGAATGTCATCTAAATAAATGATAACACAGACGTCCAATAGATCTCTAAAGATGTCATTTATAAAATGTTGAAAAGTTGCAGGGGCGTTGCAGAGGCCAAAAGGCATCACCAGATACTCGTAGAGGCCATATCTTGTTCGGAAAGCAGTTTTCCATTCATCGTTAGCCTTTATTCTGATGAGGTTATATGCCCCGCGAAGGTCAAGCTTAGTGTAGATGGTAGCAGTTTTTAATCGTTCAACCAGTTCATTGATCAGGGGAAGAGGATAACGATTTTTAACTGTTATTTTGTTTAAAGCTCTGTAATCAATGATGGGACGTATAGTCTGGTCCTTATTTCTCACAAAAAACATACTTGAGGCAGCAGGTGAACTGGAGGGTCTAATGAACCCTTTCCGTAGGTTTTCATCCAGGTATTCTTTGAGAATTTGTAATTCAGACTCAGAGAGAGGGTAGATGTGCCCGAAAGGTACGGGGGCACCAGGTATGAGGTCTATAGGACAATCGTAGGAACGATGAGGTGGGAGCGTTTCAGCTTCCTTTTTACTGAATACGTCTGAAAAGTCTGAATAACAAGAAGGTATAGTTGGTTCTTTGGAGATCTGAAAGATTGGAATTTGTTGTAAGCATGTTTCCTTACAATAATTGGAGTTAAAGGTGAGAGAGAAGGGCGACCAAGAAATTTGAGGGTTGTGGTTCCTTAACCAGTTGATCCCTATTATAACGGGATAGAGGGGTGATGGAATAACATCAAATATTAGATATTCAGTATGAATATGATTGGTGGTTACTTTTAGAGGGATGGTTTCATGAAGAATCGGTCCCGAGGAGATAAGGGAGCCGTCAATCACTCTAACAGGAACAGAAGTGCTTTTACGAACACAAGGAATTTTATTCTTTGTTACAAAGGTTGAATCGATGAACACCCCATTTGCACCAGAATCGATGATGGCCTCAGTCATAATTCTTTCCTTATCCCACTGTAGTATGAGAATTATAGGAGTGAATTGAGTGGTTGGTGTAGAGGGGAGTGCACTTAGGATAGCAGAGGCATAGACTTGCCTACCGCCCTTTGTCCGTTTCAACAAAGGACAATCAGAGACCAAATGATCTTGAGAGGCACAATACATGCAGAGGTTTAATAGACGTCTTCGGTTCTTCTCTTCAGGAGTGAGAGGACTTCTTATTACCCCTATTTCCATAGGTTCGCTTGGTAAGGATGGTTTTTCAGGAGTCTTTGAAGGAGTGAAAGGTTTTCTTTCTTTTGAACTTGAGAGGGCTTTTTCGGCCTTTCTTTCTCTAAGTCTTCTGTCAATGCTGATTGATAGGTGAATCAGAGCGTTCAAAGTAGTAGGGAGTTCTGTTCTGGATAGTTCATCTTTTACAGCTTCAGATAAGCCAATTCGAAACTGGTTGCGCAATGTGATGTCATTCCATTGCGTTTCTACTGCCCATCTTTTAAATTCAGCAATGTAATCTTCAACGGGTCTATGTTTTTGCTGTAGGGTTCTGATTGTTAAATCAGCTGTAGCTTGTTTGTTAGGATCTTCATAGAGAAGAGACATGGCTTCAAAAAATTCATCCAGTGAGTCTAAGATGGGGTCATCGTTTTCCAAAAAGGAATGGGCCCATGACATAGGTTCACCTCTTAGAAAGGAGATAACCGAACAAACTTTAGTTCTTTCTGTAGGATAAGATCTAGGTTTTAAAGCAATTAATAATTTGCAAGAATTAAGGAACTCCCTATATTTAGAACGATCTCCAAAGAACTTTTCAGGGTTACATACAGCAGGATCGCTAGCTAAGTGCAGAACAGTATGAGGAGTATGAGTTTGTAAGTCTCTGACATAAGTGAGAATTCTTTCATTAGTAACTTGCAGGTCTTGCACACCTTGGGCTAGTGTATCGACTCGTTGATTCAGCGTAGTTATCGTAGAATCGAAATCTGCTGGATCCATTACAAGGGCTGGATTATTCTGTCACGTTTAACATTTGTTATGAAGGAACACAACTGCAGATTTCTTAGAGCTTGAATATTTATTAGAACAATTATAAGATATTGTGACTTTAAGTCCAGAATTACAGGCACTGTAGCTTTAAATAATAAACGGTTGCTTAAGTCCAGAATTACAGGCACTGTAGCTTTAAATAATAAACGGTTGTTTAAGTCCAGAATTACAGGCACTGTAGCTTTAAATAATAAACGGTTGCAATTAGCAGGTTCTGAATCATTTAGAGTCTGTTTGTTGAGTTAACAAGTTAGGTGATAAGCAATTACAATAGTTTGTTCTGAAGCAAGACAGGTGCAGCTAACTTGAATAGTGGATAGGTTGAAGATAGCTGTAGCTGGGTTGATTGATAATAAGACTTTGGTAACAGGCAATAAAGGCTTTAGATATGTAACTCTTATCACAGAGGTTTAATGTTACTTAGCTTCCGGTAAAGAGAAAACAGGTTCCCTAGTTCTCCTCAGAGGCGGTTATATCCAATGATATGTGTGTAGAGAGTTCAGGCTTTAGTCAAGGATGAGGAGAGGTGAAGGGGACGTGAGTAGTCTTCCAGTCCGGTCCGGTAACAGATGGCTTTCACAGAGAAGTTTGTAGCCGGTTCGTGAGTGCGGTACGTAGTTCAATAATCCAGCGTCTATCAGCTGGTGCGGTCGCATTAAGTAAGGAGACCGTGTCATAAGGGGGTGTGGCTAAGCTCCGTGGAACCCGGAAGTAAGAGGATACCAGAATTAAGGCATGACATGTACAATCCAAGCAAGTAAGGCGAATGATGTGATCCAGAGACAGAGGGCTCTGTCCCAAGTGCCTTAAGACCCCATGACTTAACGGGCCAGCATCCCAGGGTAAGAGGCTAGCAATCCGGCTCCTCCAAGCGATAGGGGGTAGGGCAGTTTGTCACATGCAGACCCAGTGACAAAAGCCATTTTGTCACAGACCCTAACTCCCTGTCCAACTACTGCCCTATCTTGCTAGTACCTTTTGCGTCCAAGATCCTTGAAAGACTTGTGTATGTGAGATTGACAGACTTCCTCTAGTCCAATTCTCTGCTCGACCAACTTCAGTCTGGTTTCCACGCTCAGCACTCTGTGGAAACGTCTCTGACCAAAGTATCAAATGAGCTACTCGCTGCAAAATCTCATGGTCACTACTCTATCCTAATTCTTATTTACCTTTCCGCTGCTTTTGATACTGATCCTCAACAGCTTCTTCTCATCCTCTAATCTCGGTCTACGAGATATTGCTCTCTCCTGGTGCTCCTACCACACT
This sequence comes from Pelobates fuscus, assembly GCF_036172605.1. NCBI lineage: Eukaryota > Metazoa > Chordata > Amphibia > Anura > Pelobatidae > Pelobates > Pelobates fuscus. The sequence goes on from NC_086321.1 coordinate 366,628,429, forward strand.
CTTTTAGTGTTTCTTTCTCTGGCTCTGCCTCTTCATCCCAACCTCTCTCTGTTGGTGTCCCCCAAGGTTCAGTCCTTGGTCCCCTACTGTTCTCGATCTATACTGCCTCCCTTGGTAAACTCATCAGCTCCTTTGGCTTCCAATATCACTTCTATGCGGATGACACACAAATCTATCTGTCCTCCCCCGATCTCTCCCCGCCTCTCTTGACTAGTGTCTCTGACTGCCTCTCTGCTATTTCTAACTGAATGGCTGCCCACTTCCTTAAACTCAACGTGTCCAAAACAGAACTTCAGGTCTTTCCTCCCTCAAGTGTTGCTACTCCCATCTCTGTCTCCCTCCACGTTAATAGTTCTACCATCAGCTCCACCACGCAAGCTCACTGCCTAGGTGTTCTCTTTGACTTCGACCTCTCCTTCACCCCTCATGTCCAGTCGATCGCCAAATCCTGCCACTTCCATCTCAAAAACATTGTGCACATCCACCCCTACTTAACGCCACATGCGGCTAAGGCCACATGCCACTGTCCTCTCTCGCCTTGACTACTGCAATCTGCTTCTCAGTGGTCTTTTGTGCTCCCAACTTGCCCCATTGCAGTCTATAATGAATGCGACGGCGAGGCTCATCCTTCTGTCCGCCCGCACCTCCCTGCCTCACCCCTCTGTCATTGGCTTCCAGTAAGATATAGGGCTCAATATAAAATTCTGGTTCTTGCTTTTAAATCTCTACATAATGCCGCTCCCACCTATCTATCCTCCTTAATACACAAATATGTCCCATCCAGGCCCCTAATCTCTGCTGAAGACCTATGTCTATCCACTGTTCGTACTCCCACCTCTGATGCTCGCCTCCAAGACTTCTCCAGGCCTGCACTGTTCCTGTGGAACTCACTTCCCTTCTCCGTTAGACGCTCAACCAGTCTCCACTCCTTCAAAAAATCATTAAAAACTCACTTTTTCACAAATGCATATCAATTAAACTGTTAATGGCTCCAAAAAACCCACACTAAACCTTCATTGAATACTATTCTACCAATCTGCTTCCCTAATACTTCCCTAACCTTTTGTGTCACTTTACCCCACTCCCTCATTGAGCAGGTCCCTCAACCTCTCTGTTTCTGTGCGTCAAACTTGTTTGGTTACAAATACATGTTTGTTGGTCCATCCATTGTACAGCACTACGGAATTTGTTAGTGCTATATAAATATCATCATCATAATAATAATAATAATATGATATGCATTTCTTTCGGAATCCTCACTTTGTAATGTACATGTAGATTCCAAAACTAAAAGGGGATTGTTAAAGAATGTCAGTATGTGACTTTACTATTATATACAATAAATACAGTTCCCTGGATAAAAAAAATAAAACATCTAGAAGATAAATATTTTGCAACATATATAAATTTTCATCTTTAAAGCAAAGTGAATTTCATTTTTACACACATTTATTTATGCATTACTGCCAACTCTAGGCATGCAGGAAGGGAGTATGTAAAGGATGAAGCCATATAGGATAAGATGCCTACCTAGCATATATAAATCACATTTTAAAAAGAGCAATTTCATATATAAATTGCTGTTCAGGAATATTGAAAAGTCAATTATGCAAATTTACACCGTTTTACTTTATTTATTTATTCTTGGATTATTTACAGAAATATTGAAGGAATAAAAGGTATTAGACGTTTTATGGTACCCCAAACACAAAACACAGCAGGTGTTACAGAAACTGAAAATAATAAATAGGGTAATCCGTGTATTGAGATGACTCCTAGGGCTGCTGGATAGCAGCCTCGAAGTTTGACCTACAAAAGTTGCTGGAGAGTGTGTGAGGAGGTAGAAGTGTATGCCTTTTAAGGTATTAATACATAGATGCATAGGGATAGAATGGAGCACTGGTAAATAAATACGTTTCACTATGTGTTAGGAAGATAAAAAGAGGAAATGGAAGAAGAGTGGAGCCAGAGCGTTACAGCCCCCCCTTATCGGGGGATAACCCCCGGTGCGGATAAACAGGAGAACAAAGAGGAATGGAGGAGGTAACCAAAACTAGTGAAAGAGATTATATATCATAAAACTTAATATTTAATTGATTATTTAAAAAAGTCTAATAGGACAAAAGGAAACAAGATACATCACACTCAAAAAACTCAAATAGTACTATATCTAGAAAATAATAAATAAAACACACACAAATAAATAAAAGGATAAAAATACATATATATACGGCTACAATTAGCCTTTAGAAAATGGAGAAGAGGTATCAAGCCTCTATATCTATGAATAATATGGTGCTTAAGCTTTTTTAAATAATCACTTGAATATTAAATTTTTTTTTTTGTAAATTCTTTATTATTACGAACAGGTGAGTACAGAAACAAACAATCATACACCACAACAGTGTATATACAGCAAGTCAGTTCGAAATTTAACATCAAAAGTAAGCATTTTTATCTTCTGATCATCTGGTATGCAACAAGCGTCATATGGTTGTTCATTAGCCAGTAAAGCGTAGGCAACTCTAGCAAAGTGACAAGTGAACAAATATAGTTAGATGCATCGTTAAAAGCTAATGCCATTCCAGTAACATCAAAAACCTCTCAATGAAGGCTAAATAATGGGATAACTTAGGGCCTCTATTCCGTGGCACCTTCAGGTGGCCCGGTTTTAAGTCTAATAGTCGGGAGGGAAGGTAGTGTTCATATTTGTAGTCATAACGAGATGCGACATACATGACTGAGGGCCTCTTCGTAATCCTGCGTGGGAGCAGTGTCGAGGACATGTGAGTATTTATCGATGAGCTAAGTGCATTGTGTAGCAATTGAGGGTGTGATTGTCAAGCACATTCAGTGCACCACTAAGGGTGTAACCCTCAAGTCTTCGTCCTAGTCTAGGGTCTCCTGGGGGAGAACCTCCAGTGGCTACTTATGTTACAGGAGTGGTTTAGGTGAGTCTGTCCCCTTCGTAGGTCCGTCAGTCAGACGCCTGATGGGGTGCCTTGGAGTGTCGCAGGGCGTATGTTATGTTCCCTTCCCCTCGTCGGTCTATTGAGTCATACTATGGAGTCGTTGTTCAGTTCGTTTAGTGTCCCAGTCATCCCTGTAATCCGTTGTTAGTTGTTTATTTAATGTTTTGGGGGGTGATGGCACTGGAGTGCCTCTCCGGTGTCTACTACAAAGTTCTCCTATAGCTCACGCATCCTCACAGTCAGGTACCCCCGTTCCGGCCCCCCTGGGGCAGTCCGAGCCGCTACCACTGAGTCCCAGAGATGGGTCGCGTGGGGATGAGTGAGAAACCTCGTATATTGTTGGAAGGAGAAGAAGAGGGGGGGGGGGGGTGGGTGAGGAGGGGGGGGAGGGGTTGGGTTTAGATATGGCACCAGACATCAGCGCACGCTCGGTCTCTCCAAGACCGTATGAAATGGTGAGTTTTCATGGTCTCACTGCTCCTGGTCGTGAGAGGTATACATACCACGGGGTCCAGGCCTCTACATGTTTGGTACTCCTTCCGAGCAATTCTGCATATCGCGCCTCAGCCGTGTGGATGTCTTCTACTCTCTGAAGCCAGTCCGTCACAGTCGGTGGTTGTGTCTGCTTCCATTTAGCGGGAACGGATGCTTTAGCCGCATTTAGTAGGTGTCGGACTATCGACCTCTTGTATTGGGCAATTGAGCCCTCGGTGTGATGGAGTAGGGCCATTTCTATGGTGAGGTCAGGTAGGTCTCCCAGTATGGTCTTCATCTCTCGTTGTATATCCTCCCAAAACGGCTTAATCCGTGCGCAGTCCCACCAAATGTGTCTTATTGTGCCTGTGTGGGATTCGCATCTCCAACATGCGTCTGAGGATCCCGGGAATATTCTATGTAGCAAGGAGGGGGTCTTGTACCAGTGGGAAAGCAGTTTGAAGTTGACCTCCTGGTAATTGGTGCTGATGGAGCTCTTGTGCTGTAGAATCAATATCTGTTCCCATTGTGTGTCGGTGAACGTCCTATCCGTCAGCTCTTCCCATCTTCTTTTGAACGCCGTGTTCCTGGAGCGTTCTCCCGTTATTAGCCGTTGATATATGACTGAGACTCTGCCATCGGCATCTGAGTCAGTCGTGCAGAGATGTTCAAACCACGTTTGTTCTCTATGTATTGCTACCCTGTTGGGAAGGTTATAGTAGAAATGTCGTAGTTGCGCATAATGGAATCTATGCATGAGTGTTGGATGTGGTATCCCACTCCAGTCTCGAAGGTTCTGTATACCCGCGTTACTGAGGACTTCGGATATCGGGACAAAGTCATCATTTCCTACAATTGGCCAGGAAGAGCGGGGAAGTCCTCCTCCTATATCAGAGTTGAAGGTGATCGGTATCAGGGGGCTCGGCTGCGGGGAGATGTGTTGGTTACGTCTCAGGTGGGACCATGTCTTCAGTGTTTGAGCGACGGGTGATTCAGCACCTAGCATTGACGTTGCGTCCACCGAATTATGCCACGTGAGTCTGTGGAGGGCTTTGTTACTGCCCTCTCTATTCAGTGCCACCCACAGTTTGGTGTCAGATGCCACCTGCCAATCCCTAATCCGCTGTAGTACCGTGGCATGATAGTATTTGCGGATATCTGGCAAAGCCAGGCCTCCCCAATTTTTGGGTAGGCATAACTTGTCAAAGCTGAGCCGTGCCCTTTCTCCCTTCCAGATGTATTGTATCACCGCTGACTTAAGAGATGCAAAAAATCCCGTCGGGATGTGCCAGGGGATGGTGTGAAAGTAGTAAAGGAGCCGCGGGAGGACGTTCATCTTTATTACCGATATACGTCCCTGCCAGGAGATGTGGTCGTAGTTCCAGCTTTTGAGATCGTTGAGGATTGTGCGCAAAAGGGGGATGTAATTCGTGGCATAAATTTCTTTCGGGTTCCTGGGTATCCAGATTCCCAGGTATCGCATCTGGTCCCGACACCAATGAAAGGGGTATTCACGTTGAATTTGCTCTCCTACGTCCATCGGGGTCGAGACATCTAATATTTCGCATTTAGTTAGATTAAGTTTCAGTCCCGATAACCGGCCATACGTATCGAATTCTCGCATCAATGCCGGCAGGGAATCAGTCGGGTCGCTCACGAAGAAGAGCATGTCGTCTGCGTATGCAGCTACCTTATGTTCCTGGGTCCCATGCCGAAACCCCCTGATCTCCGGGGTAAGTCTCACCCTATCCAAGAATGGTTCCAGCGAGATGGCAAACAAGAGTGGTGATAATGGGCAACCCTGACGCGTGCCGTTGTGGATGGTGAAGGCGTCCGTGAGGGCGCCATTCACTCGTACTTTAGCGCAGGGGTCCGTATATAGCGCCTCTATCCAAGCCATCATCCCTCTTCCTAGTCCCACTTTTCGTAGCGTCGCCATCATGAAGCTCCAGTTTACCCGATCAAAAGCCTTTTCGGCATCTGTGGAGAGCATTAGTAGGCCTGAATTTTCTCTAAGGGCTAATGCCTGAACAGAGAACGCCCGGAGCGTGCAATCTCTGGCTTCCCGTCCCGGAACGAAGCCCGTTTGGTCCGGGTGTATCAAGCGTGGCACATACCGTTGTAATCTGGTAGCAATGATCTTAGTGAAGAGTTTCACATCCACGTTAAGAAGCGAGATCGGCCGGTAGCTGCTGCAGTTTTCGGGGTTTTTGCCTGGTTTAGGAATTACCGTGATGGTGGCTGCCAACGTCTCCTGGCGTAGTGTGTCACCCTGTTGAAGTCGATTGAGGGCTGACATTAGATGCGGCGCAAGAATGTCCCTGAATGATTTGTAATATCCCGCCGAGAGTCCGTCTGGTCCCGGAGCTTTCCCTCTTTTTGCTGTCTTAATCGCTGCCTGTACCTCTTCCGTGGTGATCGGGACCTCCAGTAGTTCTGCTTCTTCTGGTGTTAGAGCGTCGGGTTGGAAACCTTGTAGGTAACGCCATGTTGCGTCTTGTAGGTTCGCTCCGTGGGCATCGGGGAGTGTCGGTGTGGAATTGTATAGTTGTCTGTAGTAGTTACAGAATTCAGTGGCAATTGCTTCAGGGAATTGAGTAAGTGAGCCATCGGTCTTCCGGAGTTCGTGAACCTGTGCCCTTGCTTGTTGGGGCCGGATCATGCGGGCCAGGAGTCTCCCTCCTTTATTCGCATGGATGTAGAAGAAGGCCTTGGATCGTTGTGTCGCCCTATGGTGTTTGCTGGCAACCAGGTCTGCCAGTTGTCGGCGGGCATCCAAAAGTGGGCGATAGTGTTCTTCAAGTTGTGATCGTTTGTGCTGTGTTTCCAAGCGGGAGATTTGGTCGGTGAGCTCCAACATACGTCGCTGCGATTCCCTCTTCTTGCGGGAAGCAATTCTAATGAGGTGACCTCGAAGTACACTCTTATGTGCCTCCCATAGCGTCACTTTTGATACCTCTTCCGTGTCGTTTTCCCTGAAGTAATTAGTGAGGTGTTCGGTCAGGTCAGCCAGCACACCCGGATCCGAGAGGAGCGACTCATTTAGTCTCCACTCCATCTTGGCAGGCCTGAACAGCGGGGAGTCAAGCTTCACGGCCACTGCACTGTGGTCTGACCACGGTGTGGGTGCGATTGTTGCCGACTGTATGTGTTGGAGGCCTTCTTGTTGGATCAGAATATAATCAATGCGAGAGTATCTTCTGTGTATGGCGGAGTAGTGCGTGAAATCACGGGTTGTTGGATGAATGGTCCGCCACGCGTCCACCAATCTCGAGTCTCGCATGGTCTTCTTGATGGCCCTAATCGCGGATTGTGGGATACAGCTGTGTCCCGTCGAGGAGTCCAGCAACGGATCCAGTGGAGCGTTAAAGTCCCCCCCTATGATGAGGGTGCCTTCCGTGAATGCTGCCAGTTGGCGGAATGTTTTGCATAGGAACATCGCCTGTTTTGCGTTTGGCGCATAGATAGAGGCAAAGGTGTATGTCTTCCCCTTAATCGTGCCTTTGATGAAGAGAAACCTACCGTTGGGGTCTGTCTGTCGGTCCAGCAGAGTGAAGGCCAGATTAGCGGCCAGCAGTATCGCAACTCCCACCTTGCGGGCTTCGGGATGAGTGCTGTGATAGTTAATTGGGTAGACTCTGTCTTTCAGTCTATGGGTGTCCGAGGATTTGAGATGTGTTTCTTGTAGCATTGCTACCGAGATCCGTTTGCGATGAAGTTCTCGTAGGAGGTGTGCGCGCTTCTCAGGTGAGTTAAGGCCTCGGCAGTTTTGCGTAAGGACATGTAGAGGCGCTGCTGTGTACGCCATTGGGATAGTGCGGGCGAGGTCGCTGGTGACTCCGCGGTCGTGTTTAGGTGTTCTGGGTCCAGTGGCCTTCGCGCGCGCTGCCTGTCGGTGTGAGGGGGGGGGGGGGGGGGGATGGGAGGGTGGAAGAGAAAAAAGAAGAAGGTTGTAAGTGCAGTTAAAGAAGATGAAAGGTAGAACCTTCGTAAGTTATAGGTCCCACGAGTTGGGGGCGGCTCGGCCCACACCCAGTGTAGCCCGTCCCAGGAGGCCCCTGTTGTGAGTGCTCAGTGTTACGTTATCAATAAGAATTAAAGTTAACTCCTCCACTCGAGGGTGTCCTGTGTAGCTGGGTGGATAACAGGACCGTACCGTTCCCTATCAGGCTAGGGCAGCCACGGTCCTGGGGCCCCCAGTAATGTGGTCTACACAGGTGTATGTCGGGGTGGCGGTGTGGCCGAAGATGTCTTGTGTCACTGTCCGGTCAGTAATGGATGTACAGTGTCCAGTGATGTAGTAGTGTGTGTACTCTCAAAGGAGTGTCCGTGTCCCACATGTTCCTTAGTTGAATTTAATGGCCAATACTTGTATAAAAAATCGAGTATTACGGTCACGAAGTATGGGGGAATGGGTCTACAACTGTAGGGATAGACGGTACGTGTGGCTGCTGGCTCTACCCTGTGTCGGGGCGGATAGCCTTTTGCTGTCGTAAGGTAGTTCGAATTTTGGGCCGTGTCTGGCCGGGCCGGCCGCACAGGGAGTTGAATATTAAATTAACATATATAATCTATTTCACTAGTTTTGATTACCCCCTCCATTCCGCTTTGTTCTGCTGTTTCACTATGTGGTGTATACTAGTGGAAACACAAATGTAAGTGAAGCTTTAAGGGTGGATTTTGTTTTACGTACCCATTAAAGCAATGCAGTATACGCTTCTTAAATGCATCCCTGATTATAAAGGGGACATTGTAACTCTCTTGTCAGAAAACGATGGGATTGCTCTGCTCAAAAACCTACAAATAGTGCTACGAAGTGGGGAGATCAGAAAGAGCGGGGGCAATTGGAACTTGATGTTTCGTGTGTATATTTGCAAGTGAGTATTGTTAGCTTCATTTATTGTGAACTCACATATTTTAATGCAATCCTTTTTAATCTTTATTTGTGGAATAAAACATTGAAGGTAAAACACCATTGTAGACCCCTTGGTTCTCTTTTCTGTTCGCATGCTGCAGATAATTAACCTTAAAGTGACAGATTTGTGTGGGATGCATACTCCTCTTCCTGCAAGCAATACTTACCCAGAACCAGGGAATAGGTGATATGAAGATTTGTGAAACAATTATAGATAAGTATTGAATATTTTGTTCAACTTGTGTATGCACTTGATTAGGCACCATGTTCACCAAAACAAAATGATCTTAACAAAACATCTTGGTGTGTAGATCATGTCCCTGCAGTCTCACTGCTCACGTCTCTGCCATTTTGGAGTTAAATCACTTTTGTTTACGTTGCCCTAGTCACACCTCCCTGCATGTGACTTGCACATCCTTCCTAAAAACTTCCTGTAAAGAGTTATCTAATGTTTAAAAGTCCTTTATTGCACATTCTGCTTAATTTAGATTTTTTTTCTATATCCTGCTCTGTTAATAGCTTGTTAGACCTTGCAGTAGTCTCCTGTATGCAATTAAACATACATTTTCATAGCGGGAGAGAAAAACTTTAAAAGCAAGATACATCTGATTGAAAATGAAACCATTTTATTTCCACGCATGCTGTGTCAGTCACAGACAGGAGAGGTGTGGCTAGGGTGGCATGAACAGGAAAATAGTGATTTAACTCCTAAATGACAGAGAATTGAGCAGTGAGACTTCAGAGGCATGATCTATACACCAAAACTACTTCATAGAGCTAAAGTTGTTTCAGTGACCATAGTGTCCCTTTAATGCGTGTTAACATTGGTTATGATGCACTTTAATTAATAGTAAGTGCAACACTATTTTATTTGTCTGGTTTAAGCACATACACTGCTCCTTGTATAACAGCTAATTCAAGAGGTTATTGCATGGAATCTTTTACAAACAAGACGTTAGATTCATGCATTTAAATAGGGTCAGGAAGGAACCAGGACATAGTTGCAACCTTTAATCACTTACTTTCTCAATATACTCGATTGCAAGCTCATAAGTAATAAATGTTATTGAGCATTTAGATGACAAATCATTTCTGGGCATCAGTTATCTATTCAATAAAGACTGTCAAAATAAAAAATTTCTAAGAATTTTACTGTAAATGTTCTGTTTCTTAACAAAAAAAAAAAGAAAGATAGATAATTTTGCTGAAATTATTCTTAAAATGATAAGATGAAGGCCGAGGGCTGTTGTCATGAGTAAATCGGTACCAGGGTACTGAGCTGATATGCCAAGAAGCTAAACTATGCTTCCATAATCCTCTTTATTAAACAAACATCTCTCATGAAATTGATTCATCCCTCCATGGTATCTTAGTTGGAGGTTTGGAGAACGTAAACTGTCTTTCTCCAAGCGCAATAATAAAAGAATTAATCATTTAAGGAGAACAAGCTTCAGATGTCCTATCTACAAATAAAATGTCCTACAAGTAAGGTTTGGGAAAAAACAGATAAGAATATTCACACTTTGCAACATGATATAAACAATTTAATATTAACTCTAACTGCCATGTGAATTAAGGGAAATTAACAATTTGTTGTACCTCAAGACCTCTTTGTTCTCCAGTTAAAAATTAACCTCAAGTGCTCAAAGTTCTTCCGTTGGAATTAAACACAGAAGATGTTGGAAATGGTTAGCTTTGTAAGTTAACCTCTGGAGCGGTTGGAACTGGTTATTACTCTAATAAATTAAAATATGTCCTCGGGGAGCGTCCTGATTGTCAGCACAAGCGGCTAGATGGTGTGTTTTATTCTGGACTTTGGTAATGACCAACAGGGACTTTGTGAGAAGTTGGATCTCCGGTTTATTGCACACAGCAACATATTTACCATCTACGAACCAAACAAGCTCCACAAGTCAACAAATGAATTTCCAAACCTCCAAAACAACCTTGTGTTTCTGACTGTACTTTCCTACTTCAAAACAACAATTGATTGTAGTGGTTGTGATGCTAGGAGTGTATGTGCGCGTTCTATCTGTATGACTGTTTTAAAATGGTCCAACAAAAATGGAGGATTCTGTGACAATCAAAGCTCAACCCTCTATGATGAAGATGTTGCGCAAAACACCGGATTACAAATTCTAAGCTGACAGAGGTTCCTTGTCAATTTGGCCCACCTGTCTCCACTCCATGTTTTCAGGAGATACTGGAGGTCAGTGATATATACAAAATGCGTTGGGCTGTCAGCTGTTGGCAATCACTGTCATATCAACATGTCCTAAACAGCTGTTTCTATGTAACATCTTCTACTATATCTGTCATCAGAAATACCCAGATTAAAGGTGGACATCACCAAGTATCAATTTGACCGCATAAGGTTATGCCTTTACTGGTGAAATAAAGCTATAGAGGAGGGGGTAGGTCAGGGTACTAACTATGCATTACTTCTCTAAAGCACAGACTGCAATTACAATTAATTACGTGTTACATATATTCCATTAACTATATTACTCAATAAGATAAAGATAAATAGATTTTTACCTCTATCAGCGGGTGGTGTGAGTGTAATAAAACTTCGACACTTCTCTCCTGAAAGAATAAAAAAACACACAAAAAAGAACAATTATAAACAGATTGCCTTTTTAGGTAGAATAGTTCTTTACATTTTTAAAGCTCTATAACAATCACAGTATGTACAGCTTATAGCAATGACTATGGTGGAATAATTCTATGGGTGCAGTACTTTGTTTATTTGTGAAACTGATTCATACCTCTCAATATTTCTAATGGACAAAGAGGTACGCTTTTATTTAGGATGTGAGTGGGGGAGGTGGGGTGGAGAAATTTTAGATGACTTACTAATACCAATTTATACAACTAAAATGTATTTTATAACAAGAACATTGTATCTTATTTACGCAGACTGAATTCTAAACACATTTCTTCTAATTGAAAGACACATCACTGTGAGTATTATTGCGTGGAGCTCAGGCACACCAACAATATGGAACTTCTAGAAAAGTGGACATTAGGAGAAAAAAAGAGGGACAGAGGGATGTGGTCTTAAAATAGGGACAGTCCCTCAAAATAGGGACACTTGGGGTGTTTACAAGAGGTTTGAGAAAATTCAGGGCTTTCATTCCACGTGTAATCCAGCCCCGTAGCAGCTGCTGTTATAATGGGGATGTTTTAATTTCCGAATAACCCGTACAAGCCCGTCAAAGGCTGGTTGACAATGATAGACTGTGTGTGTGCTAGGGGGATAGCTAAACCTGGATGAATTGATATGGATACTGCAAATTTTAGAATACCCATTACCTTTCAACATAACGAGGAAGTGTTTTTCTAAAAGTTCATGTATTCTTTCCCAATTTAATTTTTTTAATGGGACTATTACAGTATTTAACCAATGCGGGAACCTGTCCATGGTGTTAGGTGGGTGAGGGGGACTCGATGCAATGTGGTATTTCTCCAGTAACACTGATGTAGTGGAGAGGACACATTGTAACTTTATCTGTGACTGTTCCGTTTACTGTGTAGGAAATAGAATTTACATACCCAGAGGAACAAGAAACTCGTATAGGAAACTTGATATATATGATTATTTTATTATTTCTGCTTCAATGCAGTTTATCTCCTTTACAGCTTGTTATAATGACATTCAGGGATGTATCCACTAAACAGCGATCTGGAATGACCCGATAAATGTACCTTAACCCCTTAAGGACCAAACTTCTGGAATAAAATGGAATCATGACGTGTCAGACATGTCATGTGTCCTTAAGGGGTTAAACAGCAGAACTGGAAAAAAACTCACTGGAAAATTTATTTTTAGTTCTAATAAGCAGAATTTAACCTACATTTTACAAATGGGTCCTATTCAAACAACTGTTTAGTGAGTATGTCCCATAATGTAAATGTAGTTTAATATACTGCCTGTTAGCTAAGCCAAGCTTACAAAAAGACAACGTGTCCTAGCAACGTTTCACATATCCTTTTAATAGGCAGTGTTACGTAATGGGTCACTCTGCACGTCAAAGAATTTGTTAAAGCAGTTTATCAACTCTAATATAAACACTTCATCAAGCACCATAACCACTTTATAGATTTTTAATTGACTTTGTTTTGTGCTTTTTTCCCCCCTTCAGCTTTCCAACTGATGCAGGACTGTAGAATAAGATATGGTTATCAAATGAGGGTGAAATAAAATGAAAACGTTGGAAAGATTTGCATATTGAATGCATTTTCATTGTCCTTTGTTTCAGCTGAGCGAAACGTACAGAAAATGACTGATGTTGGTCTTCTCAGTATAATGCTTAACTTATATTACGAGGCAGGTTAAAATTCACAGCAGAGGAGTTCACATAGATTGTGAAGTTTCGGCAGCCAGTATCAAAAGAGCTTAGCTCAACGCATTTCATACCTGAGGTGGCACTTCCTAATGAACAGTTGAGCCTAACTTGTAAGAAGTCAACCTCAGGCGTGAAACGCGTAGAGCTGAGCTCTTTTGAAGCTGTCCGCTGGCAATTCACAATCTATGCGTTCTTTTGTTATATGAATTTGAACCTAGATCTCAATAACAGTTAAGTATTATATTATGCAAGATGACCTAGAGGGCATTTCAAAAAAAAATATTTGTATCTCTGATCTGCATAAAATGTCAGTCTTCTGTATGCTTAAAGGTATTTATGCTGAAATCTACCAAGCGAGCTTTGCATATAGCCTAACTAGGTATCAAAAAGATATAATATGGCATAATAAATTAATAAAAAATAATATAATAAATATATATATAAAGCTAAAGGAAGTTGGAGTCGAATCACAGCAGTACTAGAAGAACATAAATGCAATAATAAAATAAATAATACTAATAATAAAAAAGGTTAATAATATAATAATAAATATAGAAACAGATTTCAAATTGTACTGTGCCTGTAAGCTCTGTCAAAAGTGCTTAACAAATGTGGGGAGCATATCAACAAATATAGTTAAAGTATACATAAAGCAATACATATGTACAAAACTGGAGCACAAAGCTAATGATATAGAGGTCCAATTCTGTAAAAATGCAAAGATACAGATGTCTGTGACTCTTGCCACCCAAGCACTAGTCTCTCACAACTGTTTCCTGCAGGTGATTGCTATTTATTTGATGGGGGAGGTGGGAACTTCCAATGTTTCGTTCGGGTTTGCAAGTCCCTATCAGAAGTGCTGACAATACGCCAGGAGGCAGCTCACCTATTGTAAATGTATCTAAAAGAAGAAATATCTTCTCAAATACAAAGTTTGTTCCACAAGATCCAAAGAGCCAGCGTAAACTTGTGAAAACAATGTGCACTCACACTGCATTTTCTCATTGTGCCCTTGGACACGGTTTCATTTGTGATTGATAGTTCCAGTGAAATTATAAGAATCACAGAGGTAACAGTTACAATATAGGTGTGACAGTAGTCAACATCACCTGGGGTTTCGTGAGGACACTTTATGTAGGACCCTGGACTATTCCGATGTCTAATTCACCCTGCACCCATTATAGGTACAAGGTGTGTATAATGCATTTGTTTGTTAACTCATTTGTGTTCTCTCCTGTCCTGATGACGCTTTTTACCAACTAGGTGTATTTAGCAATGGGACCTGTATAGCCCCCTCTGTTGGTAGCAACAGCTATATGCACTACCTGTATAGCAAGACTTGTTAATTTGCATATTCAGGTAGATTTCCATATTGCTAATTTTGCAGGCAGGAGAGATATTTTGTGTTAATTATTGTCTTCCCCACTTTTTTATATATAAGTCATTATGTTATTATAAGTCACTGTGTGTTTTCTGATATAATTTGATTATTTGTTTTTTATTGAGATCTCACTATAAGTTTAATGTAAGGAGCAAATGAGCTAGTTCCAAGAAAAAAATAAAGTTTTGTATGTTAGCTCCTTTTGGAACTGTGTGTCCAGTTTGGAATTGCTCAGGGATCCCAGTAACAAAGTTGTCATTCCTGTTGGCTGGTTGCACGGTACCTGTAGCTGGGGAGCAATAGGAGAGCTAGACGTGAGAGCCACAAGTGTCTTTATAAAGACAAGAGCAATCACTGTACAGGGTGTGGATACATGTCTGGTAAATTACCTAAAGAGACAAAGGCGGAGGGGACGATACCTGCCTGGAAGAAGGCAGCTGCAGCCTGGTCGGGTGGAAGAGTTCCAGAGAGACCCTAGTCAAGCTTTGGCGACTGGGTCAGAAGCATTCCAGGGTCCTGCAAGCAGCTAGTTAGCAGACTAAATGGATGTACATGAACTCCATCACAATACGTGTAATGGTACTTTAAATTCGGCTGACACATTAATGGAAATTACTGGACATTGTCATAAAATGCTGATATGATGGAGAGAATTACACAATATTTCAAGCCCTTTTAATTTTTTGAGATAGCAAACTCTTGATGAGTTTAGTCTGGCCTGTTTAACTAAACGTACAGACTTGGGTAAAAGACTGCACGATGTGGAGCACGAGCACTCTGAATGTTCGCACAGCAGTTCCTTGGAGTGAAGATTGAAACAGAAGGTGAACAGGATATTGGATTTCGTTAGGAACAAATAATACCAACTGATAGGGAAAAAATCCAAGATTATCAGCAGCTTCTCCTGCCAACACTCAGACACTGTCAGTCTATACAATTGCCGTGGGCAGCTTGCCTGGCATGACATTATTGCACAGTCGTTATTCGGCATGTGCCAACTATACCTTAATAACACACAGACACCAAGTTTTCTGTTGGAGTATAACGTCCACAGCTTTATTAATTAATATGAATATATATATAATTAACAATTTAGGGTCATTGTCAACAGTACTCCTTTCGTTACGCTCTTTCCTGTATCATACCCCCGACAATGACCCTACCAAAATAAACATTAACATAACCAATAATATTTACATGTAACTCAACGGCCTACCAAGAGGCCCCACCTCCATTTGTCCAACTGCAGGGGTGTACCCAGACACCCCTACACCCCTTGGTTCGTAGCCACCGATGGGCTCGAACCTACCTCCAAACTTTTAACTTCCGGCCTACTTTCGCCTAGACCTTGGCCTACCAATTTCTTAATCCACCAAACTTCCAGTTTAACCAAGACCTTTTCCCGCCGCTGTGACCAAACGGGAACAACTTCCAAAACATAGGGTGGGTGGGAGGGACAATTTACAGGTAAGAAAGGCTCAAATTAGAATGGACTTACCCTAAAATGGCCGCTATTTAACATCCCTTCTAAACCACGCCCCCTAGCACAAACCTTAGGACAACCCCTTGACCTAAACTTCACCTGCCTACTCCTGGCTCTGTCAAGGCCCACTTCTCCCTGCGTTGCTCCGTGGTTTCATGACATTATTGCACAGTCGTTATTCGGCATGTGCCAACTATACCTTAATAACACACAGACACCAAGTTTTCTGTTGGAGTATAACGTCCACAGCTTTATTAATTAATATGAATATATATATAATTAACAATTTAGGGTCATTGTCAACAGTACTCCTTTCGTTACGCTCTTTCCTGTATCATACCCCCGACAATGACCCTACCAAAATAAACATTAACATAACCAATAATATTTACATGTAACTCAACGGCCTACCAAGAGGCCCCACCTCCATTTGTCCAACTGCAGGGGTGTACCCAGACACCCCTACACCCCTTGGTTCGTAGCCACCGATGGGCTCGAACCTACCTCCAAACTTTTAACTTCCGGCCTACTTTCGCCTAGACCTTGGCCTACCAATTTCTTAACCCACCAAACTTCCAGTTTAACCAAGACCTTTTCCGCCACAGCACTTGCCTTGACCCCTTAAGGACATGTGCGACCCCCACCACACAGAAACAGGGCTTGTGCTATCCCATCTTGCAAACCTAGATTAAAAAGGTCATAGCCCACATCTGACAAATGCACTCCGTCTGCCCGAAAATAACCAGGTAACCGCTCTTCCAATTCCCGATGCCGTACCACCACTCCTCCTAGCCTACGAATGAACGTCGACATGGTCTTGTTCACCTTACCACGGCATCGAGAAACAGCCTTCACATCCCTGGCGTATCTCCAGCATAAACGAGGTACCATCTCCGACCATACCACTTTCACGCCAGGGATAAGCCCCCTCAATTTATCCACATCCCGCTTCATCCATTGAACCAGATCACGCTGGGGAATCAAGCCCAAATCGTTCCCACCCCCGTGAACTACCACCACATCCGGTAAGGCCCCTTCTGCTACCTTACGAAACAGTGCCGTACACATGTGCTGCCAATCAAACCCCCGATAACCAAACCAGAATAGTGCCACCCGGTCCACAGGAAAGCCCAGCTGCGTTCCGTCTCTTCTAACTGCGGCCCTCCTCCGTGCCCAGTGAATATACGAATGGCCGATTATCCACACCGTCCAACCTAAAAGGAAACATAACAGTGATGAAGCAGCACATACCCCCCAAAACACATCCACTGTCAACCCCCAACTCAAACCAGCCTATCTGGCCGTACATAAGAGCGAAAACGAAGCGATTCCCATCTCCCAATCCTTTTTATCCGCTCATCCCCTAAGCCCAAGCGAGCCGCTTCGGTCGCTGCACCAATGCGGAATGAATGTGTACCAAACTGCATGGGCTCCAGACCCAATCTCTGTAATCCCAAACGGAAAACCCGCACAAATTGGAACCGAGACAACGCCGTACCGTCGGCATGAATGAAGAAACATCCTCTCCTTACTGGGCGGAGTACTAAAAACCCCCGCCCGCTTGCCACCGGACACAACCCTGACCCCGGCAATTCAAATAACGTTACCGTGAAACCTTTCCCGAAGACATCCGTCTTCGATCGAACCAGCCGGATCATCACCCTGTCCCCACCAACCGTCACATCCTCCAGCCTAAGTCCGCCAACCCCTTTCTTGTTGGCACTAAGCAACTCCCCAATCCGGAATGCCCCAAAAAAGGCCCACGAAAAAGCCACCGTAAACAACGTCACCTCGAACCCGGAAAAACAGATCTCCGGCAGTATGCCCAACAACCCTTGCAACACTGCAAACGAGACTGGTCGTCTCGTATCTTTCGTCTTTTTACCTTTCCTAAAACCCCGAACTGCCTGCCTCACTATAAAATGTTTCGTGACATCCGCCCATCCATTAAATTTAAACATAAACGCCAAAGCCGACAAGTGCCTATCCACCATTGACGGCGACGCCTGCTTAGCGAACAACCTGCACAGTATCCATAACAGTACATCCAGCCGAGCATCCTCAGAGCTCCCTGCCCCAATCTCCTGCATAGTATCCTCCCAAACCTGCCAAACCTTAACATAGGAAAACCATGTCCCAGGCGCCAGAGACTTCTTTACGTATTCCCCAAGCAGGACGTCCCGAGCTCCCACATCTCCGCAGGACAGGCCAGGCCGTCCTCCTCCGCCTCCGGTGCCGCCTCCCGAAAGCGCTCCCACTGCAAGCGAGACAGCGCGTCAGCAACAACATTGTCGAGTCCCGGAATATGCCGAGCACGAAACACAATATTACACGACATGCACAAAAGGACCAATTGCCGCAACAGCTGTACCACTGGCCAGGAGGAAGCAGATAAACCATTAATAGCCTGAACCACCGCCATGTTATCCGAATTGAACACTACCCTTTTATTGGCTAACTCCGCCCCCCATAACGACACCGCCACCACAACTGGGAAAAATTCCAAAAAGGCTAAGTTCCTAATTAAAGGGCTCGCCTTCCACGCCTCCGGCCACTCCTCCGCGCACCACTTTCCAGCCAGGTACGCCCCGAACCCGACGCTACCCGATGCGTCCGTAAATAAACCCACATCCGCGGAGGATCCCACCGGATCCCGAAAGAACACTCTCCCATTAAACTCACTCAAAAACCTAGCCCAAACCTTTAAATCCTCCTTCATGTCCACCGAAACTCTGACATAATGCGACGGCTTTTTAACACCACTCGTCGCCCGTGCCAACCGCCTGCAGAACACCCTCCCCATCGGAATGACCCGACACGCAAAGTTCAAACTACCTATCAACGATTGAAGCTCACGCAAGGTCACCTTCCTTGCCTTCTCAACCGTGACCACCAGCTGCTGAAGGGCGTGTAGCTTGTCCCTTGGCAACCTACACTCTCTCCTCACCGAGTCGATCTCCAACCCCAGAAAGCTTAGGCACGTGGTGGGCCCTACCGTCTTGTCCTCAGCCAACGGCACCCCAAATGTTTGCGCCACCCACTGAAAGGTCTGTAACACCTGACTACAGCGTTCCGTGTGAGGCGGGCCAACGCACAGAAAATCGTCGAGGTAGTGCACTATTGCACCCCCAGCCGATTCCCGCCGCACGACCCACTCCAAAAAGGTGCTAAACTTTTCGAAGTAAGCGCACGATATGGCGCAACCCATAGGCAAACACAAATCCACAAAATACCCCCCCTCGAAATAGCACCCCAGTAAGTGATGACAATCCGGGTGTATGGGAAGCAGCCGAAAAGCTGCCTCCACATCCAACTTCGCCATCAGTGCCCCCTGACCTGCTTTCCTAACCAACTCAACAGCCCTGTCGAATGACGTGTAGGAAACAGAACACAGGGCCTCATCGATATCATCATTAACCGAAGCCCCGTGTGGGTACGATAAATGATGTATCAAACGGAATTTACCCACCTCCTTCTTGGGGACTACCCCGAGTGGAGACACTCGCAAACCAACCAACGGCGGGTAAGGGAATGGCCCCGCCATTCTCCCCAATTGTACTTCCTTACATAACTTATCTCGAGCTACCCCTGGATGTTCCCCCACAGACCGCAAGTTTTTACACAACGTTCCCGAAGCCCTATCCTGAAACGGAATCCTGAAACCTTCTGTAAAACCGAGCAGCAAAAACCTCGCCACCTCCTGGTTATCGTACATTCTTAACCAAGGCAGCATCGCGCCTACCTTCACCGGTGACGCCCCCCGCTGCAGACGCAGCAGCGGATGCACCGGCGACTCCCCCTCCAACGCTCGGCTTACCCTTCCTAAAGCACCTGGAAACTCCATGATTGCCCCCGCAACCGGAGCACTCATGTTTGAATCTGCAGGACGCTCCCCACTTGCACTGGCTCTCATTGTAGAGCCAGCAAAACCCCTTCTTCTGTCCCGCCGACGCGGTACCCGAGCCCGCGCCGGCTGTTCCGAGAAAGGGGGCACTCTTCTGTGCCATCATCAGCCTCATCCACAAAGGCAGGTCCATCTGGTCCCACCGCATGGACGGATTAGCCGCTAAGCGTTGACGAAATTGTTCGTCATACTTCCACCACGCCAAACCCCCGTAGGTTCGATACGCGTCCCCAATCCCGTCTAAATAACAAAACAGTTGCGAACAGCGATCAGGGTATTTCTCCCCGATCACGCTCGCCAAAATACAAAAGGCTCTTAACCAGTTCCCAAAGGACTTGGGTATCTTCCGATACCTCCGCCTCTTTTCCTCCTCCTCCTTTTTAGCATCCTTCTTATCCTCCTCTTTCAAATCCAAAAACTCCTCCAGAGGAAGCAGGGAAAATATTTCCACAAACTCCCCTCTCCATATCTTATCCTTAATCTCCACCTTTAAGTGGCACCCCAGCGGCCCTGCAAAAGACACATGAACATTCTGCCGCGCCGCATCCGTCACCTCCCCGCAGAGATCGACAAGATCTCCTTCCCCACCAGTCAGTCACTGACCCGGTTTCGTGTTAGCCTCACCCCCTTTCAGCGCTGCGGCCGCTGCGGCCTTCGACCCCGCCTCCCGACCGCCATCCGCGGCCCACACCTTCTCAAACTGCGTCGGTGACCCCCCGTCCCCCGACCATGATTCTAACAATGATCGCAAACACCCCAGTAAATTCCCCGAGTGTGGTGCAGTTGGAGACTCACCGCTCGAGCCCCCGGCCGCTGCTGGCCGCGGGGGCGCCACCTTGTCCACAGCATCAGCCAACCCGGAAGGAACCAGTGGACGCCGACTCCTGCCCGCCTGTTCGTGCTTCGCTCCCGTGGGCGTCCTACACAGCGACCTGCAAGGAGAATATAGCCTGGGTGAACTGTCCGACTGCAGTCCCACCCGCCCCTCATCCCTGTGAGCAGACGTGACATCCCCACTCCCACGCTTGTAACGTCCCTCCTGCTCGCTTCTCCTCCTCCTCCGAGTAGCATAACTCCTCTCTGACGATCCTGACTCACTGTGCCTGCGCCTCCTCCACCTGTCCCTGGAAACAGACCTCCTCCCCCTGTTCCGATTCCTCACTGGGCTCCTGTCTCCTAGCCTCCGTCTGTCTTCAGATCTCCGCCTGCTGTCCCTACCCTCCGCTCCTCCACGCTGATGTCCACCGTTGCTCCCACTGCTGGCGCTCCTCCTATCCCTCTGATCCTGGGAGCGACCCCTAATGGCCTCCCGCCCACTGCTGTCCTGGGTGCCACCGTCATTCCGGCCAGCCACCCGCTGTCCTGTGGCCACCGTGCTTGTCGTCGTCCCCCTCTGTACACCTGCACACCTGTCTCCACTGCGCTCCATACTACTGCTCCTTGCTGCATTAGAGACCCCAGCTACACCACTGCTGCGTCCGTCACCCCTTCTTCCTATGCTCCTGGTCACGCTCCTCCGCTCCTGTAAATCTACAGCACCATCCCTCTTGTCTTTAGCTCCAGTCGCTGCCTGCTGCCTCATGCTGACCTGGTCCCCCCCCAAATCTTGGGAGACCGCTGCCCTGTCACTGCCAGTACCATGCACCCTCCCCTGCCCCTCAGCTCTGCCCCCAGGGGGCGACTCACTGGGACGTCTTGGGCTGCCATCGGACCCTTCCACCGAGTCCTCTATGTCCACTCCAGCACTGGCCTGTCCCCCCGCCTCCCTCCGGCAGGGGGCGCTCGACGAGGGAGGCCTCTTCCTGGCCTGCAACCTCACCGCCCCGGCGTTGCGCCCGGCTGGCGGTCCCGGCCGGCGGTTCACTCCCCGTCCTTGTTTTCCGGCTGGTGCCACGGCCTGCCTCAAACTGCTGCCCGCTGAGCTCCTCCTCCGTCGCGCAGCCGGACCCGCTCCAGGACTCAGCCGTTGAGGCGGCCTGGCTCTCCTCTCCGGCCTCCGTTCCGGAACCGCATGGGGGGGAGCAGACGTGCTCGGAACCCCCAACTGCTCCTGCAGCCACGCCATACCCTTCTCCTTCACCACAGACCGCACACCCGACAAGATTTCTTCCAAAGAAGCCATGCTGCACCTGAAAAAGAAGAAAAGAAGAGCCCAGCCGACCTGCAACAATTTACAGGTAAGAAAGGCTCAAATTAGAATGGACTTACCCTAAAATGGCCGCTATTTAACATCCCTTCTAAACCACGCCCCCTAGCACAAACCTTAGGACAACCCCTTGACCTAAACTTCACCTGCCTACTCCTGGCTCTGTCAAGGCCCACTTCTCCCTGCGTTGCTCCGTGGTTTCATTACAGAAATCTATGCCAGCCATGCGTCAAGAGCTTCATATGTCTACTTATCTCAGAGCTGGACCGAGCAGGTCTTATGGCTGTGCATTCATCTGATGTTATGTCAACATTGTGTCGGGGGGAACTGGGCGGATGTGTGTCATAGAATTCTATGGATCACTAAAGTAAGAAATGCACTGGAACAAATACATAAGTTAAGGAAAGACCAAATTTTTTTTCTTTTTTGTAAATACAGGAAAACATTTAATTCCAAGTTATTCTGCTGCTTTTAGCACCAAATTCAATTTGCAATAGTTTCTTGTTCATGTATTCTGAAAGCTGTGTAAGTATATGGGGGGCACGGAGGAGTAGAAAACAGCGCCACCCCCACAGGATTTCTGTAGGTAAAGCATTTTAAGTTGAGGAAGTCTCAAAAGATTGATTTGAAATCACTTTCTTTATGGTAGATGAACGTCAAACTATGTTGGGGAAAGGGATGTCTTCTACAGAACTTTAGGTGAATTTAAAGGGCAACCATAGCTCCAGGAAATAAAAGTTGTGTTCCTGGCACTATAGCTCCCTATAGTGTCCCCCTCCGATGCTCCTCCTCCCCCCCCTGTAGTTAAAATCCCCTTCAGTCCTTCAGTCTCTCACCTGAGTCCAGCGCTGATGTCCTTCGGCACTGGTATAGGTTCTGCTTCCGCGCCTCACCCGCCGATGTCAGACGGCAGGGGAGATCTAATGCGCGTGCATGGCAATGACCATGCTCACATTAAGACTTACACTACAGGAAACCATTATATTGTATAATGCTTTCCTATGGTGCTTTGGGTGACGTTGGACGTCTTCATGAATGGTGTGAGGACGTCCAGTGTCAGTAGACCAAAAGCCGCCTAACGACCCAGAAATCCCTGTAGTGGCTGTCTGGTAGATAGTAGACAGCCACTAGAGGTGGAGTTAACCCTCAACGGTAATTATTGCAGTTTATTAAAAACTGCAATAATTACAGTTGTAGGGTAAGGGACCTGGGACAGTGCACCCAGTCCCAGACCACGTCAATGAGCTGAAGTGATCTGGGTTGAAGTGGTCTGGGCGCACTGTCCCAGGATTTCTAAATTAACTTTTCATTGGATTATACAGTTTTATATCCACATTCACACACCTAACAGTTTGTGCTGTAAAAAAGAGACACTGTGATAGAATAGAGACAGAGGGTTTTGGATCCTAGACAGCCATAGTTTGTGATGCAACTATATCTCCGATAATGTCAGGATCGGGACAGGGATCCAACACGCAGAGTACAAACAGTAGCCAGATACGTATACCGGACCTTAGAATGGCCGGACTAACGTAAGTAGTACAGTATAGAATGGTCAAAGACAAGCCGAGGTCGAGGGTAACAGAAGACAGGTAAGCGAGAGACAAGCCGAATCAAGGGTAACAGAGATAAGCAGAGTAAGGTAAACAAGCCGGGTCAAAACCAAAAGGGATAATAGAATACACAAGCACTGAGTGACTAGAACAAGCTAGAACCACGACAGGGCAATGAGCTAATGAAAGAAGCTCTGTTAAATACCCTGTTCAGAGCAGTAACCACGCCTCCGAGGTGTCCCGATTGGTCCTGCAGCAATTGAGTGACAGGTCGTTCCGGAGGAGTGTCCTGATGACAACTTCCTGCCTAGATGCTGTAAAAGGCAGTCACTCCCTCGCGGCCGGCCTTGCATGACCGGATAGACCGTGGAGAAGGGAGCCATCAGGCCGTCTGGATGGAGGAACAGCTAAGTCTCTACCTCTTTCAGAGGTAGAGACCACAGGTACCCTGGCAGTACCCCCCCTCTCAGATACGCCCACCGGGCGGAATACACCAGGGCGAGAAGGGAATCGAGAGTGAAACGCCCTGCGGAGACGGGGAGCATGCACCTCCTCCTGAGGTACCCAACTTCTCTCCTCAGGACCATAACCCTTCCAATCGACCAGATATTGCAGTTTCCCCTGGGAGATTTGAGAATCAACGATGGAATTGACCTCATACTCCTCCTGACCCTCCACCTGAACTGAGCGGGGAGGGGCGATCGTGGAGGAGAACCTGTTACATATTAATGGTTTTAGCAAGGAAACATGAAATGAATTAGGATTGCGTAAGGCATTAGGCAACGCTAAACGATACGCAACTGGGTTAATTTGAGACAGTACCCTGTACGGTCCAATATATCGAGGAGCAAATTTCATGGACGGCACTTTTAACCGAATGTTTCTAGTACTTAACCATACTCTATCGCCTGGAACAAACACCGGTGCTGCCCTTCTACGTTTGTCAGCGTGTTTTTTAACCAGCGTAGAATTGTGCAGAAGGATTTGTCGAGTTCGATCCCACAACTTTCTTAAATTGGCAACATGAACATCCACCGACGGTATCCCTTGAGAAGAAGACTCCGAAGGAAGGATGGAAGGATGAAAGCCATAATTCAAGAAAAAAGGGCTAGAATGCGTAGAATCACAAATGAGATTGTTATGTGCAAACTCCGCCCAAGGAATCAAACCGACCCAATCGTCCTGGTGTTCTGAAACGAAACAACGTAAATATTGTTCAACTTTTTGGTTAGTGCGTTCAGCCGCTCCATTGGACTGAGGATGATAGGCAGAGGAGAAATTCAATTTGATGCCTAGTTGGAAGCAGAATGATCTCCAAAAACGGGAAACAAATTGGGAGCCTCTGTCAGAGACAATTTGGGAAGGTATCCCATGCAAACGGAAAATCTCCCTGGCGAATATCTCCGCTAACTCGGGCGAAGATGGGAGTTTAGGTAAGGGAATGAAGTGAGCCATTTTAGTAAATCTGTCTACCACAGTGAGGATGACAGTCTGCTTTTTAGAGATAGGCAAATCAACAATGAAGTCCATTGCCAGGCAGGACCAAGGCTTTTCAGGAACCTCTAAAGGGTGCAGAAATCCGCATGGAAGCGAATGGGGTAGCTTGGTCTTGGTACAAACTTCACATGCCCCGATGAATTCTTTAATATCCTTGCGTAAGTCAGGCCACCAAAAATCTTTAGAGACCAGCGCATAAGTCTTGCGGATGCCAGGATGCCCAGCCACCTTGCTGTTATGGAGACAGCGTAGCACCTCCAGTTGGAGAGCGGCAGGAACGAAGTGTCGATCCCCAGGGGTCTGTTTGGGTGCCAAATGCTGAAACTTCATGATCTCAGAAAGCAATGGAGAGTGAATCCTGAGATTCGTGTTCGCGATGATATTCCCCTTAGGAACTATGGAGGACAGAAGTGGTTCAGTTATAGTGGATGGTTCATATTGACGAGACAAAGCATCGGCTTTAGAGTTCTTAGAACCAGGTCTATACGTAAGTACATAATTAAAGTGAGTGAGGAACAAGGCCTAGCGAGCCTGCCTGGCGGACAAGCGCTTAGCCTCCCCAATAAAAGACAAGTTCTTATGATCCGTTAGAATAGTAACAGGGTGTAGTGTCCCTTCCAGTAAATGTCTCCACTCCTTTAAAGCCTTAATGACCGCTAACAGTTCCCTCTCCCCGATGTCATATCTGCTCTCAGGCCCAGAAAATTTTTTAGAGAAGAAACCACAAGGGTGTAACGGTTTATCCACCCCTAACCTTTGAGACAGAACAGCCCCAACTCCTGTCTCAGAAGCATCGACCTCGAGCAAGAAAGGCAGAGTCGTATCAGGATGAACTAGAATGGGAGCTGAGGCAAAAAGTTCCTTGAGAGTCTTAAAAGCACCAAGAGCTTCCTCAGACCAGAACTTAGTATCAGCCCCTTGTTTGGTCATATTGGTAACAGGCGCAATGATAGAGGAGTAACCCTTAATGAAGCGCCTATAGTAGTTGGAAAAACCAATAAACCTTTGGATAGCCTTGAGTCCTTTGGGCAAAGGCCAGTCTAAAATAGATTGGAGTTTACCAGGATCCATTTTAAAACCTTCCCCAGAAATCACGTACCCAAGAAAGTCTACCTGAGACTGATCAAAACTGCACTTCTCCAATTTGCAGTATAGACCATGTTGCAGAAGTTTGTGTAACACCTTTCTGACCTGTCTATGGTGAGTCTCAATCTCCTTAGAGTGTATTAGTATGTCGTCCAGGTAAACAATAACACAATCATGCTGAAACTCCCTAAGTACCTCATTAATCAAATCCTGAAATACTGCAGGAGCATTGCATAGTCCAAATGGCATAACAGTGTATTCGTAATGGCCATACCGGGTATTGAATGCCGTCATCCACTCGTGACCTTGCTGGATTCTCACCAAATTGTACGCCCCTCTGAGATCTAACTTGGTGAAGATTTTGGAGCCCTTAAGACGATCAAATAACTCGGTAATCAGTGGGATAGGATAGGCATTTCTGACAGTTATTTTATTCAAGCCTCGGTAATCGATACAAGGTCTCAGCTTGCCATCCTTCTTCTTAATGAAAAAGAACCCCGCCCCGGCCGGAGAAGAAGACCTCCTGATGAATCCCTTTTCTAAATTCTCCTGAATATACTCTTCTAGAACCGAGTTTTCCTGAACAGACAAAGGATTTACATGGCCCCTCGGAGGCATAGTCCCGGGTAGAAGCTTAATTTTACAGTCAAATGACATGTGTGGCGGCAAAGAATCGGTATTCTTCTTGTCAAACACTGCCCTTAAGTCTAGGTAAAGGTCTGGTATTTGTCTTTCTGTGGACTGAGTAGGATTCTCCTGTATGTTAATATTAGCTAATGGAGAAACCTTGCACAAACACCGATCCTGGCAGCCCTGGCCCCACGAGAGTATCTCCCCTAACTCCCAATCGATAATAGGGTTATGTTCTTTCAACCATGGATACCCCAGAACTATGGGAACGGAAGGAGACGAAATGAGCAGAAGAGATAACTTCTCCACGTGTAGGATACCAACATTTAAATCAATGGGTATGGTCTCACGAAAGATAACAGGGTCTAGTAGTGGTCTACCATCTATGGCCTCAACGGCCAAGGGTGTCTCCCTTAGCTGGGATGGGAAATTGTTTTTACTAGCAAAGGCTTGGTCGATAAAATTCTCAGCAGCACCGGAATCTATCAAAGCCATAGCCCTTACTACTTCCCTCCCGCAAGTTAAGGAAACTGGTAGCAGAAGCCTGTGATCTTTATAATTAGGAGTAGAGGACAATATAGAAACACCCAAGGCCTGTCCTCTAGAGAGACTTAGGTGCGAGCGTTTCCCGGGCGGTTAGAACAGTTCGAGAGTAAATGACCCTTAGCTCCACAATACATACACAAACCCTCTCTTCTCCTGTACTGTCTTTCCTCCTCAGAGAGGCGGGTATACCCTATCTGCATAGGTTCAGTAAGCAAAGATACCGTGGAGTCAGGACTTGGAAAAGCGGGGGCTAACCTAAAAGAAGGTCTCCGGTTCCTCTCTCGAGTGTTCTGTCTCTCTCTTAAACGTTCATCTATACGAGAGATGAACGAAATTAAATCCTCTAAATTCTCGGGGAGTTCTCTGGTAGCAACCTCATCAAGGATTACTTCAGATAAGCCATTCAAAAATACATCCATATACGCCTGCTCATTCCACTTGACCTCTGACGCCAGAGACCTGAACTCTAGTGCATAATCCACCAGTGTTCGGTTCTCCTGTTTCAGACGCAACAGTAATCTGGCTGCATTAACCTTTCTACCTGGAGGGTCAAATGTTCTTCTAAAAGCAGCTACAAAGGCGTTATAGTTATAAACTAATGGGTTATTGTTCTCCCATAATGGGTTGGCCCATCTCAGAGCTTTCTCAATAAGTAGGGTGATAATAAATCCTACCGTCGCCCTATCTGTAGGATAAGAGCGAGGTTGCAATTCAAAGTGGATACTAATTTGGTTTAAGAAACCACAACACTTCTCAGGAGCCCCAGCATAGCGTACTGGGGGGGTAATGCGAGAAGAAGCACCCACTGTGGCTACCTCTAGACCTGAACCGACAGGAGAAACAGGGGTATTACGTATCTCCTCTGGTGGGTTATTGGCACGAGATAATAGAGCCTGTAGCGCAAGCGCCATCTGATCCATTCTGTGATCCATGGCCTCAAACCTAGGATCAGGAGAAGCCAGCTGACTGTTTGTACTTGCAGGATCCATTGGCCCTGTCGTAATGTCAGGATCGGGACAGGGATCCAACACGCAGAGTACAAACAGTAGCCAGATACGTATACCGGACCTTAGAATGGCCGGACTAACGTAAGTAGTACAGTATAGAATGGTCAAAGACAAGCCGAGGTCGAGGGTAACAGAAGACAGGTAAGCGAGAGACAAGCCGAATCAAGGGTAACAGAGATAAGCAGAGTAAGGTAAACAAGCCGGGTCAAAACCAAAAGGGATAATAGAATACACAAGCACTGAGTGACTAGAACAAGCTAGAACCACGACAGGGCAATGAGCTAATGAAAGAAGCTCTGTTAAATACCCTGTTCAGAGCAGTAACCACGCCTCCGAGGCGTCCTGATTGGTCCTGCAGCAATTGAGTGACAGGTCGTTCCGGAGGAGTGTCCTGATGACAACTTCCTGCCTAGATGCTGTAAAAGGCAGTCACTCCCTCGCGGCCGGCCTTGCATGACCGGATAGACCGTGGAGAAGGGAGCCATCAGGCCGTCTGGATGGAGGAACAGCTAAGTCTCTACCTCTTTCAGAGGTAGAGACCACAGGTACCCTGACAGATAATAGAAGACATGAAACAATGTATCCGATCAAACAAATTACGTTGAGAGCTGATTTCGCACACGTACAGCTGACCGGGCCTGTCAGACCCAGCTACAAAATACAAGCGCCCAAATAAGTGCAATTATAATCAAGTACTGTGTGAGCAAATTCAACCATCTCAACCACAACACAAAACGCTGTGAAATGTGTACTTCTGAACAGATTGTGAATTTTAATTAATGCCCGAAGCCTAACGTGGCATTAATTTAATAGCACAGCGATGTGTGGGATTAGCAGCAAAACTAAAGCCTTTCTTTTTTTCCCCTCCACTTTGAGAATATTTCCATATAACTGGATCAATTGAAATGTCATAGTGATCTATGTGTCGCTGTGTGATCAACCAGCGTTTTAACTCTCTGGAAACCCAGGAGGAGGTTTGAAATACATTTCAGTGCAATGCAATATTCTGATCTTCACAGGGTTAACCCCGGGATGATGCATTGACAAGGGCCCTGTTACAGACGCTGCGGTTGCCATGGTGAATTGAAAAGGATTAGCGATCTTTTCAAACGTACAATGCACGCGCCACACTCTATGGCAGTCAAAACACGCGAGCAGGAGTAAGGAAGATTGAGTCCCCCCTCCTCCTCCCCCCAATGTGGCATTAGATGAGATTATCAGATTGTTTTTATTAACTGTTTTCTATCAGTGAACTCATTACAGGCATATCAGGTACACATTATCAGACCATTACACTTTGTGTAATTATTTTAGGATTTCAAGGATTTGTGTTTGGACTTGGAGGGGTTAATGATCAAAAGAAAAAAAAAATGTTAAGGTTTATTTGCTTTTATTAACGTGTCCACTTTCCTAGACAGTAGACAGCTGTAAATACTTCCATCATTTGGATTTAGCTCTTTACTTTATATAAAAAAAATAAAAAATATATATCTATAAATAATATAGAACTGTGTGAATACGTTTATATCCATGTATCAGATCCACAAATAATCGATGCAGGAGATGACTATGGGTGAGTAAATACTTAACACAAGGCATGAACACAACGCGGTGCAGAACAAACACTAAAACACGCAAAATTCAAGGTTACATTATAGATATATTAGCAAATGTACAAAAAAGGATCATTAGAATGATACTAATTTATGCAAGGTGTAAAGGCTGTGATTGCGCTGGGAGTGTCCCTTTAAACAGCGTGTCTGCTACAAAGAATCCACTTCTATAAACTGCCTCCACCTAAGCTTTGCTTTTAAAATAAACATTTGGTGTTTTCACAATGTGTTATTCAAGCTTTTTTACGATGTATGCGAAAGCCACGTTTGAGCTCAATCCAATGTCATGTATGTGCAATGCTCTGTTTCAGAGAATACAACAGTTGTGTGTGTGTGCGTGTGTGGGTTTGTGTGTGTGTGTGAATGTGTTAATAGAGGGATATTCTACACTAGGAATCATAACCCCCACATTTCAGTGAAGTGGTAATGGTGCCTGGGGATCCCTGGCAAGGTACCACTGTTCAGTGTCAAGTGTTTTTTGATCAGCTGCCCACAGGGGGCGAGTGGAGGGCATATATGAAGATTTCGGATGACCTATAGCAATCTTCTTGCAAGTCCAGGGATTGGCAACCTATGTCGGATTCCTTTGTATGGCATGCAAGGCTACCGGACCCAAATGGAGATGGGGAAATCGGAGGATCTCCCCAGCTGACCAAAAGTGCCACAGTACTGAGAACAGACAGGAGTCTGCGGGCCAAGAGTGCCACAGCACTGAGAACAGATGGGAGTCTGCGGGCCAAGAGTGCCACAGCACTGAGAACAGACGGGAGTCTGCGGGGCAAGAGTGCCACAGCACTGAGAACAGACAGGAGTCTGCGGGCCAAGAGTGCCACAGCACTGAGAACAGACGGGAGTCTGCGGGCCAAGAGTGCCACAGCACTGAGAACAGACGGGAGTCTGCAGGCCAAGAGTGCCACAGCACTGAGAACAGATGGGAGTCTGCGGGGCAAGAGTGCCACAGCACTGAGAACAGACGGGAGTCTGCGGGCCAAGAGTGCCACAGCACTGAGAACAGACGGGAGTCTGCGGGGCAAGAGTGCCACAGCACTGAGAACAGACGGGAGTCTGCGGGCCAAGAGTGCCACAGCACTGAGAACAGACGGGAGTCTACGGGCCAAGAGTGCCACAGCACTGAGAACAGACGGGAGTCTGCAGGCCAAGAGTGCCACAGCACTGAGAACAGATGGGAGTCTGCGGGGCAAGAGTGCCACAGCACTGAGAACAGACGGGAGTCTGCGGGCCAAGAGTGCCACAGCACTGAGAACAGATGGGAGTCTGCGGGCCAACAGTGCCACAGCACTGAGAACAGACGGGAGTCTGCGGGGCAAGAGTGCCACAGCACTGAGAACAGACGGGAGTCTGCGGGCCAAGAGTGCCATAGCACTGAGAACAGACGGGAGTCTGCGGGCCAAGAGTGCCACAGCACTGAGAACAGACGGGAGTCTGCGGGTCAAGAGTGCCACAGCACTGAGAACAGACGGGAGTCTGCGGGCCGAGAGTGCCACAGCACTAAGAACAGACGGGAGACTGCGGGCCGAGAGTGCCACAGCACTGAGAACAGATGGGAGTCTGCGGGCCAAGAGTGCCACAGCACTGAGAGCCGAAGGGAGTCTGCGGACTGCACCTCCCACAAGACCAGGCGCTTTCCAGTGATTCAGAGCATTGCTGTGGGTTACTAGGGCAATGCTCAAATTTACTGATATAGAGCCAGACCTGAGTGAGAGACAGAAGGGGTCTGCACCCGTGTAAGGTGCAGACCGCAATCTTTATCACAGTACTACCAAGGATTAACAAAGATTTCTGCCCCCGTCCTTGACCAAAAGTAGTCAAATAGAACAAAAAAAATGTATAATAAAGTTTATTTCAGTAAAGGGTTCCCCAATACTCCTTCAAACACCCCAACACACACAACACTACAAACAGCCCACCAAACAATGCCACAGACCATCCACATATGCATGAAAACAACACCAAACAGCCCACATGCACACAGTTAATATCACAGACAGCATACACACATAACCCAAGAGTCAGGCCACACATACAATACTACAGATATCCTGCAACAACTCAAAAAATATTACAAGCAAACCACATACATGCCCAATCCAAGACAGTTTGCAAAAGGCTGCCCACATACCCACGACAGCAGAGCTGGATTTAGAGGTCTGTGACCTGTGTGATTGCATAGGGCATGAACAGACGAGGGGGAGCTACCATCCTGCTAGAGATATACCAATAAGTAGGGTTTGCCCTGGCCAGATGCCCACCACCATGCCCCCTGAGCACCCAGGAGTTCCTGTAGTGTGCCCGATATAACCCAGGGCATGCCTCAGTGACCGCATGTTGCCGTCTATCTTACCTGAGTAATTAAATGGGACGAATAACTGTATAGTAAAATAGAGGTGAAGACTTGACACTTCACCGTGTTCTCGCCCCCAGCACTGAAAGTACTCTTGCCAGTCATGAGCTGTTTAAATATTAAGGATGAGAAGAAGACAAAGACAAGCATGGCAAAGCGCCCCACTAGTTACTGACAGCTCCCTCAGCCTACAGATATTGTGTTAGGAGGGAGAGATAATTGGGGAGTGATATATAATTAAGGGGGCTAGGGAAATACAAATGAGGGGGGACGTGGGAGGTTATTGAAAAGTATGTACGTGATATACAATTCCCATTATGTTCAGAAAAACCAAAAGCCTTGTTGGGGTTCATAGGAATTGCAGTTTACAAACATCTAGGAGACTTTCTTTTGTCCAACAGTTTTTGAATGGTTTAACACAGAAGAAGTGTCCACAGGCACTCATCTGCTGCCTCTCCATTTGTGAATAGGCTAATGCAGAATCATTAACTTGGGCAGCTAAAAGGCACCAGTGCTGGGATGATATAATCAGATGACATTATATGCCTAAAAGAAGTCTCACATGTTTTCATTTAAGCAATCCTCGATAAAAGAAAAATTAGAAGAAAAAAAGATTGGACATATATTGGAGTCATCTATCCGCGTTCCCTTCTTGTGGCACTGAAAGTGTCTGGTTGACAAAATGCCACTCAAACATCCGTGCTACGTCACATTCAGAGCCGTACTGTTAAATCATCCTCTCAAGGCTCATTTCAAGTGAACTAGCTGCGGTAAGGCAGAGAGATACATCACTTGGACTTATGGTCAGTCAAGGCTGACCCAGAGGTGTAACTCTGACATGAGATAGTAGATCTTCAACAAAATAGATGAATATTTCCTTAAATAGTATTTTCGGGAAAAAAAAAAAAATTCAGCAATTGCGAAACGCGTTGAGTAAACCATACTTTTAAGATCACCACGTGGATATAAAATATGAAAGATCACTCTGCAGAGGGGATAAAAAAAAAAAAAATTCAATAAAAGCTCTGTTAACTGTCTGCTGAACTTTTCACATGGACATCAACGGTCTGTTTTGTGCAGTATTTTTTGTTTTGTTTTTATTTTAGGATTTGTTTCCCCCTGATTCTTTTTTATACAGATTTTTAAATATATATTTATATAAGCACAGGTACATTTCTTAAATCTCATCATAAATCTGACTAACCTATCCCAAAACCCAACTTTAGGACAATTGTTGTATTCTCAAAAGACATAACTTAGAACATGGGTGGGCCCTTTCCTATTTTACTAAAGGTAGGGTGAGGAAATACGAAAAATAACAGCCCAGGAAAAAGAGAGAACATTTTGTTGAAACAAAAATTTTGGGTGGAAAAGAAAAAGAATGCAAGGAACATTATATTAAAAAAGATGAGTTGGTGTGGATCACTTTGACAGTTATGCACAGAAAAAGACCTATCGGCTCCCCACCTATATTAGACATGTCAGCCAGGCAAGAGGTGTCACTTTCGATTGATGGCAGTGTGCCGTACAGATATGAAATATGAAAGGTCACTCTGCATAGGGAAAAAACAGACTATTCAATGAAAGATCTGTCAGCTCTCTCCTGAACTTTTCACAGATACATCAGCTGTCTGTTTATTTCTGTCTGTTTTATCCA
The DNA here is from genome assembly GCF_036172605.1 of Pelobates fuscus. NCBI lineage: Eukaryota > Metazoa > Chordata > Amphibia > Anura > Pelobatidae > Pelobates > Pelobates fuscus. Next base: position 366,662,004 of record NC_086321.1, read on the forward strand.
AAGTTTCTGGAATCCGGTAACTCAAGATTCTTCCTACGGTGCAGATTTCTAAGACATACAGAATACTCCATGGGATGGCTAAAGTGAAGGAAATAAATTCTACTGATGATATGTTCCATCTCCAACTAAAAGGAAGGGTAACAATTTTTGTGCCAGCTGTTACTGGGATAAAGGCTTATGTTTGTTTACATAGCACCAAGTCCAAAGGAGAGAAATGGGTCAATGGTTGAATCAACAAATTAGAAGTTGAAGCAGTTTGATTTAAAAAAAAAAAAAATATATATATATATATACCTAATTTATTTAGCTAATGCCAACAACCACATTGTCAGCTTTCTCTCAATCAATATGAAAAACAAATGTTTAAATATCGAAGTAGGAACATAGCGCTCCCAACCTCCCACCCCCATATAGTTAAATAACTACATTAAAAAAAACGAATTATTAATCGGAATGGGTGTCTTTTTTTTATTTTTTCTATTTTTTTCTAGAAATCATTTATTCCAAACATATAAAGGAATGATCAAAAAATTATCAATATATTTGTTTTACCACTCATATTTTGTTGCATTTACCTGCTACAAATGTAGCTTAATGTAAAGCTGTGTGAAAAAGGCATGCTGAAATAGATTTTGTGTATTTTATCTTAATCAGTAAAACTTGATTTTAAAGGCCAGCAGTCATAACTGGGTAGCATCTTAACTCTCTAACTCCTCCTAAAAAATGCCTGAGGTGGCGAGAGATCTGTCTCCCCGATTCCCAAACCTGTGACTTGTACTTGTTATTGTTGTGTCCTTTATTCATTTATCTAGAAGTGTACAACTTTAAAAGTAAAACCCTGGAAACAATTCAGCAACACTACAGCTTAATGTAAGGGTTCTGGTGTTTGGAGCCTGTGTCCCTGCAGTTCTTTTTTTTTTTAGAAATGTCTGTGTTTATAATGCTGCCTAAATCCACCTCTGGTGGCTAACACTCTCACAACCACTAAAGAGACTTTCTGGATTCTGTCCTGCAAACGCTCACCATAGACAGGGCCGAAATGGGAAAAATGTTTGTCCCGGACATGCTCGAATTACAGAGGCCCACTGAGAAGTGGGCTCTAAGAAGAGCTCTAAGTGAGCATGTTAGTTCAATGCTCTTCCAGGGAAGCACATGCACAGAGCCTTGCTGAAGAGCTCTTGCATGAGAAAAAGGCTCTATATTTGTTCTGCGCAGCACAAGCAAATTTATTAACATGCTTCTCTTGTGTTTGCTTGTGAGTTGTCTCCAGTGTCCATAAATGGGATACCAGAGGACAGAGAAGCGTAATGTGCATGTGTTTGGAGGCTGCTTGTGGGATAGAGTATAACATTTGTATATAGGGGTTCTATTGTGTCTATGTGTATAAAGGATCCAGAGTTGTATAGGGGATCTAGTGTGTGTGCGTATAAGGGATGCAGTGTGTGTGTGTAATATAATGTGCGTAGTGGTGCAGTGTGTGTGTGAGGGGAACAGTGTGTGTGTGTGTGTGAGAGAGAGAAGTGCAGTGTGTGTGTGAGGGGTGCAGTGTGTGTGTGTAATGGGTGCAGTGTGTGTGAGGATTGCAGTGTGTAAAAGGGGTGCAGTGTGCAGTGTGTGTGTGAAGGGTGCAGTGTGTGTGTGAGGGGTGCAGTGTGTGCACGTGTGATGGGTAAAGTGCGTGTTTGTAAGGGGTGTAGTGTGTGTGATGGGTAAAGAGTGTGTGTGTGTAAAGGATGCAGTATGTGTGAGGGGTGCAGTGTGTGTGTATGTCTTATGTGCAGTTTGTGTGTGTGAGTGAGTGAAGGGTGCAGAGTGTATGTATGTGTGTGTGTGAAGGGTGCAGTGTGTTTGTGTGTGTGAGAGGTGCAGTGTGTGTGAAGGGTGCAATGTGTGTGTGAAGGGTACAGTGTTTGTTAGAGGAGTGCAGTGTGCGCGTGAGAGGTGGTGTGTGTGTGAGGGATGTAGATTAAAGCAAATATATATTTACATGTTTTTTTAAAGTAAAAATATAAATGTATATGTCCCATCCCTTTTTTACCTTTACTTAGGGAGGAGGGGCATGATGATTGTGGTCCTAGTGGTGAGTGAACTCTAGCCTGCATCTCCTGGGGCTAGAGATCACTATCGCTAGTTCGGAGTGTTGCCATGGTAGCTGCACCAACTCTCTGACCTTGTGAGAGAAATCCAGCGGAGATGCAGGATAGAGCTCCTGGGGCCTCTCCTCTCTCCCTCCAGAATAAAGTGCCAGCGGACCAGTGAGGGAGATCTTTGATCTCCCCTACCAAAGGCCCATCATGGCTATCCATATGACATATGGATAGCACAGCTCTGCATGGGCTGGCAGGGTTGACACTCTGATCTCCCCTGCTGGCCTCGGTCCATGGCGGCCCACTTGGCACTTGCCCGGTTTGCACGATGGCCACTCCGGGCCTGACCATAGAGATACATCGACTCTATGAGGAGATGCTGATTGGCGCACCTTTGTGGTTTGCCACACATTTGCACTATCCTCCCAATGCTTTCCTATCAAGATTGATGATCTCAGCAGTAGAGGCAGGGCGGCCGAACGGAAACCGGCATGCTGGGTGACTACAGGTAAATTAAAAGCTTTTCTTTAATGTACATGTGGTTGGCCAATAATCTAAATAGCTCATAGAGCACTATAGCTTTTTAAATATATATTTGTATGTCTAACTCTATAGTGTTCCTTTAAGGGATATTCAGAATAACTGAGTAGCAATCATGGAGTTTGATACAGTGAGGTCCAAAATGGTTTAAGTAATAAAATTGTGTATAAATATTTATAAGTATGTTTGTTGTGTCACCCGGGCAGATTGCCATAATTCCTGCGGATTTGCCATGTGTCAGGAAAGACCTCCCCGAGCTGATCCTATAAACAAGTCCTTTACCCAACTAACCTCTGCCTTTGCTTGATTTCTCTACCCCCTACACACACAAACCACACTTCCTCAGAACCAACCAGTGAAGAATGTACAAACTGATAACATTTCAAATGCCAGCAAGACTGTTCCTAATTTGCATAGAACATTTACATATTGAGCGGAGATTTATAGACAAGAAGCAATTTGCATTTAAAAGTAGTTTTCGCTCTGCCTGATCTTTCAAACTGTAAAGTTCACGTGAGTCCACAAGGGTCGGGACAGGCTGACGGTGGCTGCCACTTTCTCGGTGGCTTCCCATCATATACTAATACTACTATATATTTATAGATGCTCTAGTCTATAGGTTTAGGATAGAGGCAGTATGGGGACTATAGAATACAACAGTTATTGACCAAGCTCTCCTTCGCAAACGGGTAATCATCCCGATATTGACTGGACCTGATGGGTGTTGGGGTATGTTAACATCTGTAGAACTCCTTATTGGCTACAAATGATCTACACTTATTTTCTCGAGGATAAACAATCTGTGCCACAAATGGGAACAAAAAGTCATCAGATTTTATATACTTTTATAAAAGTTTCATGAAAGCACGGTGCTGTCCCAAAGAGCTTACATTCCAAGTACAATTTATACGTTGCAGGGGCAGTAAAGAAGCTATGAATGCCTTAGATGGCAGTGTGGATACTGGTAACAAATCATTTTTGTTCTGAAGCTATTACATTTTTTGATTACTATTTAATATAGCAGATGAAAAATTGGGAGAAGCGCCCTGGAGGGGTCCTCAGATTCCAATTGACATGTAGTGGGAAAAGAGAGGAGAAATACATGGTGCAGTATGTCAAATTTCCAAATTAAAACCAGATGGAAACACACAGTGTATGGAGCTATCTCTTAGCTCTAGATGTAGCACCTGAGCAATACAATTTTTTTTAAATGTTGAATAGTCTTTATTTGTATTTAGTGTATCTTTATTTTAGAACACAAAGATAAAATACCTCCAACTGCTTATTAAATCAGTGCAGGGCCCTGAAATGGTTAATATGACAGTCTTTTGGTAAACATCATCCAGAAGTTTATTACAGTTTTGGTAATTATGATAATTTATGTTGATGACATTACTAAACGGATAAAAGATGACAAAGTGATTTGCCGTCTGATGTGATGGAACCTGGCATTTAATACAACGGAATTTTTCGTTTCACCTTTATTTGATTAGACATCTGACACAACGTGATTTGTCTTTTGCCGTAACGAACTGTGACTGTGATAAGATGCTGTGAAACTTAACAGATGCGGACGCCACACATAGCACAGAATAGTTTAATTAACAAGATCTACCTTGTTAACTGGTGGTACGGCTATAAAGGCTTCCTTAATACCTCCTCACCGGTTAGCCAGGTGTTTGGAACGCAGGACGAAGATGGAATTGTCCGATGACTTCCTCATATGAGGATTGGAGACGAGAATCGCTTTGATTTTTTTTTAACATATACATTAATCTGCTATATACTCTCGTATGGAATTCTAGTGATTCAAACACGGTCCGACAGCTATCTGATTGGTTAGAGATCAATAGGTCACCTTCAGTGCTGTTCACACTCCAATCACCTATGCCTTCCTTCTGTGGCAATAAATGCAGAGCATTGCAAATATCACTGCAATTAAAAAAACCAAACTCGACCCATATACTATATGCCACAGAAAAAAAAAACGTTGAATGGAGTAGCTTGCTAGCAGAAGCTGTGCATAAATAAATTTGCTGATGACTGCCAACTGAAGGGCATTTATTTCAATATTTTTAAAATTAATTTATTTAGTAGACCTATATTATCATTATTAACACATTAAAATGTGGGGTTAGTTAACTTTGGCCCTGCATGTCAAGCTCCTTTGGTAAATAACACATTTATAATCTTACACAAACATGCTGAAGGATTGGTTTGGGGCCCCTGATCCATTAAGGGGACAGGCTAAGCACCAAAACCACTTTAGTGTATAGATCATTCCCCTGCAGTCTCAATGCTCTG